>NC_045765.1:90880340-91190223 GCF_008692025.1 Phocoena sinus | reverse complement strand
TCTGGCTCACTCAGGCCGGGAGAAGGGCAGGTAGGGATGTGGGGTGAGCCTGCGGTGGCAGAGGCCAGCGTGATGTTGCACCAGCCTGAGGCCGGCCGTGTGTTCTCCTGGGGAAGTTGTCCCTGGATCTCGGGACCATGGCAGTGGCAGGCTGCACAGGCTCCCAGGAGGGGAGGTGTGGATAGTGACCTGTGCTTGCACACAGGCTTCTTGGTGGCCACAGCAGCAGCCTTAGCATTTCATGCCCGTCTCTGGAGTCCGCGCTGCTAGCCGCGGTTTGCACCCATCCCTGGAGCTCGTTTAGGTGGTACTCTGAATCCCCTCTCCTCGGCACCCCGAAACAATAGTCTCTTGCCTCTTAGGCAGGTCCAGACTTTTTCCCGGACTCCCTCCCAGCTAGCTGTGGCACACTAGCCCCTTCAGGCTGTGTTCACGCTGCCAACCCCCGTCCTCTCCCTGGGGCCTGACCTCTGAAGCCCGAGCCTCAGCTCCCAGTCCCCGCCTGCCCCAGTGGGTGAGCAGATAAGCCTCTCCAGCTGGTGAGTGCGGGTCAGCACCGATCCTCTGCACTGGAATCTGTCAGCTTTGCCCTTTGCACCCCTGTTGCTGCACTCTCCTCTGTGGCTCTGAAGCTTCCGCCCCCACCCACGTCTCTACCAGTGAAGGGGCTTCCTAGTGTGTGGAAACCTTTCCTCCTTCCCAGCTCCCTCCCACTGGTGCAGGTCTTATCCCTATTCTTTTGTGTGTTTTTTCTTTTTTCTTTTGCCCTGGGGGAGTTTCTTGCCTTTTGGGAGGTCTGAGGTCTTCTGCCAGCGCTCAGTAGGTGTTCTGTAGGAGTTGTTCCACATGTAGATGTATTTCTGATGTATTTGTAGGGAGGAAGGTGATCTCCACATCTTACTCTTCCACCATCTTGAAGGTCTCCCCTCTCAGTATCTTGTAGTAACCTATAATGGAAAAGAATCCAAAAATATATATATATACATATATATGTATATGTGTATATATATATATATAACTTTGCTTTACATCTGAAATTAACACATCTTAAGTTAACTATATTTCAATAACAAATGGTTATAAATATAATAAAAGCTAAAGAAAAAGCCTAAGAACAACTTCTCTGTATAGACACAATGATATTGCTGGTGGTATAGAATATGATGGATTGCTATAGTTTTGCCAAGTCATGCTTTCTGTCTTGGTGAAATATACCATAATTTAAAAACCCAGGGAGTCTTTTTTTCACATCTGACATTATGTGGTGACATTAAAGGAATCTTGTATATTTAAAAATCATGTAAATCACATTCATGTGTTTAATAAATGTCTCATATCTTGGTATGTTCCCTTTCTCAATATATTTTAAGATATTTACACCCCTGCGTGTATAGTTCCCTAATGATAAAATATGCTAAAAGCTATAAAAATGCTAATCTCTGTATAAACAATGAGCCCAGGCAACATTTTTTTTTTAATAAATTTATTTTATTTATTTTATTTTTGTCTGCGTTTGGTCTTCATTGCTGCACGTGGGCTTTTCTCTGGTTGTGGCGAGTGGGGGCTACTCTTCATTTTGGTGTGCAGACTTCTCATTGTGGTGGCCTCTCTTGCTGGGATCATGGGCTCTAGGCACTCAGGCTCAGTAGTTGTGGCTCACGGGCTCCAGAGCGCAGGGTCAGTCGTTGTGGCTCACAGGGTTAGTTGTTCCGTGGCATGTGGGATCTTCCCAGACCAGGGTTCGAACCCATGTCTCCACATCAGTAGGCGGATTCTTAACTACTGTGCCACCAGGGAAGCCCCAGGCCCAGGTAATTTTTAATTGGTTTGGAGATACTGTACTTCTTTATTCTTTTATTTGAAGACTATGATCTGAGCACATTACTCCTTCCTTGGGCTCCTGCTTCCCTGAACAAGTTTCTTGATAGTTCTCTACTAGGGAGCAGATCGCTTTCCACTGGAGGGGCTAACCCTGAGTGGCATCCATAGTGGTGGGAGTCAGCCAGGGGCATCTAGGCCGGCTTCTTGCACTCTCACAATGACAGAGGTCAGAGGGAGCTGCCAGTGCAATTCCTGGGGCTCCTGTTATGGTGAGGAGGGGGTGGAGAGGGACTCAGGTAACTGGCATCAGAAAATGCAGATACCTGTGGAGGGAAAGCTGGTGAAATCTTCAGGGTGTTTTCGGCAGCCATGTTGGCCTGTGGTTCCTTCAGTGGTGAAGCTGCTGAGTTCGTCTGGAGAATAGGTCACTGGAAACCACATTTGTTCTCATTGTGTGGCTTGCAAGTGGTAGTCCCTCCTTTTCTTCCTTGTTCCTAGCTGTCTTTTTTTTTTTTTTTTTAACATCTTTATTGGAGTATAATTGCTTTACAATGGTGTGTTAGTTTCTGCTTTATAACAAAGTGAATCAGTTATACATATACATATGTTCCCATATCTCTTCCCTCTTGTGTCTCCCTCCCTCCCACCCTCCCTATCCCACCCCTCTAGGTGGTCACAAACCACCTAGCTGATCTCCCTGTGCAATGAGGCTGCTTCCCACTAGCTATCTATTTTACGTTTGTATATATACATAGTGTATGTATGTCCATGCCACTCCCACTACTGGGCATATACCCTGAGGAAACCATAATTCAAAAAGAGTCATGTACCAAAATGTTCATTGCAGCTCTATTTACAATAGCCAGGATGTGGAAGCAACCTAAGTGTCCATCAACAGTTGAATGGATAAAGAAGATGTGGCACATGTATACAATGGAACATTACTCAGCCATAAAAAGAAACGAAATTGAGTTATTTGTAGTGAGGTGGATGGACCTACAGTCTGTCATACAGAGTGAAGTAAGTCAGAAAGAGGAAAACAAATCCCGTATGCTAGCACATATATATGGAATCTAAGAAAAAAAAAATGTCATGAAGAACCTAG
The DNA here is from genome assembly GCF_008692025.1 of Phocoena sinus. Lineage (NCBI taxonomy): Eukaryota > Metazoa > Chordata > Mammalia > Artiodactyla > Phocoenidae > Phocoena > Phocoena sinus. The sequence continues at coordinate 91,187,297 of NC_045765.1, read as the reverse complement.
GGGTAAGACGGGAATAAAGACACAGACCTACTAGAGCATGGACTTGAGGATATGGGGAGGGGGAAGGGTAAGCTGTGACAAAGTGAGAGAGTGGCCTAGCTGTCTTTATAAGTCTCAGCTTTGCTGTGGATGCAGTGAAACCAAAGAGGGACCTATTGGTGCCCCAAAAGGTTGGAAAAGTTGGTAGCTCACCTGCTCTTCCTTTCCTGGTGAGGGGAATTCTTTCCATCTGGGAAGTGCCCTCTTGGCCCTAAGCAGTGCCAGTTTGGGGATGGGATGACACAGGCAACATGAAGCTATGTTCCTCCTCTTCTTATGTGGTTATTCTCAAGTTTTTTTGCTCACTGTGTTGCTCAGATTTCTTAAGTGGACTCAGGAGCTCTCCCAGAGATGTTGTTCTTTATGGATAGCTGTCTCCCATCTTTGTTGGGAGACTGAGGTTGAGGTCGCCTATGTCTCCATTTCGGTGATATCACTCTCAAAAGAATTTTTACATGAAAGAGTTTCTAGCTCATGTCTAGTTTATGCTTTTCCATTATACCATGTTCTACATGTTTACTACCTTGCCACCAGCCACCACAATTCCTTGAGGACTCTAGAACCTGGATCCCCGTCTTCTTTATGGTAGATAACTTCAGTAGCCACATGAAAGATCCAATCAGTATTCTAGCTTTACAAACTTTTAACCTCATCCTTAGTTGATATTCATCTCCCTTCCACGAATTTTCTAGGGCCCAAGATTTTATCACCTCAACTCCATCTCTTTCTTACTCCAAGTTCATTCTTACACCTGATCTTTGCTTCCTTCAAGACAGCCAGATCTTTTATCTCTCTACTGTCTGACCAGCCTTTTCTACAGCACAATATCTGGAGCCAGATTATCTGATTTAGAGTCCCAGACCTGATGATCTTCTATCATCATAATTATTACTAGTATGTTTATACAGTTATATTTACTGTCTAATATATCACTCTCTTTTCCCAACATGTCTAATTCTTCTACCCTATTTCCTCCAGCATACCACCTGGGAAACCTTAATCATGGAGCAGTCCCAATTATGCATTCTCTTTCTCTGCAAAGAGACTGTTTAAAGCTGGAGGAAGTATAATATTAAATAAATGAGGGTCAATATAAATGATTATTTCTACATCACCTGGCACCCAGTGATACTGAGAAACTACTCAGCTTTCTCTGACATTGGTTTCAGCAACTGTTTCACTACCGCTCTCCTTTCCATTAACTACAATCTTGCTATATGTGAGCACTATGCTGTCTCCATTTATTTGAATTCGTATATATTTAAGTGCTAGTGTTTGTGAATTAATATCATGTTGTAGATATCTATGCACATGTTTGTGTGGGTTTCCATGTGTTTAGGTCAATTTGTATGTTTGTGAGCTTATTTCTGTGTGTGTTGTTCTGATACTAAACTTTTGAGAGAAATAGAAGCTATCAACTTATTGCCATCAAGCTTATAAACTGGCATATCCATACTTTTTTCATCTTGTCACACTAGGAGGGTTCCCCCTACTGCTAAGATGAATCCCTCCATCTGAGCACAGAATCTCATTACTTTCTTTCCCCTAGGAACCTTATCTTACCATAAAGCTCCTAAGGAATTCTGTTTTTTTTAAGATAATTAACAGGTACTATATAAGAAAAAATGCTCTTTGATCAAATTAGTTTGGGGAAATTCTGGGATACATAAATTCAAATAGCTTTACCACAAAACTCATAAAGGCTTTATTAAAATACCATTATATATAATGAATGTTTCAAAGGGGAACAGATTATGTAGCATTATTCAAACTTAAAATATGAATCCAGGAACATTATCATAAGAATATTACCACCCCAACCCTCCTCTCTAGCTTCTCACTTCTACTGACACAGTGACATGCCCTAGTCTTTTTAATCCAAGGTAACAAGTGATGTGCCAACTTTTCCTTTCTCAGCAATCTTCTCTCTTTCCACATACAGTCAAATTCCACAAAAGAGCTGGGACTCTCACTGTTACATGAATCTTCCTCAGTCTGCCTTTATCTTCACTGTTCAGGTCCCAGTGGACACAGAAATTCCATGGTTACTCTCTTCTTGTCGCCGAATGTAACGCGTTTTCAAATCCATATTTATTTGACCTCCCAATAGCTTACGATGCTGTTGAGTGCTCCCAGTTTTTTTAAAACATTCCTTTCTCCTGAACTTTTATGCCTGCCCTCCACTCCTCAATAACATTTTGCAAGTTTTCTTTCCATTTTTATACTTGTGTGAGAGTGTTCTTTAGGGTTATTTTGCAGGTGATCTCTCCTCCAATTGGATGCTTTCTATTCTAGATCACTTATCATTTCCCAAGGTTTCACATAGTATCACATGTATTAATTTCCTAAATTGTATCTTTAACACAGCTGAGCTCTAGAGCCATCTATTAGTTATCTACTAACTACTCCCACTTGAATGACTCTTAGATAGCTAATGTTTAACACCTTCAAAATTTAAACCATTGTTTCTTGCTTCAAACCAGTTTTCCTTCAAGTTTCCCTATGGAAAATGTTTCTAGCCCTCAAGTCAGCCAGTAGGGTATTCTTGATTTCTCCCTCTCCCTTCTCTCTTTACCCTGCTTAATGAACTTCAAATTCCTGTCAAATCTACCTGTAATTTACTTCTCAAATCCATTATGCCTCTTAATTTCTTCTACCAATCCCCTAGTCCAAACCATTGTTGCTATCAGCTGTATTTCTGCACGCTCTAAACTTGGCTCATCTCCCTTAGTTTGGCGCTCTCCGATTTAGTCTTAACTTCATTACCCTGATAAAAACCCTTAAGTGATTTCCCACTGTCAATGCGAAATAGTGGTCACAAGATCCTGGAAATTAATCATCTATCCTCATTATTAAAATATATACTGTCTATTAGATACCAAAAATCATCTGAATAGAGAAAATTTCAGAGAGACTAGTTATTTTCATCATAAATAACAAAAATATCCAATATATACTTGCATTATTTTAAATGTTTTAAAATTAAATGGGTGTTGTTTAGCCAAGATGCAGTACTAGGGCAAAGATGGTGTTGTAGTAATATCCTTCTATCATGGGAATGGGAAGAATATGAGTCCTGGTTGTCATGGAGAATCATCTTACAGGGGAGAAGACTGCTCTCCTCCTTCCCCTGCACAGGTGAATAGAATACATAGATATTACTATTTTTTTCTAAGCATTCATAGTAGATTAATGGAAAAAATAGAGTCCCTGAAGTGCCTGGTTACCCATTTGCCTGCAGTGGCAGCCATGGCCACAGTCTGGACCAAATAAAGGTATATGGAATCTAATTGGGTGAAAACATAGCCAGTTATTTATTGAGCAGATGGCAGCCTGAAACCTTGCTCATTATATTGTAGCAATAACTTTAACATACTCAGTTTCAGCTGATGAAAAATTTTAAAACTGTCCACAGCTAAGTGGTAGTCATATAGAAATCTACTCAATATTATGATATTGATCAGAATTATTGATACAATATTTTTCTATAGGTGGACTCATTAATTTTAAGTGAAGGTTTTAAATCCCTGGATGAGCTCTCAGTCAGCATAGGCAAGATTCACTTTCAGCATCAGTGGTCTCATTCACAGTAAATTGAAAAATTAAAATCCTTTTTTCTTTTTTCATTCTCTCATCAGAAAGAGTTCCAGAAGAAGTAAAAGTGGAAACTATATGCTAAGTTACAGCTTAGCCTTGCCTACTCTGTTATGTTTCTCTGATAACCTCCCCAGAACAGGCTATCATGCCTCCCACTGTACCACCCACCATAACTTTTGGTTCGTATTTTTGTTTACTTCTTTAATCACAGGACTGAGAATTTTTACTTATCTTACTTCTTCATTAGAATATGATTTTCTTGAGGAGATATATTCTTCACAAGAAGAAATTAGATACATTTTTACCATTTATATCTCTAGAATCTAGAATCAAAATATGACAATAGGCACCCATAATGCTTTTGAATTTAATAGACATGCAGAGGTGCTGCATAATCCTTATTATCATCTCTAACATTAATGTTTCTTATTTGTTAACAATGTTTTCTTGGAATATTAGCCATTTTCTTTTTGAAAGTTGAAACTTTTTAGAGTTTACCAAATTAGTTGAACTTGTGACCATTTTTTTCCCCAGAGTTGAAAGTAATACATAGCATTAATTCATTCAAAAACCCATATATATTCAAATAGCACCTACACTGATCAGGCACTGTTCCAGGTACAGGGGATCCAGTGGTGAATATGACTGAAAAAAGTCTTACTTTTATGTAATTTGGGTGGAGAATAAACAAAGTTTAAAATATATAATATAATGTCAGATAATGATAAGTGGTAGGAAGAAAAATAAAGCAAGGTAGAGAAAGGGGACTGTTTTACATTAGGATGATTATGAAAATGGTTCCTTGATGGGGTAGAGAGGCTATTAAGGAAGTTGTTCTGAAATAGGTGAATACATAGGAAAGACAGATGTGTGAGCAGACTTCAAACAGACTAAGAGAAATGTCCTTGATACAACTCTTACTTTTATAGCTACTTAGGGCAGTAATGGACAAGCATACTACAAATAACCCCTCCCCCCCCACAAAAAACAGACAAATATGACCAATGTTACATTATTCTGTTTAATATAAAATTTTAGACTTTTATACGAATAGGTCTATGAATAAGTATGACTGTTCATACAGCCTTTCGTCTCTGGTTTGCAGCTTTTAGCCACAGAAAAATAATGCCTTTTCTGCAGACATTATTATATTTCAAGATCCCTCTCTCCTACCACCATCAAAAACAAAACACTGTATGATTTGCTATGATCAGTTATAATTCATATTAAAAAATACATTTCTATTTTCTAAAATGGCAGCATATGTTTGAATGTTTGATTTACCAAAAGAGGTACATACATATTCATTCACAGGCAGTAATGCTAAGTTACTTTTTAGTTATTGTATTCAAACAGCATGGATGTCCTTGGACAAAGTAACAGAGAAACGAGCAAACCAGTAAAGAACTCTAATACAGAAGGAAAAATAAGACATTGCTTGACTTTTTTCTTTAATACAGATTATAATATGGCTTTAGAGAGCCTCAGTAAGTATTTTTGCAGGCAAGTTAGAAAGGTGATTTTCTGTAAATCATTGGAAAAATTAAAAATGAATGCTATAACTATAAGCTTCCATACATGCATTATGTCACCTATATGTCTAGGGAAGGTAGAACTGATTAGGGGTCCTCTAAACGGGTCATTAGTTAAGCAGAAGGCATGTGACTAGGAAAGTCATTTACTGTCTTTTTCTGGTAGAATGTTACCTTAATGCATGGTACAGCCTAGGCAGTACAATGGGAGCAATTTTGACTTTCATTTTATAAAAATGGGGGAAAAAAGAAAGGCTTAAAGAGCTGTCATTTTTAAAAAATATATAATCTCATAGTTATTCAGAAATAGCAGAATTACCATAATTATTAAACAGAAAAAGAAATCCATTAGCTAACAAAAAGATGGGCTAAATCCAAACTGATTACTTCACAAACACAATTTACCTTAAGTCCTGAAAGAACAAAGGCAATTTTGTTAGATGAACTGTACTTTCTCTCAGATCTATTTTGTTAATTGCTTCTCTTTTAACAGAGATAAACAGGGTCAAATTAAAAAAAAAAAAAAAAACTGATGGATTTGTTTATTAGAACTTCTCATAACTGTAAAACAATAATAAATGTTTAAAACTGAATCACATTAGTTGTATTAAAGTTCAATGCATGCCTCTTATGGAAAACTGTTTACTAGGTTACTAGGGTCTTTTTAAAAACTTTTAGATAAAAATATTATGCTTTTAGCATAGTTCTAGTCGATTCAGTTCAACCCAGAGCAATAAGCCTGTATTAAGAACTCTTTATAACACGCAGTGCTAGATGAAATGTGGGAGATGAAGAGACTAAGGCTTGTCACTTGGCCTCTGAGGGATCACAATCTAGTGTGGGAGAAAGCAGTTTAAAGCAATTAACCATAAAGTAAGACATCATGTATTAAGTGCTGTAATATAGATACTACGTGACAGGAAAGTAGAGCAAAGAAAGAATTAGTTCTGGCTAGGGAAGGAAAAAGATTACTCAAAGTGCTTTGGGGGTGAATTCTTTTTTCAAAATTCAGAGTTTGATAGGTAAGGGAAAGAAGTAAACTTGAAGACATAAAGGAGTTAATGTGTACAGAGAGACTTGAGCACAGAGTATTCTGGAGGTTCGAACACTGGGAGAGAGTGAGGACGCAGCAGGAGATGAGGCTGGAACGTGAAGCTGATGTTAGTCCATGGAGGACTTTGGATGCAAGCTTAAGGAGTCTGGACTCTATCCTGTAAGTAATAGAAATTCACAAAAGGTTTCTAAGCCAGGTAGTGGCACCACCTGACCTGTGCTTGGGAAGGTGTCTGGTGGCAAAGAAAGTGATAGAATGCAGAGTCAAGAAATTCAAGTAAGAGATCCTGTCACAAATTGACACTAAGGCAAGAGAAACTGTCGAGGTGAACCACAGCTGTGGCAAAGAAAACGTAATGCAAGGGATAAATTGTGAGAAAGCAACAGTGGGATCTGATCTAGTGGAATATAGAGGATGAGGGAGAAACAAGGGTCAAAATGACTTTGGGGACTGGAAGGATAATGATACATTTAAACAAGGTGTAGACTGAGAAGGTTTGGGAAAGTCAAGATAAAAAATGTAGTTTTGCTAAAAGTTGGAATGTTCATAATTTAAGAGATCATAAGAATCATCTAATCCAGCAGTTCTTGACTCTGGTTGAATCTTAGAATTAGATGAGAGCAGTATTTTACAAATCTTGATATTTGTCATCCCCGGCAAGGGATTTGAATTTAAGTGGTCTGGCCAGGCAATCATTTATTATTTTTTAAAGTTCCCCAGGTGATATGAATACACAGCCAGGTTTAAAACCTCTAAAATAATCTGGATCCTTTCATTTAAAGATTATCTTGATATTCAATGAGATTTCAACCCTTTTGAAAGGTTTCAATTTCTTGGCAGATGGCACACGTGGTTCTTCTCCCTAGGTATCTGACTACCTTCCCTATCTCTCCATCTACTCTTTTCGTGCCTCAGTCCAATCAGTAACATGCCAGGTGTTAAGAAATTGGGAATACAAAAATGACTGGAACATGACTGCTGCTTGTATGAAATGCCTGTTCAATGATCACATTTCATGCCTACAACCACATATCTTTATGCTTAATTCCTGACTTACATCCCTAGACCAGATCTCTCCTAATTCTCAGTACTCCTGTAACAGGGAAGAACAAATCTGACTCCATCTGTTTCTTTGACTTTAACCTTTGTATTCTATTGCTTCGGCTAGAAGTTAATCACTAAAGGAATGTTGCCTACAGCTTAAAGTAAACATAATGGTCCATTTTTGAGGACCCTGTCCCCCTATGCCTGAATGTAAAACTAAAATACCTTTATTCAGCTCACAGGAAACATCCTGACTGGGCCCACCTATGAATAGCTGCAGGAGAAAAGAAATTCACACATTCCCTCCTGGAGTCAAGTCAAAACCAGGAGATTTTTGCAACAGCTTATGGCCTTTTTACTTTGCCTCCTCACCTCCCCTGCTCTTTGTTCTACAAAAGAAACCAGCATCCAGACCCCAGACCCCGGTAAGCTGGGTTCTCTAGGACATTAGTCTGACTCCTTCTTGGACTCCCAATTTTCCAAATAAAGTCATTATTCCCTGCCCTAACAACTTGTCTCCCGATTTATTGGCTTGTCATGCGGTGAGCAGAACAAGCTTGGACTCGGTTACACTACATTTCCAATTTGTTTTCTTCATGTCTCATCCTGGATGCCCTGCTGCCACCACAAACTCAATATTTCTAAATTAAAATTCACTTTCCCGGGCTTCCCTGGTGGCGCAGTGGTTGAGAGTCCGCCTGCTGACGCAGGGGACACGGGTTCGTGCCCCCGTCGGGGAAGATCCCACATGCTGCGGAGCGGCTGGGCCCGTGAGCCACGGCCGCTGAGCCTGCGCGTCCGGAGCCTGTGCTCCGCAACGGGAGAGGCCGCAACAATGAGAGGCCTGCGTACCACAAAAAAAAAAAAAAAAAAAAAAATTCACTTTCCCGCCAACTCTGCATCACTAATTTTACAAACAAACACGCAACGAGAGGGGGGACCTTGAAGATGGCGGAAGAGTAAGACGCGGAGATCGCCTTCCTCCCCACGGATACACCAGAAATACATCCACACGTGGAACAACTCCTACAGAACTCCTACTGAAGGCTGGCAGAAGACCTCAGACCTCCCAAAAGGCAAGAAACTCCCCACGTAACTGGGTAGGGCAAAAGAAAAAACAGAGACAAAAGAATAAGGACGGCACCTGCACCAGTGGGAGGGAGCTGTGAAGGAGGAAAAGTTTCCACACACTAGGAAGCCCCTCCGCGGGCGGAGACTGCGGGAGGCAGAGGGGGGAGTTTCGGGACCGCGGAGTAGTGCACAGCGACGGGTGCGGAGGGCAAAGCGGGGAGATTCCTGCACAGACGATCGGTGCCGACCAGCACTCACCAACCCGAGAGGCTTGCTGCTCACCCACCGGGGCGGGCGGGGCTGCGAGCTGAGGCTCGGGTTTTGGTTTTGGACGGAGCTCAGGGAGAGGACTGGGGTTGGCGGCTTGAACATAGCCTGAAGGGGTTAGTGCACCACGACTAGCCAGGAGGGAGTTCGGGGAAAAGCCTGCACCGGCCGAAGAGGCAAGAGACTTTTTCTTCCCTCTTTGTCTCCTGGTGCGCGAGGAGAGGGGTTTAAGAGCGCTGCTTAAAGGAACTCCAGAGACGGGCGCGAGCCGCGGCTAAAAGCGCGAACCCCAGAGACGGGCGCGAGCCACGGCTGAGGGCGCGAGCCCCCGAGACGGGCGCGAGCCGCGGCTGAAAGCGCAAACCCCAGAGACGGGCGCGAGCCGCGGCTAAAACCGCGGACCCCAGAGACGGGCGGGAGACGCTAAGGCTGCTGCTGCTGCCACCAAGGGGCCTGTGTGCGAGCACAGGTCACTCTCCACACCCCTCTTCCGCGGAGCCTGTGCAGCCCGCCACTGCCAGGTTCCCGGGATCCAGGGACAACTTCCCCAGGACAGCGCACGGCGGGCCTCAGGCTGGTGCAACGTCACGCCGGCCTCTGCCGCAACGTCACGCTGCCTCTGCCGCCGCAGGCCGGCCCCGCACGCAGTGCCCCTCCTTCCCCCATCCCCCAACCCCCGGCCTGAGTGAGCCGGAGGCCCCGAATCAGCGGCTCCTTTAACCCCGTCCTGTCTGAGCGAAAAAACAGACGCCCTCCAGCGACCTACACGCAGAGGCAGGGCCAAATCCAAAGCTGAGCTCCTGTGAGCTGTGAAAACAAAGAAGAGAAAGGGAAATCTCTCCCAGCAGCCACAGAAGCAGCGGATTAAAGCTCCACAATCAACTTGATATACCCTGCATCTGTGGAATACCTGAATAGACAAGGAATGACCCCAAATTGAAGAGGTGGAATTTAGGAGCGAAATCTATGATTTTTTTCCCTTTTCCTCTTTTTGTGAAGGTGTACGTGTATGCTCCTGTGTGACATCTAGTCTGTATACTCTAGCTTCCACCATTTGTCCTAGGGCTCTATCCGTCCATGACTTTTTTTAAAAAATTCTTTTTCTTAATAATTAAGTTTAATTGTAATAACTTTATTATACTTTACCTTCGTTCTTTCTTTCTTTCCTTCCTTCCCTCCCTCCTTTAGACAACGAATCACCCCAAATTGAGGAGGTGGTCTCAGGGAGCAGGATTTATGATTTTTCCCCCTTTACCTCTTTTTGTGAAGGTGTATGTGTATGCTTCTGTGTAAGATTTTCTCTGTATAGCTTTGCTTCCAACATTTGTCCTAAGGTTCTATCCGTCCCTTTTTTTTTTTCTAAATATTTTTTAATTCAATAACTATATTATACTTTATTTTATTTTTACTGTATCATCTTTCTTTCTGTCTTTTTTTCCTTCTTTCACTCCTTCCTTCCTTCCTCCCTCCCTCCCTCCCTCCCTCCTTTCTTTCCTTCTTTGCTTCTTTCTTCCTTCCTTCCTTTCCTCCTTTCCTTCTTTCTTTCCTCATACTTCTACTAATTCTCTCTACTTTTTCTCCCTTTTATTCTGAGCCGTGTGGATGAAAGGCTCTTGGTGCTCCAGCCAGGAGTCAGGGCTCTGCCTCTGAGGTAGGAGAGCCAACTTCAGGTCACTGGTCAACAAGAGACCTCCCAGCTCCACATAATATTAAACAGCGGAAATCTCCCAGAGACCTCCATCTTAACACCAGCACCCAGCTTCACTCAACGACCAGCAAGCCACAGTGCTGGACAACCTATGCCAAACAACTAGCAAAACAGGAACACAACCCCACCCATTAGCAGAGAGGCTGCCTAAAATCATAATAAGGCCACAGACACCCCAAAACACAACACCAGACGTGAACCTGCCCACTAGAGAGACAAGATCCAGCCTCATCCAGCACAACACAGGCACTAGTCCCCTCCACCAGGAAGCCTACACAACCCACTGAAACAACCTTAGCCACTGGAGACAGACATCAAAAACAAAGGGCACTACGAACCTGCAGCCTGCAAAAAGGAGACCCCAAACACAGTAAGATAAGCAAAATGAGAAGACAGAAAAACACACAGCAGATGAAGGAGCAAGATAAAAACCCACCAGACCTAACAAATGAAGAGGAAATAGGCAATCTACCTGAAAAAGAATTCAGAATAATGATAGTAAGGATGATCCGAAATCTTGGAAGTAGAATGGACAAAATGCAAGAAACAGTTAACAAGGACCTACAAGAACTAAAGATGAAACAAGCAACGATGAACAATGCAATAAATGAAATTAAAATCACTCTAGATAGGATCAATAGCAGAATAACTGAGGCAGAAGAACGGATAAGTGACCTGGAAGATAAAGTAGTGGAAATAACTACTGCAGAGCAGAATAAAGAAAAAAGAATGAAAAGAACTGAGGACAGTCTCAGAGACCTCTGGGACAACATGAAACGCACCAACATTCGAATTATAGGGGTTCCAGAAGAAGAAGAAAGAAAGAAAGGGACTGAGAAAATATTTGAAGAGATTATAGTTGAAAACTTCCCTAATATGGGAAAGGAAATAGTTAATCAAGTCCAGGAAGCACAGAGGGTCCCATACAGGATAAATACAAGGAGAAACACGCCAAGACACATATTAATCAAACTGTCAAAAATTAAATACAAAGAAAGCATATTAAAAGCAGCAAGGGAAAAACAACAAATAACACACAAGGGAATCCCCATAAGGTTAACAGCGGATCTCTCAGCAGAAACCCTACAAGCCAGAAGGGAGTGGCAGGACATACTGAAAGTGATGAAGGAGAATAGCCTGAAACCAAGACTACTCTACCCAGCAAGGATCTCATTCACATTTGATGGAGAAATTAAAACCTTTACAGACAAGCAAAAGCTGAGAGAGTTCAGCACCACCAAACCAGCCTTACAACAAATGCTAAAGGAACTTCTCTAGACACGAAACACAAGAGAAGGAAATGACCTATAGTAGCGAACCCAAAGCAATATATAAAATGGAAATAGGAACATACATATCAATAATTACCTTAAATGTAAATGGACTAAATGCTCCCACCAAAAGACACAGATTGGCTGAATGGATACAAAAACAAGACCCTTATATATGCTGTCTACAAGAGACCCACTTCAGAACTAGAGACACATACAGACTGAAAGTAAGGGGATGGAAAAAGATATTCCATGCAAATGGAAACCAAAAGAAAGCTGGAGTAGCAATTCTCATATCAGACAAAATAGACTTTAAAATAAGGACTATTAAAAGGGACAAAGAAGGACACTACATAATGATCAAGGGATCGATCCAAGAAGAAGATATAACAATTGTAAATATTTATGCACCCAACATAGGAGCACCTCAATACATAAGGCAAATACTAACAACCATAAAAGGGGAGATCAACAGTAACACATTCATAGTAGGGGACTTTAACACCCCACTTTCACCCATGGACAGATCATCCAAAATGAAAATAAATAAGGAAACACAAGCTTTAAATGATACATTAAACAAGATGGACTTAATTGATATTTATAGGACACTCCATCCAAAAACAACAGAATACACATTTTTCTCAAGTGCTCATGGAACATTCTCCAGGATAGATCATATCTTGGGTCACAAATCAAGCCTTGGTAAATTTAAGAAAACTGAAATTGTATCAAGTATCTTTTCCGACCACAACGCCATGAGACTAGATATCAATTACAGGAAAAGATCTGTAAAAAATACAAACACATGGAGGCTAAACAATACACTACTTAATAATGAAGTGATCACTGAAGAAATCAAAGAGGAAATAAAAAAATACCTAGAAACAAATGACAATGGAGACACAACGACCCAAAACCTATGGGATGCAGCAAAAGCAGTTCTAAGGGGGAAGTTTATAGCAATACAAGCCCACCTTAAGAAGCAGGAAACATCTCGAATAAACAACCTAACCTTGCACCTCAAGCAATTAGAGAAAGAAGAACAAAAAAACCCCAAAGCTAGCAGAAGGAAAGAAATCATAAAAATCAGATCAGAAATAAATGAAAAAGAAATGAAGGAAACAATAGCAAAGATCAATAAAACTAAGAGCTGGTTCTTTGAGAAGATAAACAAAATAGATAAACCACTAGCCAGACTCATCAAGAAAAAAAGGGAGAAGACTCAAATCAATAGAATTAGAAATGAAAAAGGAGAAGTAACAACTGACACTGCAGGAATAAAAAAAATCATGAGAGATTACTACAAGCAACTCTATGCCAATAAAATGGACAATCTGGAAGAAATGGACAAATTCTTAGAAATGCACAACCTGCCAAGACTGAATCAGGAAGAAATAGAAAATATGAACAGACCAATCACAAGCACTGAAATTGAAACTGTGATTAAAAACCTTCCAACAAACAAAAGCCCAGGACCAGATGGCTTCACAGGTGAATTCTATCAAACGTTTAGAGAAGAGCTAACACCTATCCTTCTCAAACTCTTCCAAAATATAGCAGAGGGAGGAACACTCCCAAATTCCTTCTACGAAGCCACCATCACCTTGATACCAAAACCAGACAAGGATGTCACAAAGAAAGAAAACTACAGGCCAATATCACTGATGAACATAGATGCAAAAATCCTCAACAAAATACTAGCAAACAGAATCCAACAGCACATTAAAAGGATCATACACCATGATCAAGTGGGGTTTATTCCAGGAATGCAAGGATTCTTCAATATACGCAAATCTATCAATGTGATAAACTATATTAACAAATTGAAGGAGAAAAACCATATGATCATCTCAATAGATGCAGAGAAAGCTTTCGACAAAATTCAACACCCATTTATGATAAAAACCCTCCAGAAAGTAGGCATAGAGGGAACTTTCCTAAACATAATAAAAGCCATATATGACAAGCCCACAGCAAACATCATCCTCAATGGTGAAAAACTGAAAGCATTTCCACTAAGATCAGGAACAAGACAAGGTTGCCCACTCTCACCACTCTTATTCAACATAGTTTTGGAAGTTTTAGCCACAGCAATCAGAGAAGAAAAGGAAATAAAAGGAATCCAAATCGGAAAAGAAGAAGTAAAGCTGTCACTGTTTGCAGATGACATGATACTATACATAGAGAATCCTAAAGATGCTACCAGAAAACTACTAGAGCTAATCAATGAATTTGGTAAAGTAGCAGGATACAAAATTAATGCACAGAAATCTCTGGCATTCCTATATACTAATGATGAAAAATCTGAAAGTGAAATCAAGAAAACACTCCCATTTACCATTGCAACAAAAAGAATAAAATATCTAGGAATAAACCTACCTAAGGATACGAAAGACCTGTATGCAGAAAATTATAAGACACTGATGAAAGAAATTAAAGATGATACAAATAGATGGAGAGATATACCATGTTCTTGGATGGGAAGAATCAACATTGTGAAAATGACTCTACTACCCAAAGCAATCTACAGATTCAATGCAATCCCTGTCAAACTACCACTGGCATTTTTCACAGAACTAGAACAAAAAATTTCACAATTTGTATGGAAACACAAAAGACCCCGAATAGCCAAAGCAATCTTGAGAACGAAAAAAGGAGCTGGAGGAATAAGGCTCCCTGACTTCAGACTATATTACAAAGCAACAGTAATCAAGACAGTATGGTACTGGCACAAAAACAGAAAGATAGATCAGTGGAACAGGATAGAAAGCCCAGAGATAAACCCACGCACATATGGACACCTTATCTTTGATAAAGGAGGCAGGAATGTACAGTGGAGAAAGGACAGCCTCTTCAATAAATGGTGCTGGGAAAACTGGACAGGTACATGTAAAAGTATGAGATTAGATCACTCCCTAACACCATACACAAAAATAAGCTCAAAATGGATTAAAGACCTAAATGTAAGGCCAGAAACTATCAAACTCTTAGAAGAAAACATAGGAAGAACACTCTATGACATAAATCACAGCAAGATCCTTTCTGACCCACCTCCTAGAGTAATGGAAATAAAAACAAAAATAAACAAATGGGACCTAATGAAACTTCAAAGCTTTTGCACAGCAAAGGAAACCATAACCAAGACCAAAAGAGAACCCTCAGAATGGGAGAAAACATTTGCAAATGAAGCAACTGACAAAGGATTAATTTCCAAAATTTACAAGCAGCTCATGCAGCTCAATAACAAAAAAACAAACAACCCCATCCAAAAATGGGCAGAAGACCTAAATAGACATTTCTCCAAAGAAGATATACAGAATGCCAACAAACACATGAAAGAATGCTCCACATCATTAATCATTAGAGAAATGCAAATCAAAACTACAATGAGATATCATCTCACACCAGTCAGAATGGCCATCATCAAAAAATCAAGAAACAATAAATGCTGGAGAGGGTGTGGAGAAAAGGGGACACTCTTGCACTGCTGGTGGGAATGTGAATTGGTTCAGCCACTGTAGAGAACAGTATGGAGGTTCCTTAAAAAACTACAAATAGAATTACCATATGACCCAGCAATCCCACTACTTGGCATATACCCTGAGAAAACCAAAATTCAAAGAGAGTCATGTACCAAAATGTTCATTGCAGCTCTATTTACAATAGCCAGGACATGGAAACAACCTAAGCGCCCATCATCGGATGAATGGATAAAGAAGATGTGGCACATATACACAATGGAATATTACTCAGCCTTAAAAAGAAATGAAATTGAGCTATTTGTAATGAGATGGATAGACCTAGAATCTGTCATACAGAGTGAAGTAAGTCAGAAAGAAAAAGACAAATACCGTATGCTAACACATATATATGGAATTTAAGGGAAAAAAATGTCATGGAAAACTTTGGGGTAAGATAGGAATAAAGACGCAGACCTACTGGAGAACGGACTTAAGGATATGGGGAGGGGGAAGGGTGAGTTTTGACAGGGCGAGAGAGAGTCATGGACATATACACACTAACAAACGTAGTAAGGTAGATAGCTGGGGGGAAGCAGCCGCAAGGCACAGGGATATTAGCTCGGTGCTTTGTGACAGCCTGGAAGGGTGGGATGGGGAGAGTGGGAGGGAGGGAGACGCAAGAGGGAAGACATATGGGAACATATGTATATGTATAGCTGATTCACTTTGTTGTAAAGCAGAAACTAACACACCATTGTAAAGCAATTATACCCCAATAAAGATATTAAAAAAAAAAAAAAAACACGCAACGAGCATCTAACATACATCTTGTTCATGCAAAATCATCCATCTACTCCTTCAAATATATAACTTCCGGAGGCATTTTTGCGTCACTTCTGATGTGGGAACCTTATTGTTAGGCTGTACCCAGCAGGCCTGCGAGGCCTGGGCTTGCCCAGCTTCAAGACTGAAGAAAGAGCCTGGAGTCAGCGACAGAGCCAGCAATGGTCTAATGAACGGGGATCTTACCTGTCTGAAGCAAGGTCCTGGAGTCACACCCCACTGTGTGCTGCAGACCGATGAACAAGACATGGCGGCAGGCTTTTCTCCTGCGAGCAGGGGGAGGTTACCAGTTATAGGGGCAATTGACTTCAGGTGGGCTCCCCGGGTTACCAGGGAAACCAGCAGAGGGGCACGCCCCTTATGGCCCCTTTGATAAGAACAATCACTAGCTGGACCTGGGGCAAGTGTGTAGAAAGGTCAGTCAGGTGAGTAGCGTGTAGATAAAGCAGGCACTGGTCAGGCAGTGGATGCACAGAGAGCGAGAGAACAGCCATCCTGAGTGGCCTGACCATACACTCAGCTGGGCTGTGCATGGTCCCATGTGCAGCACAGGAGTGTTACCAATTAAGGTTTCCTTAGGTTTTCTACAGGAAGCAAGATCTTCAGTTCAGGATCACTTTTATTTTTTCTTCATTTCTCACTCTACCACACAAACGCAGCCAAACTGGCAGAATTTTTTTCTCTAATCTGGAGGGTAGGGCATCCTACTACTCCCTAATTTTACTGTTTCTCTTCAAAGGTACAATTTCTAATGCTATATTTTCCTCAAACAATACATCGCTAAACTTAGGTTTAAGGATATACAAAGGCCAGAGCCTGGCTATTTCTTTCTTTTTCTCAAATCCCATCCTATGATGATGAACACACTGCTTGGTTTGAAAGACTAAGGTGGAAGTAACAGAAAGAGAAAAATTCTAATAATGTTGCACTCGTCTCAGCTGTATTTAGCCTCTTTGTGTTTTTGTTTCTCATTAATAAAATAAGGATAGTTGTACCTATCTGTCATGGTTAGTATAAAGATTAAATAAGAATGAATAAACAGCACTTAACTAGTATCATCATTATACTTTCTGATGGTCAAAGACTTCACCTTTGACATCCAGTTACCTGATGGCTGTTTGTTACAAAAAGAATCAGGCAGAGAATATGATGGTTTAGTGAAAAAAATATCAGTTATGAGTAGAGTTGCCATGAGGGTCATCCTCAAAATGCATCTCCTTCAATATTAGTGAATAGTACTCTCTTTGGGACTGGGGACAGGTGATTCTGGGCCATAAGATGTTCTATAGCAATCCTGGAGGACTGGTCAGATGTCTTGATTAATTGCTGTTTCGAAGCAGATGTAAGAGCGTCACAAAACCGTGAACAAACACCAGTTTCAAATAAGCCTGCATCCAGCACAGCTCCATGCCAACCAAGGTACTCAGCTGTAAACTGGAGGTACTTACTTGCCTTTTAAAGTTATCAAAGAGCTTAGCCGACCAGCAAATGATAACAATAAACAGCTAACCATGCATGAAACAAGAAATCAGAATTTTCTACTTGTATGCATGCTTAAGCTAGGAGAGATGCCAGTCAATGAGCTTTTAAAAAAAAAAAGGCTGAGGCAACTGCAAGATGGCATTTAGAATCTTCATCAAGACCTAGGGAAACGTGCCCAGTGCATAATATAATGGAGGGAAGCTATGGCTCTTGGAGGCTCTGGGAAATGAGCTTCCTGCAATAGGCAGGGCAATTAACCCAAAGCAGATTCAGCTGCTAAGTGGGGTAGACGCGCATTTGTTTGGTCAGGCAAAGACTTTCCTCTTGTGCTCCTGTTGGGATTTTTCATGCAAATTTCAGTTGCTTGGCCTCCACTGCTCCCCTTGGCAAAAGGATTCTGAAAGGTCTCACTGATGTTGTTCTGAGTGTCCAACTAGGATGAGAGAACCCCGAGGCTTTATAGGAGTGTCTTTAAACGCGGGGGGGGGGGGCCACCTCGCTCACCTGGGGAGGGTGGGGTGTGACTCTTAGCTCCTCTGGATTTTGCAGTTAGCTCACATTCAATTATTTACTGAAAGTTAGAAACAAAATTGTGTGTTTTAGCCCTTGATTAGAGAGAGGATGCTGTTTTGTTAGAGAAGTTAGCTGCAGAGATTTAGTTTGAATTAGCTGCGGCTGAAAGGTTTCGATTTGGCTAACCACAGAGGTCTGCCTCGAATGCTAACTAAGGATTCCAAGCCGAACAAATTCATTCCTGATGAAGTCTTGCAGCTGACAACGTGGAATAATTTGAATCACAGACCTGTAAAATTTGATCAGGATGGAAGTAAACGACTGTCCCGAAGGACTTGGCAAGTCTATTTTCACCAAGGCAGTGCAGTGAAAGTGGGTATAGCCAGTGAAGCCATCTTCTTCCATGTCCTGCTGCCAAGAGCGTTTCTGAGGGTCTTACCGTGGAGAATATGCCTGTTCGCGTGGGTCACACTTAAAGACATGGTACAACACTCACACCTTCTCTTCACTACCAGTTATGGTTCCATCATTTACAGAGGCATTGACACCTTTTTAGGATTCATTTACGCTAGGACCACCTTATGGGTGATGATATTTTTACACTTATTTCTATTTGTATGAAGTATAATTTCTTCTTATTTCTCTTATACTTTACATCTCATGCAGTTTAAAGAGTACAAAGTCCATGGAGAGAAAATTGGAAAGCAGCATACAAATATCAACCCCAGAACACTGACACCAAGGTAGAAATTTTTCTTTAAGTGGCCTTGATGAAATATACTGAATAATTCACTTCTGTTCTCATAACAGGTCATGCAGTATCAACTTAGCCTTCTGAGGTCAGGGTAGGGGTGAGGAGATGGGAGTCAAAGAGGAGACAAAGAGTCCTCT
Source organism: Phocoena sinus (assembly GCF_008692025.1). Taxonomy (NCBI): domain Eukaryota; kingdom Metazoa; phylum Chordata; class Mammalia; order Artiodactyla; family Phocoenidae; genus Phocoena; species Phocoena sinus. The sequence goes on along the minus strand of NC_045765.1, from coordinate 91,168,521 downwards.
AGTTCCAGTTTATTGCCTGGAAATTGTACTGTAGAAAGGAAGCAGTTTGTACCATGGAGATATGGAGATAAAGGAATTTCTTTTATGTCTTCAAGAAAATGTTAGAAATCAGTATTAGAACATTTTACTACAAAAAAGTGGAACATCTGAAAAGATTGGTTTTTTTAGTGTTTTGGCCTGCTACTTTGTCTCTTAGATGAGGCGTGATGAGGGAAGTTTCTGAGAATGATGTGTAAAGCACAGCTAATCGAATTTTAGGGGATGTGTATGATAGTGAGGTGAGAAGTCAGGATGGCACTTATTTGTAAAGAAAAGGAAGATGGAAAAAAAAGGGTACCCAAGAAGGATAACACAACAAAGAATTGCTGAGTTCAGAGAAATGAACTAAATAGGAGATATAAGATGGCAGTAAGGTGAAGGTGATCCAAGAAAATCCAGTATAAAAATTACTGCATTTTTGCAACAAACATAATATTGTATTTTACTGACTAATCTTAAAATTTGCAAAGTGCTTGGTAACAAAGGAAATATTATTGCTAGGACCAGGAGTCAAACACTTGGCTTGTCATGGTGAACAGACCCTCACTTCAAGTTACTTCCCCAGTAGGCTCACTTCTGCAAGGTCCCTGAGGCTTGCAGAGTGACATCTTGGGCTAAGGTAGAGGCCAAAGGATGCTGACGCCTGAAAATTTGATATTTACTTACAGATGAATGGAAGAATGGGCATGCTTACTGTTTAAAACATTCTCTAAATTCAAAGAGAATTCTTTTTAAATTGAGCATTGCTCTTCTTAAATACTGCAAAAATTCCCAAGGTAGAAGTCCACTATTTTTTCATCAGAAAACAATCCATTCAGAGATAAGCATGGGGATGAGGAAATTAGGTATACTCCTGTGACATATTTTCTTTTCACATTCATATTTAGGTTACGTTTTTCTACAGATGTAATGACCTAGGTAATAAAATACAGGTTTTTCCCTATCATAATTCTACCCTATGGTTTAAATTATAAAAACCTGCTTGTTTATATTTATATTGTATATATATATATACACACATATATAAAACCATTTATACGTATATTCATAAAGATGTATATATGTTTATATAGGTTTTATATGTGTATATATAAACAAACCATGCATATATATACGTATTTATACATCTATAAACTAAGATTCACACAGGAGATGCTGAATGACAAAGTGTTTATTCTGAGTCACATGGTACCAGAATACAAGAGAGAACTTTGTCTCCTTTACTGAATCATATGTCAGCATTGATTTAAAGAAGAAAAGAGGGGAATTCCCTGGCAGTCCAGTGGTTAGGACTCTGCACTTTCACTGCCGAGGGTGCAGGTTCAATCCCTGGTCGGGGAACTAAGATCCTGCAGGCCACGCAGCGTGGCCAAAAATAAAAATAAAGGAGAAAAGAATGCTTTAAATAAGTTTGGAAGCAATTTTTTGCATGTGGTTGTACTTACGCCGCAGTTGTTCTTTGCTATAATTTATTTTAAAATAAACCATGAAATAATGCAATAAAAATGAAAATCTTATTTTACGCAAATTGGAAGGCATTCCAAATGTTACTCATATAAAGTGATAGACCCATTTGGTCTCTTATTTACTGGAAGAAATATGGCAAGTCACTTGATATCTCCCTGGTGGTAGAATAGCTGGAAATGGAGATGCTAATTTTGATGTAATTCAGAGAATTGTTAACATATATGACTAATATCATTTATGCTTATAACATATTTTCATGTGTACATTGTAATGGTGAAATTAAAAAGAAAATATTTTGTTTTTCTAATATTCTCATGTTGAATCCAAAGATAAAGAAATATTATTAGGAAGATTTTGGATCCTTCAGAAAACAGTAAATATTTTGAAAAGTTTCTAAAGACTTTAAAAATTCCTGCCAAATTGACTCTAGCCTCCATCACTGCCTTCAATCGTGAAAAAATTGTCAATTTCGTGGGCTATGTCTCTTCTCTTTGGTTTCTCTTGTAACTAACTGTTCACAGGCTTTTCTTAAAACTCTTTTCCTTCAATCCCTGTGAAGTTGTACTTAGTTTTCTCCCACTGACTCATGCCTTCTTCATTTCCTGTTTCAGCTCCTGCTTCCCCTTCTGCTATGTAAATGGGGACTTCTGCCAGGTTTCCATTCTCTTTCTATGCTTTCTACCTCATACTTTTTATACACTCCTATGGCTTCAAATTTTACTAAGTTGAAAATTTTTAATGCGTTTCTTTAGCAGCAGACCTCTCTTATAGTCCTAGTTCTAATTTCAGCTCCCCATCCATAAACTTCACATATGTATCCTATGTAATATTTCTGGCATCCAGACCTTTCTGATCATGTAGGGCTTGGGGAATATCTCTTCCTCGGTGTATTTGCTTCCATATTATGCTGCTAAATACCAATCACCTCTCTAACTAAAACCTCTAGGCCCCAGCTCAATACATTTATTGTATTCAACCGATTTCTTAATAGCTCCATGTTAAAGTCAAAAAGCTCTAGCAATTCAACTTATACACAGAGCTCTTCATTTACCACCCTCCCAGTCTGATCCTTTTCTGGTGTTCTTTGTCTCAATGAATTGTATCCCTCTCCATCTCATTTCACAGACCATGACTCACCCACATGCAATGTAATCCAATCATCACTGTGATTTATTCAAAGGTACCATTGTGTTTCCCCAAACTACCCCATAGCTTCCTAACTGTTTTTACCACATAAGCACTTTTCTTCTCTACTCTTTTTTTGCAACTGCAACTGGAATCAAACTTCATTTTTTTTCTTCATTTATCTAAAATTTTATCCATTCTTAAAATCTCAGCTTATAGTCCACACCTTCTTCAACTCTTCCCTGATTTCCACTAGCCTTCAAGTTTTATTTTAGTTTTTAAAGTAGCCATGTGATGGCAAGCTATGGGCCTTGATTATACCCATCTCTCAGATGTGAAATCTAAGGCTCAAAAAGAAAAATGACATGCCAAAGTCACCAAACCTGTCAGTAACAGAGGTGGGCTTTCAAATCAGGTGTATGTGACTTAAAACTCATCTTTGTCTGCAATACCACCTCCCTCAAAATTGTCTTTCTCTAACACATTAGTGTTATTAACATGACATCTATCTTGTGCTTCCATATTCCCACCTGGTATAGAAACTTCTTGAGAGAGGAACCATTGCTTCATTCATTCACTTAATAAATGCTTTTGTCTATGATATAACTGGTATAACATGAGGATTTAGGAATACGGTGCTGACATGTCAGATTTAAAAGTATCCGTCTCTCACACAATATATACTGTTTCAGAAGATCTTAATAATTATTTAAAAACTATGAATATGCTCTATTTTTATTTTAATCTTCAGCAGATATAGGACTTCATGAGTCTAGTTATTGGAATCTTATAAAAGTACATTATAGTTGCCCATGATGTAATTCAGGTTTTGGAAGATAAAAACACTTTCTTTCAAAGAAATACCCCTATACAATACCCAGAGGGGCAGCCAATTTTTATATACCCTTTAAACTACTATATAAAGTTCAAAGTAGTAATTCACAGGCTGAGTTCAGAAGAGATTATGTAAACAAATATTGGTATTTGTGGTATAGTAGACAGAGTTTTCACCTGATTACTAGAAGGTAGGCGTGGGGTTAGTGACGGAAATGTTCAATAAAAACCGCAGCTGTTAAATTGGGGAAAATATAAGGGTATGACATGGTCTGCTGGATATTCTGAAAGACCTAAGCTCTTCCTCCTTAACCCTTTGCCCCCGGGACAGAACAAATGGGTACTAGGCTCAAGTAGGGGCTATAAATTAGTCCCAAGAAGTTGTTATATCTGGAGCTGTGAATCTGTCAGGGAAGTTCAGCATATCCTCGATGGTCAAACAATCCATGCTTAAAGAGTAGCTATTATGTTAAAAATAAATAACCAGTATGTCCGGAGCAGTTAGTGTGCCTGTGCTGTCAGTTTGTCATTAGTGGTTGACCTATCCAGAGTGCCTTTGAGGCTATCCACATTTTAGTGATATTGATATCATTATTCTAACAAATATTTATTTAGTTGGAATCCAATGCTTCATGGCACATTCATTTTAACCATAATTCATATTACCTATATATTAAAGTCTTTTAAAATGTTAGAAACACATTAATATTTAAATGCTGTCAGGTTTTATATGTCAACCCAAGAAATGTGTGGCCTATTATTCCATCAGAATTACACCTTCCCGTGTGATTTTATTTTTTCTGACCTGACTCTATGCAGCAGAAGACCTCCTTCAAGAAGTCTATCCCTAAAGGATCACTAAGCAGTGTGATCAGAGACACATCACTTATTGAAGGCAGGTTTCCACACTCAATCACCTGTTCTCAGACTCTCGGGTGCCTCGAAGTATAGCTTTGAAATAGTAGGTGACATTCTGCCACTTACTGTGTTTTCACACAATGCAGCCCTTGATCATGTTGTCACTTCACATGAAGAGACTCAGATGGAGAACAAGTTGACTTCTGCTGTCTTCTCAGAAATGAACAAAGAAGCTCTCTCTGGGAGAGTCAGGTCTTGAATTTTCTAACTTGATTGAGCAATATTTTACCCGGCTGCAAAGCAACCATATGCTACACACTTTCCAATTGCCTTCAGACTTGCCAAATGCATTTATAGACTAAGAAGGAGCCCTAGGAAAAATGTGGTGGATGAAATGAAGTCTTTTTCACACTGCCCCTTTTATTACTGTGTTATAAAAACCCAGGCTCAAAATAGATTCAGGTAGATTTATCTTTTAATGAAAATCTCTGGGAGGTTTGAAGTCAAATATTATTATCTCTTTCTCCTGTCTCCACTGCAGGACTCATTTGCAGTGCTGACCTTGCAGTACGGTCCTAGAGGGAGTGATAATGATATTGTGGACTGACTTCCTTCAGAAGGGATTTTTTAAAGAGACAATGAGGCCAGCATGCCCCCTGTTAGGCTCCATTGTCCAAGGTTGCACAAGTCAGCTTTTCCAGAGAGCAAAGGGCGGCAAAGTTCAGGGACACTGTGTGTAACAGAAAGGAGCGAGTTCTCAGGACATTGTCAGGAAGCTGGCCTCAGCCGCTCAGGTCTTGTGCAGCACTCACAGGCATCAGCGCTCACCTGAACTGCAGGTGGGAGGCTGGACAGTCTATATACTTCTGGGTCCTTTCCTATATTCTCCCTGCTGGGGCTGCACAGAGCAGCTCTAGAGTAACTAACTGCCCATCAGCAATGCACACGCCTCTTCCACTGTCACTGCGGCCTCCTGATGCTTGAAATGGGCTCTTAGCTGGTTAGTATGAGAGTGATTTTACCAGTTTTTTCTCGTCTTGGCTGTGGGCTTCTCTTGTTTTTAGCTCTTTCTTGAATTTCAAACTTCATAACAGAGAAGAGATGCAGTGTTGGTGTTGGGACGCATGAAGCAGAGGTAAGAAGAGAAAGTAAACAAGGGAATGGCATTTAAAGAAAGATTGTCAGCAGTCAGCATTTCAACAGATATATGTAAAAAGAGCACACTGGGGAAATAGTAATGAGAATTTAATGTCACAATGATTGTAATTTTATGCCTAATACACTCAACATGACAAGGAATTCTCTTAATTTTAATTAGGAATAGGTGGGGGCATCTTAATTTTTTCCTACTAACTGCATAGCTCCTGGAACTAATTGCCTTCCAAGAGCAATAGATGATAGAAAAACACGATTGCATCGTATGTTCTGGAGAACATAAAGAGCATGCTGGGCTGCACCCCAGAGGCCTCCAAGGCCTGCACTTGCCCAGCTTCAAGACCCAAGAAAGAGCCCCAAGTCAGTGACAGAGACATCAGTGGTTTAATGGATGGGGGAGCTTACACATCTGAAGCAAGGTCCTAGAGTGACACTCCACTGTGTGCAGCAAACGGCAGGCAGGACATGGCTGCAGGCTTCACTCCTGGGAGAATGGGAGATTACCAGTTATAGGGGAAAGTGATGGCAGGTGGGCTCATTGGTTACCAGGGAAACCAGCAGAGGGGCACGGCCCTCACTGCCCCTTTGATAAGAACAATCACTAGCTGGGCCTGGGACAAATATGGAGGATGGTCAGTCAGGTGAGTAGGGTGTAGGCAAAGCAGGCACTGGTCGAGCAGGGGATGCACAGAGAGCAAGGGAACAGCCACCTTGACTGTCCTGACCATTAATAGCATCACACTGATTTCTTGACTCTGAACTGGAGCAGCATCTCAACCTAACTGGTAGTAATTACAATCCCATATCTATCTATTTGACCGGATGGTTTTATATTTTATGCATTTTACTATACAACTACCTCCTATGAGTGAATTCCATGTGCAAATGGCAAAGCAAGCTTGAAGAACTGAGTCAGGTAAGTTCTTTTGAATCTATTACCCCTGAATAAAAGCCTCAGTGAAATTCTCTGCAGCTTAATATTATAAGGATTTTCGTAAATTGGTGAAACATATATATCTTCCATGTGGATGTGCTTGTCTGGGACTTACCTATTGTAGTAAAATCTACCTCCTACCCTACTCCTGCTCTCTCTTTTTTTTTTTTTTTTTTTTTTTTGCTGTACGCGGGCCTCTCTCTTTTGTGGCCTCTCCCGTTGCGGAGCACAGGCTCAGCGGCCATGACTCACGGGGCCAGTAGCTCCGCGGCATGTGGGATCTTCTTGGACCGGGGCACGAACCCGCGTCCCCTGCATCGGCAGGCGGACTCTCAACCACTGCGCCACCAGGGAAGCCCCTGCTCTCTCTTTTTAATGATTCACAGAATCACTTAGCATCTAGCCAGGGATGGCTGAACAAGCTTGATTAAATTTAAACTCTTCTCTACTCACCTGAAACTAGTAAACACCCCTCCCCTAAAACCTACTGGAGGCTCCCTGAAACTAAACATTGTCTGAAGAAAAGGAGGTTTCTAGAAAAAATAAAAAATAAATTTTCCTTTCCTCTTTGTACTTTATTTTTCCCTATTCTAAGACACACTGTAACTTAAATTCAATTGTGCCATGAAAATTATGTCCATAATTGGATCTGGTTAAAATAGTTTACTTTTATCTATATTAGTTGAAAACATATGAAGGTTTTTTCATAGTGAAAAATTAAAATCCAGAATGACAAAATGAAAACTAGAGAAACACAGCCAAAAACATCACTGCGTGCACAGGTGTCTATCCATGTAGAAATGTAGCACTCTCTCCCCCAACCTGAGAAGCACACTTATGTTCTATCCTTTAGTAGGAGGCCTATTTTCAAAAGTCAGAAGACTCCTTATGTCTTAGACATTCTTACAGCAGCATATCTGACATTATGAATGAAGAGAAAATAGGCACTGCTAAGGTAAACAAATTTTATTTTGTCTTGTTTGCATAGTCAAGTTCTGTAAGATCAGTCAATCTATGTTTATTGTTTGTTGCTGTTTTGTTTTAAAAAGTCACCCATCACAGGCCAAAATGACTTGTAATACTATGAAGTTGTTGAGAATGCTTGCCACAGAGAAGGCATTTTATAACCCTTTATTTAAAAGGTGAACAAGTAAATGAAGGATACCTTGAATTTAATGTATGAGAAATTTATGAAAATGTGAAACGTGAGCTCAACATTGTAAAATCTATAGATTTAGCCACCTGCCAATGCAGGGGACACAGTTTTGAGCCCTGGTCCCGGAAGATCCCACGTGCTGCAGAGCAACTAAGCCCGTGCACCACAACTACTGAGCCCGTGTGACACAACTACTAAAGCCTGCGTGCCTAGAGCCCGTGCTCCACAACAAGAGAAACCACAACAATGAGAAGCCTGTGCACCACAATGAAGAGTACCCCCCCCACCACAACTAGAGAAAGCCCATGCACAGCAATGAAGACCCAATGCAGCCAAAAATAAATAAGTAAATACATAAATTTTTTAAAAATCTATAGATTTAGGTACTTTTAAAAATCCATACTCAATGTTAAACTGAATTCCAATGGACAAAATTATTAGTTTTATTCATAAATAATGGGTTTACGGAATTAGACATAGGATGTTTTTCCAGTTTAATCTCTTTTCAGCAAGCAAAATTATGGACCTGAATATGGTAACCTTCATGGTAACCCTAAACCTTCAAATATTTTTTAAATGTTTCTTTTTCTCAAAAAAATATTTTTGAACACCTACCACGTGCTAGACACCGTCTAATGCTATGAATAGAGAAGTGAATAATAGAAGCAAGATAAGTCTCAAAGCTAACATTATAGTAAAGGGAAGTAGGCGATAAGTAAGAAGTAACATATAGATATCAGATAGTGATGAGTGTTCGGGAAAAACATAAAGCGGGAAAGGGAGATGGGTATAAATTAACATAATGTAAATAGGAAATGTCTACTGAGACTGTGACATTTGGGAAAAGAGGTGAAGAGGAAGTGAGCCATGGAGATATCCAGGGGGAGAGGAAACACGAGGGAGAGGGTACAGTAAGTAGTACGAAGGCTCTGAGGCAGAAACATGCATAGGTGTTAGGAGGCTAGTGTGACTGGCGTGAAGTGAGGGAGAGGAATAGTAGTATGTGAGAGGTTCTGTGCTGCAGACTGCGTAGGGCCACTGTTAGGACTGACTGCATCTCAGTGAGATTGGTACTTTCACTCAAAAATTTCCACTACTTGGATATATACATTTTATTTTAGCTTCAAGATTCATTTGAAAGTTACTCTTTTGGAACCTGAGTTCAAAATAAGGCTAATCCCCATGACTTCAGCTTGTCCCCTGATTTAGGAAGGAGGGTCTTACTGTATTTTTTCACATAATTGTCCATATTGTCAAAACCTATAGGAGTATGAACATTTGATGCTGGGCACTGGGATTAATGCAACGTATCTTAGGTCTAAATTGGAACCAGATGACCTAGATGTATTTCTCATACTTCGGATCATCCTGCAAATCCCAAGACAGGCCAGGTTCCTTGGTGCAGGAGGCTCATCACAAGGGTGGGGTAGAGATGAGGGCAACAGCTAATGTCCATGTGTCCAGGCCTTCTTCCCAGAGCTGGAATCAAGGTTGAACACCTGGTATCTGACTTTTCAGGAAAGTCTGGAGTCCAAGGGTTGGGAGCACTTGCTTAGCTTTGAAGGTGCAGAGCAAGGAGACCAGCATCCTCTCCCACCGAGACCTGGAGGGCCGGGCTTTAGAATGAAACACTGCCAGGGACCCCTGTGTCCTGGCGCAGCTGCAGAGTCAATATGCACAAGCAGCTTCTGCCTTAAAAGGAGTCCACAACCCCTTCCCTTCAGATGAAATGATATGGCTTCTGGGTCATCTGCAGGTTGTTTCTAGTGTTTTTCTTACTCAAAATTGCAAATAAAAGAATTTAGATTTAAATATATAGTGAAACATTTTTGGTCCAGACAGAAAGGACAGAGTGTTTATGGCCTGAGTGTTGTGGCCAATGCTAGATTACTCAGTATGAAAACAACCAGCCTCATGCGAACACAATTTTGTTAAAAGGATTTGATGATTGATTAAAAAAATATTAACTCATCTTGGAGACTTATTTTGCTTTCTTACAACTTTTTACTACATAGTAGTGTTTCTATTTTTTATTCTATATGTAAGGGCGCTATACATTTTTAAGGGTAAGTTCTCTAAAGAATGTACTTCTTGCCTGGCTAGAGCTAACTTATGTTCCTCTCTCAAGCTACAAAGGTTTTCTTTGTGGATAACCTGGTGATATTAACATATAACACTTACCAGCAAAAAATTTTGAGATCATGAGTTGATCAAATTTTGAGTTGCAGCAATTGGTGGTATGAGAACAAGCTAATGCTGCATGAAAGAAACAGTTAATCAACTTCTCTTGAGAATACCAAGATAACAGAAAGGATCTGGTCAGTACTAACTGATGGTTAATAATTAACTCATTTTCACATTATTAGTGTACTTACTATTTATTATTCATCAAACACTACAGTGAGAAAATAATTTCAAACTTCAAGAATTTCCATCATTAATTGCCATCTTTTTGTAGAATCAAATACATCCTCAATTGTAAAGCCGTAATTTTAGGTGAAAGTAAAACAAAATAAACAAAACAAATCTTACAATTCATCTGTAAACACTAGCAATGCTAAAAAAACACCCTGACTTTAGAGATTTAGCATATTAAAATGTGGGTGCCTTGGAGTCAAGGAAACGCAGTAATTAAATAATTCACCCAAGTAAAAGTATCACAGACCTACTATGTGCCAGGTACTGTGAGAGGCACTCTAGTCATAACACACAGAACTGATACAGAACTGATACAAAACAATCTCTGTCCCCAAGCTGTCAACAGTTTTGACAGCTTTCAATAAGTAATAATAATAAAGTTTGGACAGTGCTTTGGTATGGGAAATATAGTTTGATGTTTGAGCTGAGGCCCAAATGAAAAACAGATGCTAGTCAGAGAATATGTAGTGGGTTCCAGGAAGGGGGTTCTAGATAAAAATAGTAGATGAGTAGAAATAGAAAAAAAGGATGGTGCTGAAAAAATGTAGTATGGCTAGAACATACTGTTTGGCCCATGAAGTTTAAGTGTCAAGAATGCAATTAAAGAGAGAAAAAGATACAAATTCCTGAAGGAAAGAGTGATGGAAAACCACATTTAGATCTATAGTAGCTATCATTTCATGCAGTCAGGCTCCTAGTCACTCTGAGGGCATCTTCTACTTGACATACCCCTTCTCCTTGGAGTGAATGGAATTAAATGTTTGTGGTAAGAGGAACGTTTACATGGAGGATCAACCTGCAGTTAAACGAACTTTTGACTTGAGACTTACAGATGGGCATGTGGAGTACATCTTGACACAGGCAGAGAAATTTCGGCTTTGCATCTGGAAAGATGGAGGATGTCATATGAAAATTATTCTTTCATTGGAGTATTCCAACAGATAGGATTTTTAAAATTTACATTCATACAATAGAACACTAAATAGTAGTGAAAATAACTCATAATAGTGCCTACATGCATCAACATAAATATAGCCCATACCTATCATGCTTAGAGAAAAATCCATTGGTAACTTGATAAAGTATGATTCTACTTTTACTCAGATTAAAACCATGCACAATAAACCATATATGATTTAGTGATATAAACATGCAGTAAAATTATCATGGGAAATCAAGGGTTCTATATTTTATTTTGTTATGAACATACGTTAATATATATGTTAAGATTTCTATTAACAAATAAGGTTATTTGTTATGAGAAACTAGTTCCTTGGCAACATTTCTAATATCTAGTCCCCTCAGTACACAGTACATCACAAATTCTTCTCACCAGTAAAATTATTTTCTATTAACTATCACATCTTAGCATATCTAGGTGTCTGACTATACGAGGGTATGATTATTCTCTCTGGTTAACAGATAGTTTGAAAAGCAGAGATTTCACAGCAAGTGCAAGAGCCAGGCCAGGCCATGCCAGGCCTTTTGTCTATAGCCTTGGGATCCTTCCTGAATAGACACAACCTGATTATTGACTGTGAAAGTCCCCCACAATTTATCAAAGAATGACTGTGGGGAGCTGTGCTCTCCAAGTCAATAGTCATTAGCTCTACGTTGCTATTGAACACTTTAAAAGTGGTTCAGGAAAATCTATGAGTTCAATATTTTGGGAGACATCAACCTATGTGTCCCTGATGTTTTTCCCAACCAGGGCCCTGATTTTGATAAAAACAAGCTTCCTTGGTTGAGAGTTTTATTGTCTTTGCAGCTGGGGTAGTCAGATGGTTAAGTTTTGGACCAGGTCCTCAGCTTTCTCTGACTTCAAAAGAAGAAGGCATATGTGTGATCTCCCAGGGAGTCCCTTTCTTTATCTTTTGTATTACTTTTCAGTTACCTGTCAGTTAGTAGTAGCTTTTTATTATGTTTTTCTAGGGCATCAGTTATGGTGCTTAACAATAGCCATTCAATCCCATTGTCCTTAAAATGACCATTTCCCCTTTACCTGTTACTGGAGTTAGTATACCATCTAATTCACTGGGTGGCCCAGAATTCCATATCAACTACTTTATTTTTATTTATTCATTTCTTGGCCTTGCCACTCGGCGTATGGTATCTTAGTTCACCAACCAGGGATGGAACTCGAGCCCCCTAAAGTGGGAGGGCGGAGTCTTAACCACTGGATGGCTAGGGAAGTCCCATATCAACTACTTCTAATGAACTGTTGTTTATCCCTCAGCTCACATCTATGGCCTCTTAGGGAGTTCCCTATGACCAAGTGACAGAGAGGGAAAATTCTGGTCTGGTTCTCAGATGGGTCAGCTTAATAGCTTGATGTAAGCTGAAAATGTACACCTGCTGCACTTCAGCCAGTCTAGGTATGGTCCTACAGGACGGTGGTGAGAGAAAATCCTTCCAGTGAGCAGAGTTGGGAGTAGTATCCTTGGGCATTCACTTTGTTGAATTGGGACCTAGACAGACGAAGATTGGAAGACAGAAAAAAAGGAAGTCTGGAGTATTATATGCAGATGGATTTGGGGAAGGCACAAAGTTTGTGGATTATTGTGCATCTCAAATTAATGTATGATAGAGACATAAAGCCTCTATCACAGAAGAGATGTTCAGCTGCTAGGTGAACAAGATGGCCCATCCTGCTGATGTCAGTAAGCTCATTTCTCAGCCAGCACAATGTTTGTGCAATGGGCCGATGAACAGATTGTCCATGGTGGCTGAGATGGAACTGTGCATGGACCCAACAACGTGGGTTCCCTCCCCCTATGGCTGATTAGCTATTGCCACTGCTGGATAGATAAACTGTCAATGGCAGCAACCAGTGCAGGCCCTCAAGTTGAATTTGGAAGCATGTTGAAATTAGACCCTTTCAACCTTGGAGGAGGCAGTGATTTAATCCCACCAGAATTGACACAATTTTGGATATGAATTTGCTTTCCTACATACAGTACTTCTGCCAACCCTACCATCCAGGCTCTTACAAAATACCTAATTCATTGGGATGGGATCCTGCAAATTTCCTCAGATGAACAAGGCAATTTTATGGCAAAAAAAGGTGAGGCAACGGGTGACTTACCATGGAATCTACTTGTCTCATTACACACCTTATCACCACAAAGTGCCAGACTAATGTGATAATGGAACTATCTGTTCAGTAAAATGTCAGCTCAGAGCCAGAGCAGGTTTGGTATGCTGTTCTTTAAGATGTGCAATATTCATTAAACTAATGTCCAATATTTGGTTCTGTGTCCCTAATATCTAGAACATCAGTTTTGTAACCAACTAGTAAAGGTACCATTGGCTCCTCTTCCCATGACCCTTGTCAATCCATTTGAAAATTGTGTTTCATGTACTCACAGTTTAGACTCTTTTAGCTTATAAGCCTTGATTTCTACTGTGGGAATGTTTTTTCCAGGGGACACAGTAAAGATCTCAATGAACTGGAAGCTAGAATTACTGCCTTATCAAATTGGGCTGCTCATGTGCCAATGAACCAGTAGGAAGGAAAGAGGTTCTGATGCTGGCAGGGTATTGACACTGATCATGACAAAGAGTTAGAGTGCGTGCTATTTGATGGGGAAGGGGGAGGGTATATCTGGGACCAGGAAGATTCACTGGGTGTGTCTTGGTGCTTCAGGGCCCAGAAATAAATCTGGGTGGATGATTGCAGCAATCAGGGTCTGCCACAGACAAGTCAACTAAGTGCTCAGACTCCTTGAAGATCTGGGTCACACGTTGGGCAAGAAACCCACACTAGCTGTAGTGAGGGAGCTCTGGGAAAGAAGATGATGAATACCAATTATGACATGGAATGATTTACAGATGATGGGACTATAGCTGCCAAACTAATCCTCACATATAAATTCTTCTGTAAAGTTTACAGCCAACTAACAATTTGGAGAGTTGGTTATGGATTGGAATTAATGGAGTGCCCAAGCCCATGCAAATGGTGCCCTGGAAGGACTATAGCAAACACCTTGTGTAGCATCTCATTTCTTCTCTGCCTTACCTCTCATTTCAATCACTAATTCAGCAAACTGTATTGTGCAGACATGTCAAGTGTGCATTGTCTTCCTTGCATGCTTCTTGGGTGCTTTTCTAGCATATGCTTTGGGACACCTGTGGGAGCTAGCTTAGGATTCATACGTGCAACTCAGAAGTTCAGGGAATTTATGACTCATAAAGAAACTCTCAATGGAAGGTAGGATCTGATGGGTAATTGCTTCCTTTTTACACCCCTTGACTCCTGAGATCCTTATAATAAATTTTCTCAGATAGTCCAAGTGGGATTGCACACTCAGTATTCACAGAAGCAGTCAGTTTGAAAACATATCTTTATATAGGCTTTCTCTCCTTTACTGTTACACTTTCCCCATGTCTTAGCCCACTCGATATGCTATAACAAAATATAATAGACTAGGTGGCTTATAAACAGCAGACATTTATTTCTCACAGTTCTGGAGACTGGGAAGTCCAAGATTAAACCACCAGCAGATTGGTGTGTGGTTTGAGGGTCTGCTTCCTGGTTCAAAAACAGCCATCTTCTTGCTGTGTCCTCACATGATGTAGGAGGTGAGGGAGCTCTCTTGGGTCTCTTCTATTAGGACACTAATCTCATTCATGAGGACTCCACCCCCATGACCTCATCACCTCCCAGAGGCCCTCCACATACCATGACATTGGGGATTGGGTTTCAACATAGGAATTTTGGAGGGACACATATATTCAGTCTATGGTACCCTGGTTCCACACTTCTGTTTCCTGGAAGCATTTGCCCTATAGAGTATTTACATTAAAACCCCTTTGAGTTGTGTTTTAAAAGGAACCTATACTGTGAATATGACATACATATGCACATTTTTCTATGAATAGATTCCTTAATTTTATTATCTCCACATGGTCATACATCTGCCACTTTACAAAGCATTGGAATTGATAAGATCTCTAGAGGTGTGGTGATAAAAGAAGACAAGAAAAATCTTACCGAAACACGTTTTAGGTAAGGACATAAAAAAAGGAGCCCACAGAGAAGAGAGAAGGCATGGTCATTGAATGAGAAGTAGTATTAGAAGGCTCCCATTCCACATCTTGGAAAGTTTGGTCATATGGATCTTCATATTCTGGAATCATCACAAAATCAAACTTAAAAGTCATGGTAATTTGGAAACATGTATTGAAGTGACAGAAATAAATCACTTTAAAAAGTCATTACTTGGAAGTAAGCACAAGATGCTTTCTTTTATGTGCATTCCTCCAAGTTGGAAATACAAAGTAAATATTAAGACAGAGACATTTGGAAGTGGAGGGTTTTGTATAGTGGGTAATTTCAATAGGTCTGCGGTTACTTGGTCTTGGTAGTAAGCTCTTGGTTTAGGGTGAATTTCAGCTTTATTAAAACTTGTAATTCAACAATGATTCTGGAGAAGTATGGTCAGGAGTGGGGTGGAAATTGTGTAAATTCCATAAGCAGGGATTGTTGAATATTTCAGTTTTTTAGGGTAATAGTTTCTCAAACCCTACTCATTAGATTATAAAAACAAAAAAAGAAACAACAACAAAAAATCCCCACTGGGTCTTCTGTGTTAATGGAGTATTGTTTGTCTTGATTCTACCACCTGACTACAAATCACTTTCAAAGTAGCCTGTGTTCTCTGCCTGGCCCCTTCTGTACTGCCCTAACTCTCTGGGCACTCTAGGAATAGAGCACTTGCCACCAAAGGATATGATTATTTACCTTCATGTTTTTCTCTTTCATCTAAAATTTTATAACCATTAGAAAAGGTATTCCTCATGTTTCATAATACTGCCTAATAGGTAGTATTACTTTACAAAAGTTGAATAAATGTAACCATTTTATAAGATAAATTATTTTTAGATTTTACATGCCATCAAGATTTGCACATACATATTAAAAGAATTGATAAACTCACATAAGAAAACATGCCATCAGTGTCTATAGAATTAAATAAAATTACCCCATAAATGAATGCCCAGTATATTGATAAAGAGTAGGACTGTGAACCATGAATACAGATGATTATTCTGACAACTCACAAGAACACTAACAATTACAATGTCTGTAGAAAAGCAGAAAGTATTCGTACTTTTCTTTTACTAAGCCTATGTTTTACCTTTGAGAACTCAGCAAATACAGTCTTAAAATAAAAGCCCGTATTTTAAAGAAGAAAATCCTTGACTTATTAGGAGAGCCTTCAGAAACATTTCCTCATATATGTACATGGTAAATATTACACATTGGAGCCTGCATCTACCCTGTTATTGTTCTCTACCTGAGAGACAAACGATCTATTTGAACACAATGACCGTCTGCCCAAATCACGGAGATGGACGAACACAGAATCCAAAGCAGCACAGCTCTGGTGGTAGTGATCTTTCCTGGAAAACATCTGCTACCAGCTGAGTGTGTTTACATTTTGGCAGCACTGGCAGATGTGCTTATAGACAGCCCATCTGTGTGGTGATGGAGGCTGGAGTGAAGGAAGCTGGGCTGGACAGACAGCAGAGACACAGCTTACTATAATACACTGAGTTGTTCCGGAAAATGCAAATTAGCACCTCATAGCATGTTTTTTCCTTCCTGTGCTATTAATGTTTTAAAGCTAACTAATTTGTGTATTGCCCAGTATAAGCAATAAAGCTTAGGTTTGGGACTGCTCTTAGGAATGTAGTCATGGTATGATTACTATTTTAGAAAAGAGAGTAATTGTTACTGTAAAAATTAATGTAAAAAGTTTAGAGAATAAATATATGTTTAAAATATTTTCCTATTTGAAAATATTATTCAAAAAATATTTTGGGGGTTTCCCTGGTGGCGCAGTGATTGAGAGTCTGCGTGCTAATGCAGGGGACATGGGTTCGTGCCCCGGTCCGGGAAGATCCCACATGCCGCGGAGCGGCTGGGCCCGTGAGCCATGGCTGCTGAGCCTGTGCGTCTGGAGAGACCACAGCAGTAAGAGGCCCGCGTACCGCAAAAAAAAAAAAAAAAAAAAAAAAAAAAAAAAAAAATATTTTGGCCTGTGGGAAAAGAAAACACTGAATAAAGCATCGACCTTTCTAACTGAAGCTTCTTATCTGTTCTCTTCTTTTGTGTTGTTTGCTGTATTCAGAAGTGTTATCCAAAATCTGTTCTGAAGAACATAATTTCATACTTAATGGAAGTTATATACAAAATTATCCATGACTTTTTAAACAATAGAAATATCTCTCTTTATCTCAAGATTTCTCTGATCTTTTTCTATGTTAATGTATTTTCTGAATCTCCAAGGAAGAGATATACAGAGTTGTCATCCACTGAGCACATTTTTTGGAGCATGTCCTGGACCAGTGTTCTCTTGTGTTCACTTGAGAAATTCCACTTTGGGGACTGAATCAGAAATCAGCAATCTGGAAGCAAAAATATTTTTTAAAGAGATATTTATGTTAGCATTAGATTCTTTCACATAATTTATTGATTGAGATTCCAGAAATTAAGTACCTAAGTGACGGAAATCTATTTTTTAAGAATGGATTGAATAATACTTATAGTCTTCTGAGAGTATTTATTTATTTATTTGTTTTGCTTTCATGAACTCATGCATGATGAAGCCAGTATATAGGGGAAATCATTGAAATGCTCCTTAATTTGGAGATTAGGTTACTTCCATTCTCAGGAAAAGAAGGAAACTAGTAAAAAAAAAAAAAATCAATATAAAATGGATGAACTTAGTCATCTGCAGAATTTCAACCTTAAGATATTTCTGTAAATATCATCTAATGCTAAATTGCTAATGGAGATGAAACACCCAGATTCAATTAAAATGTTTGTATAGAAATCGCATAATTAGACTCTAAAATAACTGTAGTATGATCAATTTTGTGGTACATAAAGTCAGATTCTAACATAACAGTAATCCAGCTTGCATGAAAAAAATACAGGAAAAGTTTGGAGCAAGAATTACCAGTGTTTATGCAGCACCATCCAGGAGACACTGCCCTGGAAGGCATAGTTCTTCTTGTTATTAGAGATAATCATTTGTTTTTCACTTATTAGACTGCCCCAAAGTCTATATGATATACCCTGCCTATAGACTTACCTCAACTTTTAATCTGTGCTCCATAAATAATGACTTATTTGCAAACTAAGTTTCCCAGGAAACTTCTTGCCAGTTAAAAAGTATTGGCATCAAAATTTGATCATTGGGCTTCCCTGGTGGCGCAGTGGTTGAGAGTCCGCCTGCCGATGCCGGGGACACGGGTTCGTGCCCCGGTCCGGGAGGATCCCACATGCCGCGGAGCGGCTGGGCCCGTGAGCCATGGCCGCTGAGCCTGCGCGTCCGGAGTCTGTGCACCGCAAGGGGAGAGGCCACAACAGTGAGAGGCCCGCGTACCACAAAAAAAAAATCTGATCATTAAGGAGGTGGGAGCTGAAGTCAGACAGACCACTTGGATTAAAATCCTTGTTTTCTCACTTCTGAGCTTTGTGACCTTCAGCATATCACATAATCTCACATCTATAAAAATGGGATATTACAGCTCACATCTCACAGGCTCATGATGAGGTCTGATTATATCCCAAGAATACAAAGGGATTCCCCACTGTATATGGATTTTTGAAAGTAAAAGTTAATTATGCAAATACAAATAAGATTGATATTCATCAACCATTGTTAATGGTTCATTGTTGGTCTCTAGCAAATGTTTCAAAATTACAAAAGGTTAAAAGTGACCTCATGAAAACAAAGTTAATAATTTCTGGAGAAAATAGTGCAGTCTGAAAACATAGACTAGCCAGTTCTAGAAAGCCATGGAAGATTTAAATATGTGGTTTTCAGAATCACCCCCTGGAAGGTGAACTGCAAACAGCACCAAGTGAGTGGAAGAGCAGTCAACATCACAAGTCACAGGGAAGCCATATGAATGTGCAATGTGTAAGGAGCCACTGGCTTCTTCAGCCACAAAGCTGGAGTGACCCACTGACAACAGTCAGTGGGAATACAAATTGGATATAAATGACTGTAACTTGTGTAACACTCCATTCTCTCAACCACAAACAGAATGCACTACACAGAAAACTGTCAAGGATCTCCTGATGTTCATGGGCTTTTGATATTGTTCATATTGCCAGGTATACACTTTAAATAAATGATTTGCCAAATTGCCAGTGGTGGGGCTGAGGGGGAGGGAAAACAGAAGCACTAGCTAAAGCTTGTTAAAGCTTTATACTACCATATGTTGACATGTAAAGTGGAACAGAGGTCTTAGATATAAGAGATAAGAGAAAAATTGAAAAAAAAATGGGGGTTTAATTTATTTTACAGTTTTACAAATGATAAAACAGTAACACCCAATTGCTATACATAAACAAAAGGAAAAACAGTGTTGAACAGAATGAACTTGACAGAATAAACCTCATCTTTCAATTCCACAAATGATGTAAGAAATACTCAGTAGCAATTATCCTGTGCAGCAATACTATCTCTGTAAACTGTTTTTCTTCCCCCTGCTATATACATTTGAAACACTTGTGCTTTTGCCTACACAAAGAAACAGTATTTATTAAAAAGTGCTACTTAAATGGGGTGACACAGAGTCTGGAGCCACAATCTGAAAACTGCAATTCAAATACATTGCCAGCTTGAAGACATTTTTTTAATTTTTTTTTTTTTAAAGATTTGGATACACTAGACCCTTATTGTAACTCTAGGTATGAACAATGTAGAATTCAGTTATAAATAGATCCCTTTAAAGCAGGTTAGCAACTGAAGTTTCAAAAGAACTTCTTTATTCTAAAGTGGTCTTATCTCCAGAGTGCTTCACAGTGCAGGCCCCGAAGACATTAGCATAACACAAATCTAGTGTGTGTATATTACAGACTGTGTATACACACAGACACACATATATAACATTGTATATATGCATCACACATGTCTATTTGTACTATGTAGATATATCTATAACACATATATAATAAAATATCTATTTCTAGGTGGGCTTTATTTGGATTTTCTTCCATCAAATAGGAACAATAACCCTCTCTAGCTCAATCTGTCAAACGTTGGTATATTGATGTCTGATGGGGAAACTCTCAAACTTGTAGAGGTAACAACTAACTATACATAGCTCTTCCTACACCCCTTCCACAATTATAGACACTCCAACAATAACCACATGAAAACAATTCTTTTATGAACCAAATACCACACAGTGTGCATTATGACTAACTGGCTCAATTAGAAATAAATTACTTTGTTCACCCTTTTCCTGTGTAGTAGCTTAATAACTAGTTGGTATGTACACTACCTATAGCATTATTTAAATAAATTGTTTTTGTAAGCATATATGTAGAAATTCCCATTAGCAACTGATATATATTTCGTATGATATACAATACATAAAGACATTTGAATGCCCAGCACCTTCTTTCAGATAGAAAAACTTCCACAGTCATTTCATCAGTCCTGTGGGCTGAATCATTAGATTTGCCCAGAAAAGTCTGTTACTGATTTATTCTTTTTATTCCAGCAACTTAATTTTAAGTATAGAACAGGCTGGGTAATAATGATGAAAATGTTTCCATGGCCTCTTCATGTCAACAGCACAGTAACAACCATGTTCTCTAAAGGACAGGAATATTTCACAATCAGCTGCCTGAGCATTGCCAGGTACAGGTTTAAATCGTGAAAAGGAAATAAAATATTAAAGAAGTGAACGTATGATAGTCTCAAAGAAAAAAAAAACAGATATTTCAAGTATGTATTTATAATTTGATTTCATCATTATCCCTTTTGCCCCCTGATCGGTTAAATCTCAATTCTTTTTCTTATTCTTGCTGTTAGCCTTCAATGATTTCCTTGCCCTATCCCCGTAAGAAGGCCACAGTGGATCGCGAAGGGGAAGGGGAGATGGAAAGGTATACAACAGGGAATGAATTGGTCTTGTACAGTTTGTCTTCTTTGAACACTAAATGCCTTTAATTGAATTCGTTCTTGAGTATTGAAAGTTCCCTGAGATGAACAAAAATAGTCTCAGTCGATACTGAAGCCCTTTTTATATGCTGAGCATTTTCAGAACTGGGCACTGTATTTAGAGAACACAAAGCATAGGGTAACAAAGCAATGTGAAGCTAAAAAGGCACTACTCTATGTACATCTATGAGATAAACAATGCACAGAACAGTGAATGTCTGGGATGCTTTTGCTGTGGCCTTATAATTGTTTAAACACATTTGTTGAAAATGCAGTAAAAATGGCAAGGTACCTTGCTGCTGCTTTTTAAGACATACTTTTAATGAGTTCTGACATGTATTTTATCTACAAGAATTTACTCATGACTTCAAAATTTTTATTGAATTCAAATTAAAGGCTACTCAAACAACTTGTCTGCAAATAGTCCAAATTAAGTAATTACCTACTTTTGATTCATTGGGTAAATCAGACTTTTCAACCTTACATTCAAAATATTTATCTAGTACTTTAAAAACTTCCAAGAGGTAAAAGGTTCAATGATAAAAGTACATCATATTCTATCCATTTTTAGCTATGTGTCTTAATGGATTCTATTTTATGGGTTCTATTCTGTTTTCTTAGAGACACATAAATTCTCAGGAAATATAATCTTCTGTATCTCAAGGTTCTATCATATTTTTAAAAAGAATACCACATATTATTAATATATTGAGAACTGTAGTTACTGTGAATATCCTTTTTCTTGATAACAAATATATATATATATATATTCTTTATGCTATTCATTCTTTTTCAGACGGTCTTCCCTAAGAAACAAAACATACATACTCCTCATGCTATTTCTTCTTTTCTCAGACTGCCTTCCCTAAGAAACAAGAAGTAATCTATGTTGTTTCACGTCAAGAGTAGAAATGGGAACACAGTATTTCTGCTTTCTAAAGAAACAATTTACCATCAGAATTACCTACCAGCATAGTAATTACCAGAAATTGGCCTATTGGTCAATTCTATTATGTGTTAAAATGTTTAAAAATCACTTTGTAAAGAATTTCATGTGTTTCTCTGAAAACACATTAATGTGATAATGTGAATAAATTTAACTATAGAAAAAATATTGGTCAATTTAATTAATCTGAAGTGCAAAATACTGATGTACAGTTTCATTGTTAAACCTCTTAAAATTAATCATCTCCATGATGAAAGCAATACTCTATTAATCATATTATTTCTGCTCTAAGAAAATTTAACAATAATCTAGAGAGCATGCCAATCTTTCCATCTGAATAACAAGGGGGATATCAAAGAAAAGTCACATTTCAGCCCTTTCAAACATTTATTCTAATGGGCAAAATGCTTCCACAAAATCATTATGAAATGTAAAAGCTGTGGAACCTTCCTTCAAATAAAAATAAAGTTTAAATTTGGAAAATTTTAAATGCCTAGAGACAACTTTCGCTTTAGTAGCATAAATAATATATTAATATGTTATTTTCATGAAAGGAAAATGGTTTGTTGTGTAGACACATCAGTATAATCTTTGGTACCAAAAGAACATTTTTTTCCTGCTAATTTTACCATCTCAAATGACAGAGTTTATCTTTCCTTTAGAATGGCTCAAAATTACTGAGTGATACAGTTTATCTGGTACCTTCTACACTGTTGGGAAAAAATCTGGAGGTTTAGAGTTGTGCAAAATAAAATTTTTTTACAAAGTCATTGTGTGATAACCCTTTAAAAATACAAGAACTTTAAAAATGATCACTTGAAGGTTATTTATCTCATTCATTTTTATCTCAGAAGGATTTTCAAAGCACCCCAATACCCAAACCAAAAGAGATTCCAGAAGGCAAACAGAACAGAAACATAAAGTTCATGATCAGACTCAGAATCCTGACTGAAGGCATTTATTTGTTATTTAATCTTATGGATTTCACTGCTCAAACTGTTTCCATCTTGATTTCTGCTGACAGGACGGTTCAGTTTCCCCAAGGGCTGAGTTGTGTTCCTGGGTTCCTCTTCTCATGTGCTTGGCGTTGCAGTGGCAGCCCAACAGTGATGAACGTTTTTGCTTCATTAACTAATGACGAGTGCATTGTTGGATCTTGTAAACACAACTGATTATACATTCAAACTGTGTTCTTAGTGGAAGTGGCACTTACTAGGACCCTTGAAGTCAAAATACTTAATTTTCAGAGCACTTTGCAGGTATTTCATCAGTTGGTAGTGCATTTCTCATGAACGTCCTTTATCACCTTTCAGATAAGCGGTGGATGCTGAAACCCAGTCTTGTTTTGGATCCTGTTTTCAAATCTTAGGAAGCATCTTCAAGAAAAGAAGTGCATATTCAGTCTGTCTGTATGTTTCAGATGTGCTTTATTGCTTTATGCACTTTCCTGTTGTCAGTTTCAGAGCTCCTCTATTATGTAGCACATTTAATGTTTTGAATTCTAATGGCATTCTATGAGGGCTTGCATTGGAAAAGTACCTGTATTTTAAGTCATCATAGTAATGATATTTGACAGCTTTTCCATTCAGATCCTTAGGGAATGGCCAGAATCCATACAGGTGAATTTCATCACAGAATCTTGTGGCTAGGGTATACATGAGCAGACCTGTGCTGGGTCTTTTGATGGGAACTTTGTTTGTCAGCCAGTAACTGGGGAAAAAAACATACACACAAGAAAAGAATTTAGAGAAACGTTCAACATACCCTATAGCAAGTACACTTTGTATAATTAAAGTAAATGAAATTTGAAAAGTAACTGTATGAATGACATTAAAAAGACTGCTGAAGAAATAATATATTTCTTAAGAATTTAGAAAGTTGAATGCATTTATTTTATCTTTCTTATCCTTTATTTTCTTGCTTATTTTGCGGTCATATGAATAGCCAAGGGACCTGGAATGTGAGTAAATATTACTGTGGAATCTTGTATTCAAAAAGAACTAGAACAAAACATTTATATAACCTACAGAGTAGAATCTTCTCAGAAAGGGTTAAATATGACTGCAAAAGGTACAGTAATTGGGCAGTGATTAAGTAATTTTCCTAGATAAAGAGGATTTGAAACTATGCCTATAGGTTTTCAAAATCTTTAATATTTCAATTAAAAATCCAAACAAATAAATGCTTTGCCTGTATTATACTGACTTATTCAACTCCAATTTCTAAGTCACATTTTACTAAAGCTAATTAAGAATATTGCCGCAACCCGCAGAACAACATAACACAAATAACAAATATTTGTAAATAGTTCACCACTTATGCCATTTAAAATTTTGTTAGATAGGCAAACATATTTCAATGCTGGTAAGTATTTTATACTATTCATTAAAAAAGGCAATAAAATACTCCAAAATGTTTGATCCACCACTATTGCCAAATTTTCTTCACCTGAAAAACATGCACACTCACAACTTAATCATTACCTCTGGCAGGGAAGGAGGTGGCCAATACTTCTTGGCACATTCATTATCTTATGTGGAATCAACTACAAGTTAAGGAAGAGCGTGGATTTTCTCTGACAGTCAAAGTTGTACAGTTATAAGTAAAGTTAATAAATTGTTTGGTCTTTTTATTTTTGTTTTTATTATCTCCTATTCAGGGAAATATATACCTGGTGATCCAAATATGAGGGGAAGATTGTTCAATTCTGGTCGTTGCTGTGCTTAAATACTTGCCTCAGATTTTACATAATATTATTTCCTTTTTCTTAAAAAAAAATAACTTATGAAGCTTTCCAGGCTGGATCAAACACATGTAGACTACTGAATATGAAAAAACCCAAATTTTGTTTTATTTCATTTGGTTGAAGAAATATTCAAACCTCACTACAAACATCCAAAAAAGGGAAAAATATACTTAACCATTATTATTCCGGTTTATTTTTTTCCTTCTTTTTCACCCTTCCTTTGAACCAGGTTTGACCTTTCACATTTTTAATTTTTCTTGTTGGGT
The DNA here is from genome assembly GCF_008692025.1 of Phocoena sinus. NCBI lineage: Eukaryota > Metazoa > Chordata > Mammalia > Artiodactyla > Phocoenidae > Phocoena > Phocoena sinus. The sequence continues at coordinate 91,143,604 of NC_045765.1, read as the reverse complement.
AAAGGCCATGTGTTAAATTTTGTGAGCAATGTGAAATGCATTATGAGCCTTTTGTTATCACAAGTGTTTTGAGAAAGCATATTCTCAGTAAAGAGGATTCATAAGGAATTGTTAGAGAAGAACATCTAAGAATTTTCTCATAACCCAAAGGTATGAGCAAAAGCCATAACATGTATATTGTTAGCATCTTGAAGAAATCACAGACATAGATTTCATGCAAGGAGAATAGTAAAACCACAGTCTGAAGGCTTTGAAGAAACTTTGATACAGCCTGAAGCTCTCTCAGCTCTGAGAAAGCAGGTGTTCTTAACATGGAATGGTTATTATAGGAAAGTTTTGTGAGCATGATTTGTGTGTGGTTACAAATGCCAGCTGAGGCAGTTGGTTAGTTTAAAAAAGTGCATTTATTTATAAATTTTTAAAGTGAGTGAGGCAAATTCAGTCAAAAAAATGATTATTTCCATGAGGGAATGTCAATTATTGGAAATAGTTTGGCAGTATAAAGGTCATGCTGAATTATCTTATTTCTAAAGCGGGGAAAAAATAGCTAGGAGAATATAACGTAATGCTATATCATTTGTATGGTACTCCAAGGTCACATTATATGTAATTACAAGATCACATTATAAATAAGCTTTGTGATGTTTGGCTTATAACAGTTTGAATAATTTCAAAGAAAAATAAACTACCCATTTGTCAGGACGTTTTAGGAGAAACAATGCAAAATAAATGGCTCTTATTGATTTCTAAAAAGAAATCAGAGGAAAATAGGCCTCAACAAATGCCATCAATATTTAACAGATAAATTGAAATAAAACCTTAAAGCAGGTCAAGAACTGCCATCATAAGTAGTAACATTCTGTGAAATTAAAAAAACATGAGAGAGGAGCTTCAAGATGGCGGAAGAGTAAGACATGGAGATCACCTTCCTCCCCACAGATACATCAGAAATACATCTACACGTGGAACAACTCCTACAGAACACCTACTGAACGCTGGCAGAAGACCTCAGACCTCCCAAAAGGCAAGAAACTCCCCACGTACCTGGGTAGGGCAAAAGAAAAAAGAATAAACACATTCAAAAGGATAGGGACGGGACCTGCACCAGTGGGAGGGAGCCGTGAAGGAGGAAAGGTTTCCACACACTAGGAAGCCCCTTCGCGGACGGAGACTGCGGGTGGCGGAAGGGGGAAGCTTCGGAGCCGTGGAGGAGAGGGCAGCAACAGGGGTGCGGAGGGCAAAGCGGAGAGATTCCTGCACAGAGGATCAGGGCCGAATGGCACTCACCAGCCCGAGAGGCTTGTCTGCTCACCCGACGGGCGGGAGGGGGCTGGGAGCTGAGGCTCAGGCTTTGGTCAGATCCCAGGGAAAGGACTGGGTTTGGCTGTGTGAACACAACCTGAAGGGGGTTAGTGCACACAGCTAGCTGGGAGGGAGTCCGGGAAAAAGTCTGGACCTGCCTAAGAGGCAAGAGAATTTGTCTTCCCTCTTTGTTTCCTGGTGCGCGAGGAGAGGGGACTAAGAGTGCCACTTAAGGAGGTCAAGAGACGGCGTGAGCCACAGCTATCAGCGCGGACCCAAGAGATGGGCATGAGATGCTAAGGCTGCTGCTGCCGCCACCAAGAAACCTGTGTGCGAGCACAGGTCACTATCCACACCTCCCCTCCTGGGAGCCTGTGCAGCCCACCACTGCCAGAGTCCCGTGACCCAGGGACAACTTCCCCAGGAGAACGCACAGCGCACTTCAGGCTGGTGCAACATCACACCAGCCTCTGCCACCGCAGGCTCGCCCCACATCCATACCCCTCCCTCCCCCCGGCCTGAGTGAGCCAGAGCCCCTGAATCTGCTCCTTTAACCCCATCCTGTCTGAGCAAAGAACTGACGCCCTCAGGTGACCTACATGCAGAGGCAGGGCCAAATCCAAAGCTGAACCCCGGGAGCTGTGTGAACAAAGAAGAGAAAGGGAAATTTCTCCCAGCAGCCTCGGAAGCAGAGAATTAAATCTCCACAATCAACTTGATGTACCCTGTATCCGTGTAATACCTGGATAGACAACGAATCATCCCAAACTGAGGAGGTGGACTTTGGGAGCAAAGATATATATATATATTTTTTCCCTTTTTCTCTTTTTGTGAGTGCGTATGTGTATGCTACTGTGTGTGATTTTGTCTTTATAGCTTTACTTTTACCATTTGTCCTAGCCTTCTGTCTGTCCGTTATTTTGTTTAACTTTAAAAAAATTTTTCTTAATAATTATTTTTTATTTTAATGGCTTTATTTTATTTTATTTTACTTTATTTTATTCTATCTTCTTTCTTTCTTTCTTAGTATTTTTTCTCCCTTTTAATCTGAGCCATGTGGATGAAAGGCTCTTGGTGCTCCAGCCAGGCATCAGGGCTGTGCCTCTGAGGTGGGAGAGCCAAGTTCAGTACACTGGTCCACAAGAGATCTCCCAGCTCCACGTAATATCAAATGGTGAAAATCTCCCAGAGATCTCCATCTCAACACCAAGACCCAGCTTCACTCAATGACCAGCAAGCTACAGTGCTGGACACCCTATGCCAAACAACTAGCAAGACCGGAACACAACCCCACCCATTAGCACAGAGGCTGCCTAAAATCATAATAAGGCCACAGACACCCCAAAACACACCACCAGCCATGGATCAGCCCACCAAAATGAGAAGACAGAAAGACACACAGCAGTTGAAGGAGCAAGGAAAAACCACACCAGACCTAACAAATGAAGAGGAAATAGGCAGTCTACCTGAAAAACAATTCATAATAATTACAGTAAAGATGATCCAAAATCTTGGAAATAGAATAGAGAAAATACAAGAAATGTTTAACAAGGACCTAGAAGAACTAAAGAGCAAACAAACAGTGATGAACAACACAATAAATGAAATTAAAAATTCTCTAGAAGGGATCAACAGCAGAATAACTGAGGCAGAAGAACGGATAAGTGACCTGGAAAATAAAATAGTGGAAATAATTACTGCAGAGCAGAATAAAGAAAAATGAATGAAAAGAATTGAGGACAGTCTCAGAGACCCCTGGGACAACAATAAATGCACCAACATTCGAATTATAGGGGTCCCAGAAGAAGAAGAGAAAAAGAAAGGGACTGAGAAAATATTTAAAGAGATTATAGTCGAAAACTTCCCTAATGTGGGAAAGGAAAGAGTTAATCAAGTCCAGGAAGCACAGAGAGTCCCATACAGGATAAATCCAAGGAGAAACATGTCAAGACACATATTAGTCAAACTGTCAAAAATTAAATACGAAGAAAACATATTAAAAGCAGCAAGGGAAAAACAACAAGTAATACACAAGGGAATCCCCATAAGGTTAACAGCTGATCTTTCAACAGAAACTCTGCAAGCCAGAAGGGTGTGGCAGGACATATTTAAAGTGATGAAGGAGAAAAACCTACAACCAAGATTACTCTACCCAGCAAGGATATCATTCAGATTTGATGGAGAAATTAAAGCCTTTACAGACAAGCAAAAGCTAAGAAAATTCAGCACCACCAAACCAATTTAAAACAAATGCTAAAGGAACTTCTCTAGGCATGAAACACAAGAGAAGGAAAAAACCTACAATAACAAACCCAAAACAATTAAGAAAATGGTAATAGGAACATACATATCGATAATTACCTTAAATGTAAATGGATTAAATGCTCCAACCAAAAGACATAGACTGCCTGAATGGATACAAAAACAAGACCCATATATATGCTGTCTACAAGAGACCAATTCAGACCTAGGGACACATACAAACTGAAACTGAGGGGATGGAAAAAGTTATCCCATGCAAATGGAAATCAAAAGAAAGCTGGAGTAGCAATTCTCATATCAGACAAAATAGACTTTAAAATAAAGACTATTACAAGAGACAAAGTAGGACACTACATAATGATCAAGGGATCAATCCAAGAAGAAGAAATAACAATTGTAAATATTTATGCACCCAACATAGGATCACCTCAATACATAAGGCAAATACTAACAGCTATAAAAGGGGAAATTGACAGTAACACATTCATAGTAGGGGACTGTAACACCCCACTTTCATCAATGGACACATCATCCAAAATGAAAATAAATGAGGAAACACAAGCTTTAAATGATACATTAAACAAGATGGACTTAATTGATATTTATAGGACATTCTATCCAAAAACAACAGAATACACATTCTTCTCAAGTGCTCATGGAACATTCTCCAGGATAGATCATATCTTGGGTCACAAATCAAGCCTTGGTAAATTTAAGAAAATTGAAATCGTATCAAATATCTTTTCTGAACACAATGCTATGAGACTAAGTATCAATTACAGGAAAAAACCGGTAAAAAAAAACAAACACATGGAGGCTAAACAATACACTACTTAGTAACCAAGAGATCACTAAAGAAATCAAAGAGGAAATAAAAAAATACCTAGAAACAAACGACAATAAAACACGATGACCCAAATCCTTTGGGATGTAGCAAAAGCAGTTCTAAGAGGGAAGTTTATAGCAATACAATCCTACGTTAAGAAACAAGAAACATCTCAAATAAACAACCTAACCTTACACCTAAAGCAATTAGAGAAAGAAGAACAAAAAAACCCCTAAGATAGCAGAAGGAAAGAAATCATAAAGATCAGATCAGAAATAAATGAAAAAGAAATGAAGGGAATGATAGCAAAGATCAATAAAACTAAAAGCTGGTTCTTTGAGAAGATAAACAAAATTGATAAACCATTAGACAGACTCATCAAGCAAAAAAGGGAGAAGACTCAAATCAATAGAATTAGAAATGGAAAAGGAGAAGTAACAACTGACACTGCAGAAATACAAAGGATCATGAGAAATTACTACAGGCAACTCTATGCCAGAAATATAGATCAATGGAACAGGATAGAAATCCCAGAGATAAACCCACTCACATATGGTCACCTTATCTTTGATAAAGGAGGCAAGAATATACAGTAGAGACAAGGCAGCCCCTTCAATAAGTGATGCTGGGAAAACTGGACAGCTACATGTAAAAGAATGAAATTAGAACGCTTCCTAACACCATATACCAAATTAAACTCAAATTGGATTAAAGACCTAAATGTAAGGCCAGACACTATCAAACTCTTAGAGGAAAACATAGGCAGAAGTCTCTATGACATAAATCACAGCAAGATCCTTTTTGACCCACCTCCTAGAGAAATGGAAATAAAAACAAAAATAAACAAATGGAACCTAATGAAACTTCAAAGCTTTTGCACAGCCAAGGAAACTGTAAACAAGACCAAAAGACAACCCTCAGAATGGGAGAAAATCTTTGCAAATGAAGCAACTGACAAAGGATTAATCTCCAAAATTTACAAGCAGCTCATGCAGCTCAATAACAAAAAAACAAACAACCCAATCCAAAAATGGGCAGAAGACCTAAATAGACATTTCTCCAAAGAAGATATACAGATTGCCAACAAACACATGAAATGATGCTCAACATCATTAATCATTAGAGAAATGCAAATCAAAACTACAATGAGATATCATCTCACACCAGTCAGAATGGCCATCATCAAAAAATCTGCAAACAATAAAAGCTGGAGAGGGTGTGGAGAAAAGGGAACTCTCTTGCACTGTTGGTGGGAATGTAAATTGTTACAGCCACTATGGAGAACAGTACGGAGGTTCCTTAAAAAACTAAAAATAGAACTACCATATGACCCAGCAATCCCACTACTGGGCATATACCCTGAGAAAACCATAATTCAAAAAGAGTCATGTACCAAAATATTCATTGCAGCTCTATTTACAATAGCCAGGACGTGGAAGCAGCCTAAGTGTCCATCGACAGATGAATGGACAAAGAAAATGTGGCATGTATATACAATGGAATATTACTCAGTCATAAAAAGAAACAAAATTGAGTTATTTGTAGTGAGGTGGATGGACCTAGATTCTGTCATACAGAGTGAAGTAAGTCAGAAAGAGAAAAATAAATACCATATGTTAACACATATATATGGAATCTAAGAAAAAAGTAAAAGTTCATGAAGAACCTAGGGGCAAGACAGGAATAAAGACACAGACCTACTAGAGAATGGACCTGAGGATATGGGGAGGGGGAAGGGTAAAGTGTGACAAAGTGAGAGAGTGGCCTGGACATATATACACTACCAAACATAAAATAGATAGCTAGTGGGAAGCAGCCGCATAGCACAGGGAGATCAGCTTGGTGCTTTGTGACCACCTAGAGGGGTGGGATAGGGAGGGTGGGAGGGAGGGAGACGCAAGAGGGAGGAGATATGGTAACATATGTATACGTATAACTGATTCACTTTGTTATAAAGGAGAAACTAACACACCATTGTAAAGAAATTATACTCCAATAAAGGTGTTAAAAAAAAATCAAAAAAATACATAACCCCCCCCCCATAAAAACCATAAGGAGCTAATCCAAATGCCATCAGTAAGAGTTTACTATGTGCTTATATAACTTTAATGTCATGCTTGAAATTGTTTAGGCTAACCTAAACTATCAAGATTCAGTATTTCCCTAGGAACACAGTACAATTTTAAAGTATCTGAGAGTGCCCACTTATATACAAGCTGACATTTAAATACTATACATTTCTTGTGAAGAATTCATCAAAAATAGACAATTAAATTTTTAACCCTAATTAGGAAAAAAAGATGGAAAACAATGTATTGATAAAATAATGAACTATTCATACTCTAAGTCAGTACAAGCTGTTCTAATTTTTATTTCAAGTTCATATCTGTTACATTTTAAAATTTAGCAATGTTTTCAATTTAGCAAATAATCTAGTTTCCATTGTATGTATTTCTTTTTATAGAAATCGATGTTTTAAAATCATAAAATCCATGCAGGCTCCCTGTAGAAGATTTGAAGCAAAAGGAAATGAATGAGGAAGAAAACTATTACCTAAAATCCAACCACATAGAGATAATTACTGCCACAATGTACTGCATCCTTTTGTTTTTCTAGCTGTTTTGGATCTTAATATATATTACAATCATTCATAGACATACATAGAAAATTTTTCATCAGCTAGGCTCAGTTTTACTTCAGATATTATTAATTCCCTCTCTCCCTCCCTTCCTTTCTGCTTTAATACTCTAATAGTCTGTCTTGTTTTATGAAACAAACTCACCCTGGATTTGCTATATAAGCTTTTGAACATTTCTTTTTATAGATGCAATACTCTCCCTAGGTCTCACAGCTTCCCAACAAGGAGTCTTATCTACTCTTCCTCCAGCATATCAGTCCCATTTCTTATTGCAAACAAACTCAACTTGGAATGCCTTTACTCACCAAATCGGTGAGGTATAGAAGGCCATATATATGGTTACAAGATGTGGATGTGAATCTGTAATATAATGCTCATGAGTCATTGGGAAAACTACTTCACTTCCTTGGAACTTGGTTAATAATATTTAACATACAAGATTGTTATGATAAAGTAAAAGAGATTGTAAGTATGTAAGAACATATCATAAAGCTTGACACATAGTAACAGTAGTTGAACTTCAACATACCCCACACAACCCATTCTTCAATCCCACTCACACATCCTACTTTTCTCCTGGCACCGTCTATAACTACATATTGGTTGGACAATTGTGGTCATGTCGTTTCACCTCAGTGGTCTGTTTCCTTAGGTGAGAAACAGAACCATCTGACTGTATGGCTTTGGGGCTTCCTCCATCTATAAGATTCTATTGCTGTTTCAAATCTCTCCACGAAACTGCACGCTCCCTGAAGCTGTGTGAAACTCTCTTGCTACTGCTCCATTTCCTCCTCCCCATTCTGTTCCCTTTACCTTCTTTTAGTTTTTAATATACTGCAAAGCAAAGGTACTTGGTGACAAGTTGATATTATAATGGGTAATCACAGGCAGGCGTACAAAATGGAGTTGGGAGGCTATTGAGGATCTGGTCTCAGACACATCTCTGCACCACTGAAAACCTGAACTGTCTTTGAACTGTACCAGGCCCAAGCACACCACCAGCCGTATTCAGAACAACACCTGCCAGCTGCAGCCTTACGGTCTCAAGGTCTCTCCCTGTAACTATGCAACCATTTCGGATTCCAACCAATCTCTTTACTTAACAAACACCCATATTTCTTCCCAGCTCCAATTATAATTACTGATAAACAACTCGTGTAACTAACTGCAACCTTGTGTTTTTTGCCTTTATAAGCCTCCCCTATTGTATAGTCCTGTGGAACACAATTCAAGTGCTTCTTGAATATATGTCTCCTGGGCCACAATCCTAACAAACCCCAAATAAACACCTTTTTATTTCCAACAGGTCTCCATTTCTAAAATTTTGCTTAACATACCTAATAGGTGCTTTTTAAAGCCTGCAATATGTTCAATTTTATCTCATAATAAATTAAATAATCACCTTATGAGCCAAAATAAATGATTTCAAGAAACCCATGTTTTAGAAATAAAAGCAAAAAATGTTATATTCAAAAGTAGTGATTAATATACTGATGACAGCTCACACTCAACACATTGGCAAACAAGGAATATTAATTTGTATTTATGTTTAAACAGAGAAGCCAAAACGTTTAGAAGTAATATAATATTTTTTCCTCTTAAAACATTCTTCTTCTTCTTAAAATCAACCATGAAAATGTCTAAAAGAATTTGAATACAGAGTATGAAATCCCACTGTGCCAAGAGTTTTAATTTAGTATTTATACTATATGCAAAGTTTCCATTCATGAGTCCAGAAATTCTCTTCTCTGGGATGGGAGATGGAGCACACAGCATATTGTGCCTGTGCATTCTTACTTCCGCAAGAGTCTTCTCTATTTCTCCTCCCGTATTTATCTTCCCACAACCGAGCTTTGTGCTTGGCTCCAGAGGAAGAGTCTGTTAAAGGTAAATAACATGGCTTCTGGTTGTAAAATAGCTGCAGAAATTTGAGATATTATAAAAGAATTAGCTTTCTATAATACATCTTTGCAGAAGATGTTTGCATCTTCCCAATTCTACACTCCACCCCCCAAAACTAATTCTTTTGTAATATCTGAATATTATATATGAGTATTATATTCTGGGATTTTGTCTTCCACATTTGTCAATATGTTGGTTCACTGTTAGGAAGAGAATGTGTGTACAGGTTATAAAATGTAAAACTTAAAAGCAATCATCCCTGGAATGGAATGGAATATCTCTGCTGTTTTATTTTCAACTGTTCAAATCGTCCTTTCATTGTATTCCCAGTCTGCAGTATACTATATAACATGAATTCATTTAAAAAATTTTTTAATTTTAAAATTTAAAAAATTTTAAAAATTGCATAAAACTTACTTTTTAAAAAAAACTGTTGTGGTAACATTCATGACACCTTTTAAGATTATGAGATGGCTTATCTTGTCACAAAACTAGGGTTCGTGATAATTTCTTTAAAAAAAAAAGAACTTCCAGCACTGTATTCACTGAGAATAATTCAGTCCACCATGAGTTATTCTATTATTCCAGAGAAGCAAAAAGTGATAGATCTTACATCCAATTCTTGTGTGAGGAAACAAAAGGACACAGTAGCATATTTACTGTGATTTGGCAAGCTAGGAGTAAACCCAGGAGTAAAAACATAAGCAATTTATTAAATGGTAGTGTTAAGAACTCTACGTATGTAGCTTTTTCATTTAATCCTCACCACAAACCTCTGAATAGATGTTATTTCACAGATGAGGACACCAAGGCCTAGGGAGGTTAAATAAACAGATTAAGGTCATGGAATTTGTAGATGATGGGACCAGTATTTAAGCCCACATCTATCTGGTTATGATGATTTCAGTTTTAACTAAAGAAGAATTGGATTCCTTAGCTTCTACAGAGCATTCAGCTAGGAATAGCAAGTCCTCAGGACTATTTGCAACACAGAGTTCACATGGGGAAAAATAAACATCTGTATGGTGTTTGGTGACTAACAGTCTAGTGTCAATAATGATGTGTTTTATGCACAGAGCTTTCTCAGTTTTCTTTGTTTTTTTCAAAGGTAAATAAGAGCTGACCAGTATAAAGGACCCACTTTTCCCATGAACACTCTCAAAAGTGAAGTCAGAAGATGATTTTGTAGTTTCAACATGTAACTTAACCACATTGCAAATGTCAAAGGCAATGACATTGAATCAAAGGGTAGGGATTTCCATGCAGATTTGCATAAGGCTTCTTAAAGTATTTTGAAGTGTCATTAAAATGAAAGCAGGAATTTGTAACCTCAAAACGTCAAATCTATCAATATTTTTTTCTGTGTGTCCTTTATATGCAGAGCTCTGTACGAAGTAGGTGACAAAAAGAAGACAGAAAATTCTTTCTGCTGAAGCCCTTCGTAGTCTACATACAGAAAATGTTTTATCCACCTTCATAAGCCTAATTTATCAGAGGCATAGAGGACTCACGGCATGGGAAAAGGAACAGAGATACTACTTTAGGCCTAAAAATCTCTACATTCTATTTGGTACCTATTTATGTTACTTGATATCTACTATAAGAATCAGGCTTTGACCTTAACTCTGAATTCACCCTTTTTTTTTTTTTTTTTTTTTTTTTGTGGTACGCGGGCCTCTCACTGTTGTGGCCTCTCCCCTGCGGAGCACAGGCTCCGGACGCGCAGGCTCAGCGGCCATGGCTCACAGGCCCAGCCGCTCCGCGGCATGTGGGATCTTCCCAGACCGGGGCACGAACCCGTGTCCCCTGCATCGGCAGGTGGACTCTCAATCACTGAGCCACCAGGGAAGCCCACCCTTCTTTTTATCTGACCAGGTACATGGTCAGGTTGAGTGTAAATTTAGTCTTAAGAAACTCTAGATCTACTTACGTTATATTGGTTTTGCCAAGTCTCATATTTTATTAGTGAACATATAACTCTCATTGTTGTGATATTAGTAATTCCACTTCATACAGTTTCAAAGTACTGTCACATGATCCTCATAAAATCCTCATAAAATATATACTATATGCTATAGTATATATTACCATCCCCACTTCACAAAAGGTGCAGTTAATATCTCAAGAAGTAAAATAACTTGTCTAATTTTGCTCAGCCAATGCTGGTGTTGTACACTGGCATGTTGGTAAATGTTTTAAAGCAGACGCTGGTTCGGGGAGAGAGAGTATTTTTGTAGCATTTTCCAATTTCTGTGGTGTAAATATTCCCATCAGGGCTGATTTCAAGTGACTAACCTGACATCAGTGAGCACTGAGCTGGGGAGGGATAGCAAAATCAGCTCTTGCAAGCCAATACAAGCCAGCTTCAGTACACTACTGGCTGTAGAAAAGAGACAGAAAATACTCCTCTTGACCCACAGTTGCAATCAGTTTGCATAGTAAAATTCAACACAAAAGACCTTGCCTTAGAAAGATTCCCAGGTAGTTGTTTATTTATACCCTATTTGCAAAGAGAGAAGATGGGGTATAACTTGCATCTTTGTAAACGTAACTTCACTGAATTAAGAGAGAAGTTTAACATTATTATAGAATGAAAATAGAAAGAGTATTCTCTTTCTATTTTTATCTCATAATATTTGACTCAGTGCTGGAGACACAGTAAGTACTTAATAAGTGCTTACTTAATTTATTCTTGCTGGCATCTTAGAGATTTTCAGTGTTAATAAGATGGAGCATACTCATAGCTTGGCCATCTCTTAGTGACAATAGTCAACAGTGAGAAAGCACTGGAAAAACTGGAGTCTCGGGGCTTTGATTTACCTTTAGCGAACTATGTGGTTTTGGGCAAACCACTTAAATTTATTCAACCTCAGTTTACTCACCAAAAAAGTGAGATTCTAAATATGGTTTCTACTACTCTCATTTATAAAAGGTCACTAATAACCTGAATTCTGATTGAGGAACATGAGTGTTTATCCAGTTGTAGCAGCAGTCCAATCTTTATGTTTTGCTTATAGGTATTAACTATTCCTAACTTTTATAATGTGTCATCTGACAGAACACGCAACCTTTCCCTTCAACAACGTTATACAGCTGTTTGATAAAACTCATCCCTGCTGAAAAACTTAACATCATGTCTAGTTTCCTATAACAGTTGTAACTAGAGATCATAAGATTTTCTTTACTTTCAAAATCATAGTAAACTGATATTTGGTTATCTAAAAATTATAAAATTATCCATCATAATTTCAAAGGCAAAGCTAATGGAAAATAATATTATAATGATATAATAGGAAAAATGAAATCTTGTTGAGAAGTGAGATTAAAGAGAAATAAACAGAGGGAATCCTCTTGACTTTATCTACCATGTCAGAAACTTGAATGGAATTTAAATAGATCACTCTGAAACTATATCATATGCTGGTTAGATTTTGGTGAAAGAGAATTAATAAAATAATTATAGATGTTGTCTACCTGGATTTAATAAAATATCTTTGGGGACTTTTTTTTTTTTTTTGCTGTACGCGGGCCTCTCACTGTTGTGGCCTCTCCCATTGCGGAGCACAGGCTCCGGACGCACAGGCTCAGTGGCCATGGCTCACGGGCCCAGCCGTCCCGTGGCACGTGGGATCTTCCCAGACCGGGGCACGAAGCCGTGTCCCCTGCATCGGCAGGCGGATTCTCAACCACTGCACCACCAGGGAAGCCCCTTTGGGGACTTCTTGAAGATAATGCTTAAAAACTTGAACTGGCACATGAAGGCTATGGCAAAAAAATAGACATAATGCCACAGGCTTTAATGAGTTTCTCTTTTAACCCAATTGAATTCTGAAAGACAACTGAAATGTATAATCTAAACTGCCAGAATGAGGAAGTAGTGATTTCCAGATATTGGCAACATAGAAGGGGGATGGGTATTTTGAAGCATGATGAAGGAATTAAATGAGGTTAATGCTAAAGAGCTTTGTGAACGATCCTTTTTATGAGATTGGGTTACTTTTTGAAAATAAAAAATTATGGAAACCTTACATTTTTCCTATTAAAATTAAAAGGAAGCAGTGAAATCATTTATCATAAGACATGGAGTCTTACAAGAAAAGAAAGAGGAATTAAGAGCAAGTAGAGTAGGTAATCCTAAAGCTTATCAAGAATGGCTTAGATATTGGCAGATAAAAATATTAGCAGTATTTTATCTATGTAATTTTTCCCTTTACATAATAAACATTTATTCTAAGGAGGCGCTTAGAGATTATACTTCCACACTCTCCAGCCAACATAAGGGCAGTTTCTCAATAGAAGTCCATTTTACTATACTAACAAAATGTAAATGACCCTTCTAATGGCCTGATGATCTTATTTTAGCTTCATCTGGACTATTTACAAATGGATATGCCCAGTTTACATCAATAAGTCAGGTTACATTAACCTTCCAGACAGGAGTTGTGCTAAAATCTATTTCAAGAGGAGTAAGGACCAGCAAATGTGATCTATAATCCATTCACTAATAATGTGATCTATAATCCACTCAATAATGAAAAATGCTTGCTAGCAAAGTGTACAAACTAAACATCAGCCAAAGATCAGAGTTCTCCTCAAAGCCCAGTGAAGAAACAGAATCAAGACAATCATAAACAAGTTCAAAGTAGTTATTTTAAGCTTTCTCAGCAATTATCAAAACAACATTTGGGGAGGTTAGTCAAATATAGATTATTCTCTATTTTTATTCTTGTCATAAAGTGTGTGATGCTGAAGAGACTGCCCATTTAGAAAACTGTCTTGTCCTTGCCATGAATTTATCACTCAGTAAGGGCTTTCTATGAGCATATTAGTCGAGAAAGGGGCTTCCAGCTGAGAGAAAAGCCCCATTAAGGAATATTGCCGAGACAATGCCACGGATGCAGGCATTGGGATCTGTATCATATATTAAAGCTACCTGTCACTAGAAATATTATTGCTGTACTTCTGTTCCACAAGGTTAATTAGGGGGTAATTTAAATTTTTTATCTTTAAAACCTTGAAGGCCAATGGGTGGTAAATAATATTTTTCATTATGTCAAATATTAATAAATATTTGGGCTTTTTTTCCCTCCAGTCGTCAATGTGCAGTTGATGAAAATCCAATCTAATGGAATCAATGCGAATTTTCCTCCCTTTTGTTTTTTTCAGTCTCACTTAATGCTGATCCCTTCAACATATTTGAGGCAGAATCAATTTATAAATCACATTTATTAAATAGTTGCTGAATGGAAGACCATTAGTAGATATTTAAAAAAATAATGTTCTTCTGAGGAAATAAAACAATCAGAAACCCAGCTGTAAAGGCAATTACATTATGTAAATACTATTCTTTGCAATGGAAAAGTATGGAAGTGAAAATAGTACTACAAAATCAGGCTATTGTGCAACAAGATTGTATTTTGCCTAAGACTTGCCCCTATTATGGTGTTTGCCATAATACTCAGCAAAAATGCAATGTTGAAAAAGTGAAGGTGGACCCCTCCATCACACCACATACAAAAACAGAAAAAAACAACTCAAAATGGATCATAGACCTAAATCTCTAAAACTCTTAGAAGAGACACAGGAGTAAAATGCCATGACCTTAGGCAAGGCCTTGTTAGGTAGGATACAAAAAGCTCAAGCAAAACTCAAGCGACAAAAGAAATAAATTGGACTTCAAAATTTAATTTTTAATCAAAATTAAAAATTTTTGTGCTTCAAATGAAGCCATGAAAGTTAAAAAAGAAACCCCACAGAATGGGAGAAAATATTTGCAAGTCATATATCTGATGAGAGACTTGCCTCTAAAATATATAAATAACTTCTATGATTCAATCATAAAAAGACAAAAACTCAGTTTAAAAAATGGGCAAAGGGATAGACATTTTTCCAAAGAAGACATACAAATGGCCAACGTGCACCTGAAAAGACAGTAAACATCAAACATCACTATCCATTATGGAAATGTGAGATAATTTTTGCAGCAACTAGAATGGTTATAATAAAAAAGACAAATGATGATAATTGCTGTTGAAGATGTGAACAACTGGAACCCTCATACATTGCTGGTGCCTGTGTCTGAGAGTAAAATGGGGTAGCCCCTTTGGAAAACAGTCTGCAAGTTCCTCAAAAGGTTAAACATAGAGTTATCCTATGACCCAGCAACTGCACTCCTACGTAAATGATTCTCTCCTCAACCAAAATTTAGTTAGATTCCTCAGAGCCCTTCTCTCAGCTAGGCCTCTCTTTTTGGCCTTCTGTGTCCATCCTTTCTGAGTCCAGTTTCAGCAAAAATCCCACCAAGTTAGTTTAATGAGAATCCCTCTACTCTTTATAATTTGACCACCATTGATATCTGATCAAATTTCCCATACCCCAACTTTGATGTCCAAGTTCTTGGCCTATCTTTAGCAGAATCTTGTTAAGCCTGTTCAGTTAAGAATCACCTCCCCCACCCCCATGTCTTCTCTTAGAATTTTCCATCCCTTACTCTGCTCGTTGGCTGTAGATCTCTACTTGTTTTTTGCTGTATTCAGAATTGAACTCAGTTCTACACTGAAGTCTCTTTTCCCTTGCCACAATAGTTTCTGATTAAAATCTGTCATTACCACTTTTGGCCAGTGTCTGGCTCTGTTTCTCCTTCATAATTATCAAGAGAACTGAAAACATACGATCATACAAAAACCTGTACACAGATATTTATAGCAGCATTATTCATTATAGACAAAAAGTGAAAACAACCCACATTTTCATCAACTGATTAATGGATAAGTAAAATGTGGATATATCTATAAAATGGAATATTACATGACAATTAAAATGAAATACTAATACATGCTACAAGAATGAACTTGAATACATTATGGTAAGTGAAAGGAGCCAGTTACATAAGAGCAAATATTACATGATTCCATTTATAGGAAATATCTGGAATAGACTAATCCATAGGGACAGGAAGTAGATGAGTGGTTGCCAAGAATCAGAGTTGAGGGTTTGGGGGGGAATAAGGATTGACTGCTAATGCTGGGGTTTCTTTTCGGGTGAAGAAAATGTCCCACTGTTGATTGTGATAATAGTTGCCCAGCTCTGTCAAAATACTGATTTAATTGTATACTTTAGAGAGTGCATTATATGGTATGTGAATTACATAGCAGTAAAGCTGTTATATTAAAGAAAATGTAATACCAAACATTTATACCTCACACTGGTAAGGAAATAAACTCCTAAGTCAAACATGTTATTTTCCTTTAATGTTATAAATTATTCACAACTCTCAAAAATTAAAGGATAGAGACTTATAACCTTACAGGACCTAAACAACAAGTAATTTAAAATTAGGCTATCATCTATTTATCTATCTATCTGTCATCTATTATATACATCAGTTGTATGAACCATTTCTTCAATAGTATAGCATTTATCAAAACAAGAAATGGGAAAAAATGCAGAAGCAAGTATGAAACTGGCCTTATTATGTTGTACAACTGAGCAGCTTTGGTACAATGGAAAATCCTAGGACTCAGAATGGAGTCAGCTATCAGAGTGAGCTTTGCTCAAATTAGAATTTCCTTTGTGAGACCTGGTTGCTCCTTGTTATTTCTGTTTCTATTTCCTATTCTAAATTTGGGCTAAAACATCTTACCTTCTGGGAATACTGGAGGAATTGAATATGATACAAATAAGAGTTCACTGTGAACTATTAATTTACATATAAATAAATTTTAATATATTATGTTGATGCAATTTCATTAGGTAAGATCAGTCACATTACCTATGCACACACCTATGTCACACTCAACTAGTGAATCTGAGTTCAGTTTAGTTTAGTTCTTTCTTTGTTTAAAGAACTTGTTGAACTATTGCCTGCGTTATGCAACTAGGGCTTAAAAATCATCTAGCAAAACAAAATAAACGAACAAACAAAAAACCCAATAGTTACTTCTTTTAAACCTGATAAATTTTAAGAGGCAAGGAGCAATGAGCATTAGGTTTCCATCTAGAATATGAACTATACAATTCGTCTGAATATAGCAATCATAAAATTCACATAAATTTAGAGGCACTGCCTAAGATAAACATTTATTTCATATGATTTGTTTTCTTTTAGCCACACTGATATAATAGAAATTCAGGAATGAGAGTCACAAAACTTTCTTTCCAGGCTCTTTGAAGAAGAATATAAGTTGATGGAGATAATTAGCTCAGACTTCATAACAATAAACTTATCAAGAGGGTGAAACATAACTCTTTAAAATGAAAATGTAATTGAAATGGCTTTTTGTTGTTGTTCTTCTTCAAGAGGAATATTTCCATAATAATGCATCTTAAATCACTTGTCTGATGATTGATTCTACTTGGGAAAAAAAAATCTGAAGATAAGCAATCTGTGGGAGTTGGCTTACAAAGCATGTGTACAGTATTCTTGACCATCTGCTTTTCTTTGTGTTAGAACATTCACGTAATATTGTTTTGTGTGCTGACTTGAATTTCATTTATAAACTTCCATAATGCATGAAGCACACAGAGAGTGCAGAAAGCAAGAGATGAATCTGGGGAATATACAGGTTTGGAAAAGGAGTATGCACTACTTGAGAATAAATTACATTTAAATTTTGGAATAAGAGTGATCGGGCTTAAAATATTGAGAAATCTCACACTGAATTTCTAATGGTCTTGCTTAACAAATAAAACATCTCTGAAATATCTCAGTTGCTATCTTACTATTCATCCTTTCAAATACAAAGGATAAATGAAATGAAATACCCAAAAGGCTGCAAATCATTAAAATTCGTGGGCACTCCGTAAGAGCTGTCCAGAGGGTCCCTCATTTGGTACAGGCATAAAAACAAGCCTTTTCATCTTTGGTCTAACAATTGTGTATGAAAGCAAACTCAGGAACTCAGGGACAGAGTGATATATCTGAGGAACATTAAATTATAGACCCTAAGTGAAAAAAAGGAGCCAATGTAGGCCATTCTGGAGAGTTCCCCAATTAAGTAAGAAAACATACCTAATGAGTTCTTTAAAATGGCTGCCTACATGAGAGACTTGGTAAATAAGATCCTTACCCAGCTTATTAGAACCAGTGATTATTCACTGAAGAAGGGGAAACAGGTAGATTTCTGGAGTGAAGTAGAAATAGAAGAAGATTAATAAATACTATAGTTTTTTTGATTGGGTTTAAGTCATACTATTTAATTTATTTTGAAATTGCAAATATAATTAAAGGGCATGGAAATTTGGGGTTTTCAAAGGTGACAAAGTTTAAAAATGCTTTGAGGATGGTCTGTAATTCTACCTAAAATATTTTATAATATTAGCATTAAACTTTCTAAGTCAGTGATGTTGAAATGTAGTAATAAGCACAGACACAAAAAGTGCATTGATGACTGTCTTTAATAGTTCACATTTTGGTTATTAAATTCTGTCTGTAGCATGTGAAGCTCCCAAATTCTTAAGTGTTTAAATATTTTCAATTCTCTAATCTAGACCAATTTCTAAGTAATTTAGTCTCACAGACTTTAAAGAAAGCTAAAAATACTCATTATGATTGTTCTTTTGGAAAGAGCTATCAGGTCAGAGACAGGCTCCGGAAGTACAAGTCAGTGACTGAATTCTAGACATTAAAAGGGCTTTTTAGGCCTGGCAACTGATTATTGTATTGTTTGCAAGTAGATTATCAATGTACACATAAATGTGCATTTTAGAGCTATCAAATTAAGAGCTATCTGTCTTAGGTAGATTTTTAAAATCATTTTTTAAAACAAAAGTGTATTTAACTAATTTATAGCCTGTAGATAGCTTTCCCTGAAACTGAATTGCCAGTAAGGCTCAATTTAAGTTGACTCTATGAAGGTCAAAAATAGAATTTTAATTTGTATAGTTTACTTAAAATATAATTTGGCAGAATAAACAAATCCTTGCCAGAAGAATAATTCATTTCCTTTTCTATTAACATTTCATCAGCACTTTCTGTATTTCTAGAACTCTGGTTCTTTGAAGAGTATTTTGATGAGAGAAAAACAGGCAATTTTTACACTAGTTAAAAACACTCTTTTCAAAATGCAATGGAAGTTTGGTTGGTTTGGAATGACTTAAACCTATTTTTTTATATGTGGTTCTACAGATTAAAGAAATTGGAACTCCACTGCAATGCTAAGTGGTGATCTTCCAGTTTTCAGTCACACACTGGCCAGTTTCCCTGTTGACTGTCTCTTGCTCATATTTAAGAGCTGACTACATATTTCAATGTGGGAAAACACTGTTCGTTTTCAAACTAAAGTTCTACATTAAGTTTCAATTTCCAGCTGATTCATCAAAACGAAGCTGGTTCAGAAAGGGGAAACCTTACAAACTGCTTACATCTGTTTAACCTAAAACATTATTCATAATCTGCCCGTGATGATGGCTAAGCCCTCTGGGGAATATGACAGGTATTTGGGGGACAAAAAAATCCGTCACAGTGCAGTGAAGAAATGACATGTATGAAAGTCTCATGGTTACCTCATAGTTCAGTGATGGCTTTCAGCCCTGAATTTATATACACACAAACTACAAACATTTATCTACTAAACAATTTTACATAGTAAGTATGGACATACTTGTTAAATAAAATAACGAGTTATTGGAAGCAAGAGTTTCTGAAATAAACAAGTGAAACTAATTACTATAGGTTATGATTGGGAAATAGGACATTTCATTCTAATTAAAAAAGCGAATCTCTCTATAAGTATAATATTAAGTATGGCTATATAATATATATAGTTATATGCTGCACGTTATATTTACATATGTAATCATATATAATACATTAATATGTAGAAATGTACATGTAAATAAACTATATACATATATACATAAATATATGTAATTATCACTAGTTTGGTATGCAAATATGTGTACACACAAATATCTCACAGGTATATTAAATTCAGAATACATAGTTGACAATATTGCCTTAAAATCAAAAATAGTTTGGAATAACAAGTGTTTTGTTTGAATCAAATGTTTCTCTCCTTTCCTTTTTGCTATTAGAATGAAGTTAGTTGCCTGACAATACAGATCTGTATAATTCCGGATAAAACTTTGGCATTTTTGCTATGAGACTTGTTTCAGCCAGTTTTATCAAGATTTCATAGTTGAATTTGGTACCTGACTTTATTTCCTACTTTTCAGAAGCTTTAAAAATGAAATAAAGAAAAGAAATTTGCTCTAACGTTGATTTACTGCCACCTATTTGGACACACCTGAGGGACCATGTATGTTAATTTCCTATTAAGAAAATGTTTATATAATCACAAATCTTACTCTCTGAACTTCTGTTGACATTAATGGTACAAGTTAGAAGTTTTCAAACCCTATTATACATTTTGGTTTTAGTGTTATAAATAGATAAAAATGCTGACTAGAATAAGTTCAGTATCAAGAAATAAATATGAAATAAGTCTTTTAAATCTGGGTTATGGAACCATCTCTCCTTCAAACATTTCTTTAAAACACCTTGGGGGATCCATAGCAATTTTATCTTCATTGAGGAAAGAGAAGGACGACAATGCATATTTTAAATCTGTCTGGCTTCCAAATACTCCCTACCCCCCTCAAATATAGACCAAGAGAAATACTGAACAAGTTTGCCTCCAGAAAATGCTCAGCAATCAAAGATGAGAAGAGGTACTGGGGTCACTTCCAGTCATCTGAATATTTAGGGTAGACCATCCTGTTGGAAAAAATCACATTCAAATGTGACTGAGCTGTGCATTTGTATTCATTCCACCATGGAAACAGTTTGAATGCTTTTCTCTGGAGACTTATGTATCTCAGTGACAGCTGCATTGCCACAATATGCTGAAGTGGCTCATCTTGACAGGTCATATCCTGGATTTCACATTCTGAATGGCAGCTGGGATACCAGAGAGTTTTCTCACAATGGGTAGGTCCTGTATTTAATCAGGCCTCCCTGGCTTCAGCGACAAGCTGCACGTGTGGCTACAGGCCATTCTGATAAGTTCAAGATGTACTTTTGTCACTCCCTAAATAGCAGTGACACTCACAGCAGCAATTTCTGCAGCTCTGTAAGAACCATGCTAAGTGCCTTTTAAGATCACAGATATCCCGCGTCCCCTTGTAGCACTTTTCCTTGATGCCACATGCAGCATCGGCCCCATGCACACTGTTGGTAAACACTGGTTAAGTGGTTCAAGTTTCAAGCTGAAATCTATATCTACATCCATTTATCTGTGTCTATACAGATGTATAAACTGTAATAAAAAATCTTAATTTAATTCTGGGATACCTTGCCAACCAGAGCAAATCTGTGATTGTAACAACAAAACATGAGTCCACTCCCATTCACTGGAAGGTGAATTACCTGTCCTAGGTGAGTCCTTGCTTCCTTCTGGGGTTGAGTGTTCACTCCTTGAGTTCATTACCAACTGGGGCCTGCATAAACCAACCATGGTGCAAAATCCTAATGAGCTGATACATTTAATATGTGCTGAAGTAAGGAGTATCTCCCTCAGCTTTTCAGTCCTCCCCCGTTGTGCCAGACAGGCAGCTTTTCAGGGCATTCGCCCAGAGCACATGAGAGAGTAAATCTCTACTACTCCTTTTGCACACTTGGAGCTCCACTTTTCACTCCCTGAGACCTCAGAAAGCAGCACCTCTTTGAAAACTTTTCTGAAAGTAGCTTGTAATGGAGTCAAACATTTTTCTGTTAGATGGGAACATAGGTTGAATTTCAGATTTCTAAGCACATCTTTGCAAAAAGACTCCTTTCAGGCCAAAAGCCTAGACTGTGCCCTAGATTTTCTCACTGGCGGGACTCCAGAGACATCTAGGGCCATGTTTCACGATTACACCTGCAGTTCGCCTGTGGAAAATCTAGGTAAAAGTTTCCAGCATTCTAATAGAGAAGGATCAGCAATTTGCATGGGGTGTGGAAGATCCTTAGTCTGCAGGTGTCAATTCAAGTCAACAGAGGTTAAGGCCTTTGGTTAATAGCACTCCCTAACTGAGCAAGGGATGAGAGCTTGTGAACCAAGGGCTCTGGCCCAGCACTGTCTCTCTCTCCCCTTCAAAGCAATCACCTTTAGGCTCGATGCCCTCTCCTGTCTTTTTTCTTCTCCTGGATTAGAAATTAAACCTTAATCTTTTTTCAAACATAGATACGTATGTCCTGTTTGATCCCTTTTCCTTTACTCCTCCCAGCTGCTGCCTAAATGCTTTGATAAATCTTTTCATTTACTTGAAGTTTTTCTTTGCCTTAATTGTACTTTAGAGTAATAAAGAAAAGGTTGAAAAACAAAGGCTACTGACAGTGATAGATCTACAATAGGGAAAGTCATATAAGTTAAACAGAAAATGGACATAATGAACTACCTGTGTTCTTAACCTCTAAAATGCTTGAACATCTTTTAGAATTACCACAACGTTTCCACCTAGCAACAGTCTCTGCTAAGCAAAACTGATTTTTCTAAAGTACAATTAAATAGGATAAAGAGATACAAAATCTTATCTGTTTATTATTTATGCTGTACTATTGAGTACAACAGTGATATTTTTGCAGTATTTGGCCATGAATGTGAAATATTAAAGATAAGGGGCACACGTAGCTCAGTCTAAGAGTTTAGCTCTTTATAAAAATTTTTTAAATGTTGGATAAGACTTGTTCCAAGGGACAAACAAGTGAAAGGCAGCAGAGTTTAGCAAGATGTATCACTGTGCAGTAGTTACAGGCACACTGGAGCCAGACTGATGGGGTTCAATGCCCATTGCTAGAACTTACTGTATGAGCTTGTACAAGATGTTTAACTTTGTTGTGTCTTACTCCATCATCATCACTCCATCATCAGTAATATTTACCTTATAGGTTTGTTATAGAGACTAAATAAGTTAAAGTTTGTAAAGTAGCACAAAAAAATGCCTGGCACATAGTACTATACTATTTATTGTTGAAAATAATAAAAATAAGAAAGCAAGTTTTTAAAGCTCAATCCATTTTTAAGTTAGAAACTGGGAATATGCAGCAGATATCTATATAAAACAAAGACTTTATTCTTCTGAATCCAAGAAACCCCTTCAAAGTCTTAAGAGACCTCGGGGCTTCCCTGGTGGCACCGTGGTTGAGAGTCCGCCTGCCAGTGCAGGGGACACAGGTTTGTGCCCCGGTCTGGGAAGATCCCACATGCCACGGAGCGGCTGGGCCTGTGCGGCTGGGCCCGTGAGCCATGGCCACTGAGCCTGCGCGTCTGGAGCCTGTGCTCCGCAGTAGGAGAGGCCACAACAGTGAGAGGCCTGCGTACCGCAAAAAAAAAAATAAGTCTTAAGAGACCTATTTTATGTCTTGTAATATCTCTGGGTGGTAATATATTGTAATAATGTTTGTGAGTTTAGGCAAGCAGTCAAGGACACTTCATCAAGAGTGATATGGAGAATCACTGTTGTATTATTTAGACAAAGATATCCTTTAGAATGATTGCGTTATATTTGTCTACGTGTGTGTATGTGTGTGTGCGCATGTGTATAGACATGCAAAAAGTATATGTGTGCAAATACAACTAAAATTAATTTTTAAAAGAGATACAGACAAATGATTTCTAC
This sequence comes from Phocoena sinus, assembly GCF_008692025.1. Taxonomy (NCBI): domain Eukaryota; kingdom Metazoa; phylum Chordata; class Mammalia; order Artiodactyla; family Phocoenidae; genus Phocoena; species Phocoena sinus. The sequence goes on along the minus strand of NC_045765.1, from coordinate 91,120,076 downwards.
AGAGGATTAAGTACATAGTCATATGTATTTACATAACCATACTTGCATATGACTTCAAATCTATGTATTATTTTTTATTACATTTGCTTAGGTTGTAACTATAAGTAGTGTTTCAAGAACAAATTGCTGAAAATATAGTATGACCAACACATCAGTTCTTAAAATTTAGACCCATAGTTTCTCAAAATAAATCTTACTGTAAATACATATAGGACTGACTTTGAGTGTCCACTGACAACTCCCTTTAACGATATGAGTTGAAACTGAAGTTCCTGGCTTTACCAGTGGCTTCATTAGCTACATTATATAAATATATTTATATGTTATAAATTAATTTTAGAAATATTTCTCTTTTTTGCACTTATGCTCCAGTCCTTCAGCAACCACTTAACTTTGAAGGTCTACTATCCGCCAGGTACTCTGCTGGGGAGCAAGTGCAGAGCAGGACATGCTCTTATCTTAAAAAGAGACTTAAAAAAAAAAAAAAGAGAGACTTATATAACCCACCTATTAGAAGGATTAAATGAAAGAATAAATGTTCAGTAAATGGAGTTATTCTTATTGCTATTGTCCTTCCTTCTGTGCAGAGACACACAACTCTTCTCCAGCGTATTTTCCAATCTGCATCCTGCTTCATCGTATTCTTTTTTCCTTCAGTCTCCACTACTTCTGCTCTACTACTTAACCTTCCACTGGAGTTGGAGTCCAGTTATTAGCTAGAGTGCTCCTAGATGGGTCAGATGTGATTATTTCTGAGGGGACCACCCCAAAAAATCATTTTAGTTTTAAAATTCTCATCTGACTCAATCTAACTTTTCTACATTTTTTTTTTTTTTTGCAGGGGGGATAGATGGGTGACATAGGAGTTGAGACACAATAGGAATCTGTATATCCAAGTGAAAAATATTGGAGTATACTCTCAGGATCTAGTACCATAATTTGGTCTAAAACACTGATTCTTGAAAACACTTAGCATTTATCTCTGAGTTCTAAACAGAAACTAGTTTTGTTTAAATACAGCACTATTCATATTGGTCTAAATAGATACCGATTATCAATAACAGAGACTTCATATCTAGATAAGTTAAATATGTTGCGTTCATTCATACTTGAAGAGCTCAGATACAAATCAGTCCATGCTTTAGGTTTTATCTTTTTTTTTTTTAACTTAACCCACATGGACTAGTTTTTCCTTTCGAGGCTCTGTAGGCATACCACAGTTTTTGCAATTAGACCTAAAATGTGCTACTGTATATCTGGGACATATGTCTGAGGGAAGCCTTCCCAATTCTTAAAAAATATTGAGGATATTTCTGTATCACAGATGTTTCATTACTAAAGACATTTCAGTATCACAGATGTTTCATTTTCAAATATGCTTTGGACCACAGCAACTATAATAATAAGAAGAAAGATTTGCTATTCCCATCAGTGAAGTGAAGGAAATTGTTCTTATTGTCAGTGTGACTCGCCCTTTTCAGTTAATGTAGGTTAGTGCACTAAAACGTATCACAGCGTTCTAAAATATAATATACCCTTAGCTAACTTCCACATCTTTCTGTTTCCTTCTCTTCTTGTTTTTATTGGCCTGCTTTAGACCATCAGTAATTTGCACACAGTTTAACAAATCAGCCTTTAAAATAATCTTATAGGCTCTTGTTACCCAATACAAGACTAATTTTATGAAAATACAGCTCTGATCTTATCACTTCCTGCTCACAAACCTCTCCTGATTCTCTACTTTCAAAAGAATAAAGTTCCTTGTTACATGGTTCAAAGCTTTCTAGAATCTTACACTAGTCAAACTCTTTAGTAAACTGTCTCACTCTCTTACTCAATTATTCTCTCACTGTTCTTACTCAGTTATTTCTACTCTAATGATTTTGTTCATCTCCTCTCTGTGTCAAGCAATTTTCTTTTACCCTGCTAATCTACTATCTTCAAATAGGGAAATCCAATCCACATTTCAGGGCCCAAAATGCCCCCTTTTAATAAAATAGCTCATGATTTACATTGATGAAAGTAATTCTTCCCTTTACAACACATTGTATATTCATGCATTCATTCTGTATTTAATCAGGTGCTAGACACTGTGTGATGAATTCAAAGGTGAATAAGGCATATTCTCTGCCCTCATATTACACAGGCATCTATTTGGTTGTATTTGTTGTAAGTTTTATATACTGTTTTTGGTTAATATCTCACCTTACCCAGCAAAATTGAGAACCCCCTGGAGGGCAGAGATCAAACGAATTGATCTTTATATCCCTGGGTCCTAACAGGGAACTTGCATTTGGAGGAAGGCAGTAGATCTTTGTTGAAGTGAAGTGAATTCCTAGTCTATTATGGACTTCTGATTCATGATAAATGACACACGGGCTTCTTGGTGATTCATATTACTATAGCCCTGGTGAGTGGTCTCTAAAATAATCTTACTGGTTTTATTAGACTCCAAAGGGAATACCTAGCATACTAAATTAAATTTTTATTTTAATGCATTTCTAGTGTAAAAGGCACTAGAGAGTACAGATTATGAAATCAAGCTGCATGGCTTGGATTCTGGCTCTGCCTTTTACTAGTTGTGTAAACTTGGTCAAGTTACTTACTTCCTCAGTTTCCTTATGTGGAAAATGAAAGAAACCACAGAACTAGCTTAGTGGGTTGTTTACAAAGTGTGAAAATCACTTGTAATAGTGACTGGTACATAGTGTTACATGAGTGTTATAATATCATACAATGAAATGATTGCAAAAAGGCATCTGTCTTTACACATGTCATTTTCTCTGCCTGTACCACTTTCCCCCCCATTCCTTACATTAACTAAAACACCCATTTCTTCAGCAGGTCTTTTTCTTTTAACTGAGCTCCCATTCTCATTTCTTTTAGAAGTGATCCTCCCACAGCATCTTTACCTCCCCCTATCATAGCATTTGTTATACTGTCCTGTAATTTCCTGCTACTAATATAATCATCCAAATGAAGGTGAGAAACGTGTCTTTAGTCCAAGTTGGAACCCCAGACCTGCAAAGTACCTGGCACATAGCATATGTTCAATAAAAGTTGAATGAATGGGTGAGATTAGTAAAGAAAACTGAAGTTTAGGAAATCATCTTAGTCAAGTGAGTACTAATATAATAATAAGGGATATTAGTATAAAATGCAATCTAAATATATAAACATATACAAAATGTATATGTGAATATAATATTGAGGTCTATTTTCAATAAAATTAGAGAAGTCGAAAAAGGAAAGAATAATAAGTAGAAATAAAATATGAAATCCTACAGTGACAAAAGGAGCAACTGTTAATTTGTGGGGATTAGAAAGAGTAGAATAGGGCTTCCCTGGTGGCGCAGTGGTTGAGAGCCTGCCTGCCGATGCAGGGGACACGAGTTCGTGCCCCGGTCCGGGAAGATCCCACATGCCGCGGAGTGTCTGGGCCCGTGAGCCATGGCCGCTGAGCCTGCGCGTCCGGAGCCTGTGCTCCACGATGGGAGTAGGCCACGACAGTGAGAGGCCCGCGTACCGCAAAAAAAAAAAAAAAAAAAAAAAGAAAAAAGAAAGAGTAGGATAGCTTAGGATTTAGCATTTCTTACAACTTCACTTGGATATTAAACACAGTAACCTCATGGTTGTCTATCTCACATAAAAAAGAAATGTCCTTACTTTTGACAACGCCTGTAATTTGGTATCTAATGGGGACATTAAAACATATTTGCTGGAAGGAATTATTGTGACTTACTTTAATTTGATGGTTTTGAATTTCTGAATGCTTAAAAATTTATTTTCTCCTTCTCAAGTTGTCATGCTTAATGAAATTGACCTATCTTTCTTGAATTAATTTTTTCAAAGGCATAAAACAAAGAAAAATGGGAAGAAGTCTTTCAATTTATATTCTTACACTTATAGCTATAGCACTTTTGCATCCCAAAAGGGATACTAAAGATACTAACTTGGTCTTTTCAATTTGTACACAAAGTTCTCATCACAAATTCTAAGAGACCCATAGGTTTAGATCTATTAGCAAGTGGTCATTTCATTAACTATACAAAGTGACATTTCTCTCTTAGATTATGTGTTACAGTAAGAACTATATTTGGTCTTTGTCCCCCAGTTCCTGGCACAGAGCTCCTAAACCTTGGAATTTCCTGAATGATAGGAGTGTCTTTTGTTCTAAATAAAGGTTACTGACATTAGTACCAAGTTTGTACTAATGAGGTGACTTAAGGTGAGGCCCCTAGATACCTCAGGACTAGTGCTGGTGATTAGAGAGGCCAATTCATTAGAGGGTAAAAAATTTCTGCCCACCTCTGACCTCTAGAAAGGGGAGTGGGGCTGCACTGGGGTATAAAAGGTCCTGAACAAGGCTATTCAGAGAGCTCCCTGGCTGGTATACAGTCCAAAGTGCTGAAAGCTCCCAGTCATCCCAGTTTTCCCACTCCCCACTCCATACCTTGCCATATGTATCTCTTCTATTTGGCAGTTCCTGAGTTACATCCCTCATAGTAAACCAGTACTAGTAAGTAAAGTGCTTTCCTGAGCTATATATGTGTCCTAGCAAATTATCAAGCCCAAGGAAGGGGTTGTGGGAACCCTTGATTTACAGCCAGTCTGTCAGAAATACACAAGACCAGAGACTTGTAATTGGTGTCTGTAGTGGGGAGGCGTGTGGAACTGGGCCGTTCAACTTGAGGGATCTGATGCTAACTCTGGGTAGATTTTGTCAAAATTGAATTGAATTGTTGGACACACAGTTGGCGTCCAGAGAATTAGAGAATTGGTCCTTGGTATCAGAAAGCGCTCCAGAGATTATTGTGTGGGGAGTTAGTCAATTGTTTATGGAAATGTTAGATATTCTGATGACAGCCAATGTTAGATATTCTATTTATTTTGAAAGATGTTGCCATTTTCCCCAAACATAACCAGATTATGTGGTTGAAGAAATAGGAAAATACATGGGAAAAACATTAATTAAAAGAAAATGTCTTTCAGTCCCAATAAATGTGGCCAGCTGAAATCGGAACATGTATGTTACAGAAGGTAAACACACGACAATTTGCTTCATGCAGTACTGAAATTACTGGTAGTTGAAATATATTTCATATTTATTCTTACCAAATTTTGCACCAGAAGTTTTACTTGTCACTCATGTGAAACGTTAAAGATAAAGTTTACAATGGAAAAAGACATTATGGATGCTGTGGTTGCCAAATACTATTTCAGAAATAACGTAGTAAAAGACAATAGAGATTTACCAACAACTAATGCAGAGCTGTTTCACCTGCCAGGTTTAGAATAGACATATTTCCCCTTTTAGTATGCAGCAGACATATTTATCCATTATTAATATTCACCAGAATGGAAAGATAAACATCAGTTAACTTCAAACCAAATTGATGGAGATATAGAAGTGAAGAGGAAGATAAACTCAGACATCTGGAGTACAGTACATTCTGACAACAGGGTAAGGCATAAGATGTAATTACTGGTCTCCTATTGGATTTTTTTTAGCCAAAGGTTTTATCTATGTCAATATATTTTATTAGAAGCACGTGCTCTTAATTTAAATAAACCAACAGGAAGAAGGGGAGGTTGCCAGGAGAGAGGGGGGATATCTGAAGAGAGAAATAAGCTTTTCTGCACAGCAAAGGAAACCATAAACAAAGCAAAAAGACAACCTACAGAATGGGAGAAAACATTTGCGAATGATGTGACCAACAAGGCCTTAATTTCCAAAATACGTATACAAACAGCTCATACAACTCAACCACACACACACACACACACACACACACACACACACACACACCAACCCAATTGAAAACTGGACAGAAGACCTAAATAGACATTTCTCCAAAGAAGAAATACAGATAGCCAATAGGCACATGAAAAGATACTCAACATCGCTAATTATTAGAGAAATGCAAATCAAAAGTACAATGAGGTATCACCTCACAGCAGTCAGAATGGCCATCATTAAAAACTCTACAAATAACAGATGTTGGAAAGGATGTGGAGAGAAAGGAACACTCTCATGCTGTTGGTGGTAATGTAAATTGGTACAGCAACTGTGGAAAGCAGTATGGAGGTTCCTCAGAAAACTATAAATAGAACTACCATATGATCCAGCAATCCCACTCCTGGGTATGTATCCAGACAAAACTCTAATCCAAAAAGATACATGCACCCCTATCTTCACAATAGTACTACCTACAATAGCTAAGACATGGAAACAACCTAAATGTCCATCAACAGATGAATGGATAAAGAAGATGTGGTACATATATACAATGGAATATTACTCAGCCATAAAAAGGAATGAAATTGGGTCATTTGTTGAGACATGGATGGATCTAGAGACTGTCATACAGAGTGAAGTAAGTCAGAAAGAGAAAAACAAATATCATATGTATCCCTTATATGTGGAGTCTAAAATATGACACAAATGAACCTATCTACGATACAGAAACAGACTCGTGGAAATAGAGAGCAGACTTGTGGTTGCCAAGTGGGACGGGGCTAGGAGAGGGATGGAGGGGGAGGTTGGGGTCAGCAGATGTAAGCTATTAGATATGAAATGGATAAACAACAAGGTCCTACTGTATAGTACAGAGAACTATATTCAGTATCCTATGATAAACCATAGGATATTCTTTTCCATGATGGAAAAGAACATAGAAAAAGAATGTATATATATGTATAACTGAATCACTTTGCTGTAAGCAGAAATTAACACAATATTGTAAATCAACTATACTTCAATAAAAAAAGAAATAAGCTTTTCTTAATTACCCAAAGGGTAATTTATTGAACCTGTTTTTCAGTGATGCATTAATTAGAGCCAAGCCTTGTTGAGCACTTATAATGTGTCAGGCACTAATCTCTATGCTTTACATATAACTCAAATGATCCTCTCAGCAACCCTATGAAGTAGATATTCTTAATAAGCCCATGTTACAGATCAGAAACCTAAAGCATAATGAGCATGAAGAACTGGCCCAAAGTAAGAGTAGGTAAGCTGTGGAACTGGGAAATAATAAATGATCTCCCTCCAGAGTCTGTGCCCTAAAAATTATGTTGAGCTGAATCTTAGTAATGCTATTAATTTGGCCGTGCCATTTTTAGTTGGATGTTTTTAGTTACATGAATTCAATTTGAAATTTAAAAAATAAATTACTAAAAAGTAAAATGTGACTGAGGGTCCAATACTCCATGTTTTAATTTTCATGGCCATTATTCTGAGATTAGTTATTGGGCATGTTGCATTAACTAACAAATATTGCAGAGAAGTAGAAATACTTCTAAAATCTAAAGTAGAAAAAAAGGTTAACATGTTTTTCTCAGTTAAATCGATTGTACTCCTTATTAAGTATAACCTGAAATTAAACAACTTTCTCATTTCTATGGCAAATGTTAAATCCCAAGTTGACTTCTTAACTTGTTAAATCCCAAGTTAACTTAACTTGTCAGAGTTATCATTCTCTATCTCTGAAGGGGACAAATAATTTTAAGAATAAAAAATAATTTAAACAATCAACTTGAATTGTGCATGATTAGAAAAAACATTTCTAGAAAGTATTTTATCATCTCTGGATTCTGTTTCTACATAGATTTGGCAGAAATAACACTGATTCTTGGGAAAGAATAAAATCCATCAGAGAAAATTGCTACTGTTCTGTGCTGACATTAAAGTGGAATACTTTGGAGACCAACTTTCCAATTCCCAGGTCAAAACATTCCTATGTCAGTTATTATCACTATTGACTTTACTCACAGGAGCTCTAATGGAAGTTTAGGGAATTTTCTTGTTAGTTCTAAACACACACACACACACACACACACATACACACACACGCGCATACTCATTATACCTGAGGGAAATAAGAGGCCATTCTGATTATTAGCTCTATTTTCACTTGTAAAATCCGAGTCATCGTAAGTGTCAGAGGTACTTTGGGAGTCAATGCTGAATTGGTTTACAAAGAAAGAAAGAAAAAAGATAGGACAGATATATGATGGATAGGTAGGTACATAGCTAGATACGTAGATATATGATAGACAGGTAGGTAGGTAGTAGATAGATTCCTGCAGCTTTATTTTCCATATTTTCTTCAAATTTGGGGAGAACACATAAAACAAAATCATAAGCCAATTTATATCTTAGTCTTATGCACCCATTTCTATATCCAAATTCTGTCTTGAGGATAATTCTAAAATATTAAAACATAGGAAATTTTACTTTTATGTTCTTTTTTTTTTTCACTGCTCACCCCAAACTCAAAGTCCTAACCTTCTCCAAACCACTGGGAAAAAGAGATGATTTCCTTTATGTGATAGGTGAAAAACTATAAATAACAGAAGATAGAGTTCAACAACTGTGCCAAGTGATTCTCCCAGCACAACACACACATATACATAGACACACGTGCACGTACACACATGTTCTTCCATTTTGCCAGTGTTCTCACAGACAAAATAAAATAAATGGTGTTCACAGGTCCTGTAAGCAGCAGGAACCTTTCACTAGGATTTAATTGTTCAAATCCAAAACTTATTTTTCTTGTTTTTCCTAAATCAAATACTATATTTGCTGTTTCTTATTGCTTCTCTCAATCAGGTAAGACAATTAATGGAAACGAATGGCACAGATTTGCTGTCTATAACACTTACTGGTTCTGTGGCATTGGACAAGCCATCTCCCAGCACCAGTGGTGAAATATTGTAGATGCAATGGTTACAATGGAACGACATTCAACCATGGAATGAATTTAAGAGATTTTAGGTGCAATGTCCACTATACTATTTTGTCTGTACAGCTCTATAAAATCAGTTTTCTTGACAAAAATCCTCCTCCTCAATTATAAGGTTAAAACTGCTAAAAAACAGAGTAATGATGAATTCTGTATGATCTCAAGTATTTCTGTAAAAGGTTTGGTTCTAATTCTCTTTGCTGAGATGCTTTTTTATGGAATAAGGAGGAAACAATATTTCAGTTTCTTAACCTAAAACATCTCGGAAATAAATAAATAGGAGTTATAGTAAAACGTAGAGTAAATGAAATATTTTTCCTATAAATCTGAACTGCTACTTTGCACACATACTTTCTTTCTATTTAGAAATGAATCTTAATCTGTAATAACAATTAATTCAATTAGTTCAATAGAAAACTCCATTAGAGTTCTGGAATATCTAGTACCTAATATAGAATTGGATGTACATTAACACACACATATATACAAATGTGTAAATAGATAAATTTGTTATAGTATTTTAATCATGTGTTATCAAGTATTAAAACTTATTTCTGTTTTCTTTATAACATTTTTACCAAAAACTATTTTTTTTCCTATATTTTTAGTTATGACTAAAGGAAATGACAATAAAATTTTACTTTCTCAGATAGGTTATTGTCATTTTTACATATTATTTTTGTTTTTAGGTTATGTCATTAAGAAATCAAAATTTTCCAATTATGTAAGTAAACATATTTCTTACCTGTGAGAATCAATGTCAAAGCTACCAAGTTTCTAGGATAACATGGAAAATTTTAACTCTTGTCAAAATGCTTTCAAGCTTTTAAAATAGAGAAATTAGAACATAAGAATTTTGCCATATCATAACTATCATTAATAAGATTAGGAGTTCCTACATTTTAGAAAAAAGAACAATATGTAGGTAAATAATAAGTTTAGAGTACATATTCATTTCTGAGAAACATCATAAATTGAATGCCATTCAAAGCATTTAGCCAGGCCAAACTCAATAGCAGGGAAAAGAAGTTGAGTACTTTTTCTTTAGTCAATAACATTCAGAGACTCCACTTTAGAAATTATCATATAAGTGATCCATTATGCATGCTTATATTTGATTAGAATAATAAACTAAAGAGATGAATTATATAAAAGTGATTGATTTTTCTTTTATATATATATCAGTGCTGTCAGTGCATTTTCATTAGCTGATCTAAACAATGATGACAGATACAATAAAAAGAAAATATTCTAGTAAGTGAGATAGACATTCCTGATAGAGTTGCCAGTGTGACAGAAAGGATTTTGTTTAATAAGCATGTATTGCTAGTGGCCTGAATTTCTCTGTAATATACACAAGATTCTCCTTGAATCATACATGTATTCTGGTTTGCTGGAGGTGGCTCTTAATGATTCCCAAGATCCATTGTTAAATTTTCTTGAATTTTATGAGCTGGTTGATGTCTCATAAGTAGGCTGAAATTGGACATGGTGGGAGTGTTTACACTATGGAAATCAGCAAATGCTATAATCCAGGTTTGTCTGTTTTCCTAGAGAGCTGATTATTAAACATTTATTAGCACACACTACCTGAAAAGAACCTCTATTGGTGAAATGCTGAGTAATTTTCTGCAACTATTCCACAACAAGTTTCTTAAGATAGTGAAAAGAACGTGACATTTGGTATCAAAAGATGGATGTTTGAGACTAAGCTACTGTATGTACAGTCTCAGTAAGTCACTTAACCTGCCCAAATATGCATTAATGTCATTATTTTTAGGGAGACCTTTGATTAGATAATATGCAAAGTTTTCTCCAGTTCTAAGACTGTCTGAATCAATTGCCATATATGTTTATACCTCATTCTCTTCCCCATGAGTATAACAATGAAACTAATGGTTAAGAGCTGGATAAAGCAGAGAACGAAGATAAGTTAATTAGGGTAATTGTCAGGATGGAAGAAACAAAGGGTTGTGTGTCTGGTGAAGACTGGATGTCTTCAACAACGCCTAGACACAGAAGACAGGACAACTCAGCTCTGGCTCACAGTTATCTTGAAGAAATGAAGGTCCAGTATTGCCAGATCTTCTGATATTTAAAGAATCAACAGAAATTGAAATTTTTATTTGAAAGCTCATGGCTCTGAAATATTAGCAAAAAATTTCATTTTTAAATATCTGTGTTGTTAAACAAGTCAGTGGACTGGTCAGTCATCAGTTTGATATCCCTATTCCATAAACAGGAAGAGGAACAGAAACAACAATAGGGTGTATCTACAAGAGAAATGAAAGAAATCAGGTATTTTAATGAAAACCAACATTATATTACTTATACCACTAACAAAGAGATGAGTGCCAAATAGACGCCGAAAACAATATATTTAAAAGAATCTGTCTTGACCAGAAATAATATCTAAATTATACTTTTCTCATTCCAGTCCAAACATTAGTACCTGATTATGTTGGGAATACTGCAGGGAGCACTAGAGAAAAAAACCTGTTAAATTAAATACTAAGATAAAACAGTATAACAAGTTGTTTGCTTATTTACCTATAAGAATGCAATTAGTTTAATCTGAATTAAAAATAAATACTTAAAATAAAGACTTGAGTCCAGAGATTCAAGTCTAAGTCATCAACATTGTAGCTAGTTAGAATATATTCTCTGGTACTTTTCTCAGGTATATCTTCATGAACATTTGCTTTGTATGGACTAATAAACGTGTACGATAGAAAACATAATTGTACTAGGTAATTTCAGCAAATTGTGAAACAATGTCATCCACATTAAGCTTCCCAGCAAAACTGTTTAAACTATGTTGACAAAGCTAGTTCTTAAAACAGATTATTTTTTATTCCTATAGCCTTTCACCAACTTAGAATGTGCAAGAATTGATATTTAGTTATAATACAAATTTCACTGGTTCTCTGGACAAATAATTTTAAAGTTCCTTATGGTATTTCAAATTTCACTTAAAATAAAATATTTCAAATTTAGATGGTTTGAGTTTTACAAATAATATGGCACACCATCAATCAATTTTCTAGAAGAGATCTTGATTTTGCTCTGCAGATGTCAGCTGAAAGCCTGAGCAGATAAATGAACTTAAATTTAATGAAATGCTTCAGAACCCTCCTATAAGATTTGTGTTATCTCTTTTGGAGTTGGAAAAAAAATTGGAATTCTATTTTAGAATTACTTTAAAACTTGTGCCTGAAGTTTGGGGTATAAATCCTTAGCTAGACACACAGTTTATTTGGTTGTTTCCTCTCCTTGTCTATGAAAAATAATTTTCTTTTATCTCCTGCCAGGAAACACAGGCCAGAAACAGCTCAAGATCTGTGATAACATATAAACAGGAATGAATTCACTTTCTGAATATCATTTTGGTAAAGAGTACAAAGCTACATAAATTAATAGGTTTTATTATATTGAAAAATCATACATCCAAAAGGAATGATAAAATGGCACAAATATTATCATATTAATATAAAGCTACACTTTTCTATAAAGATATGGGTGGAAAGTGAGCTGCTGGCATCAGCAGTTCTGGCTCTGCTACTATCTGCATGTCTAGCCTTGGATCAGACTGGCTCTCAATAGCCTGCTTTGTAAAATAAGGGGTTTAGCTCGATTACATCAAAGGATCACTACAGTCTCTTCAAGATATATTAATTAGCTATGCATAACATATTTATATATTTTAAAAATTATATCCTTTAAATATTTTCACTACACCTCAAATCTTTTTTTAACTATTCCTGATCCCGAACTTTATATTATATATGGTTTTATCAGTGAGACACAGCAAAATTTTCTGATTGTGAAATGACAATCTTCAATGCTTTTCAAATGGGTTAAAATTTTCTAAGCAGTTATGAACTTCCTTGCACCTTTTTTAACATTGTCAAATATTTTATACTTATTTTAGGGAGGAATATAGTGCTATTTTTAAAGAAATCCAAAGCAAAAGATATACTTGCTTGATGAACATACATAAATACATGGTGATTTTAGAGGTTCTTTTAGGGTTAAAGATGGGGGATTTTCAAAGAAACTACAAAACTTGTTTTCAATGTATTACTACAATGAAATGAAGAACAAGCTATGAAAATGTTCCCTAATATCATCAACCATCAGCTTGTTTAGAAAGTCCCCAGTCAAACCTAAGTGTTAAAAGGTCCAGAACACTGAGTGAGGATGCCAAATTCCCCAAGCAGGTCATTTCATCGTGAGTCACAAGACTCGAGCAATGCAGTCATTTCCTAGCACACTAACTGCTGGAGAGGAAACTGCATGCCTCCATCATCTCCTAGCCAGTCAGGACAGCATCACATTTGAATAGTCTGGTCTGCCTTTCAGTCTCCTTCCCAGAAAGCCTATGCTTGCTCTTGTGACTTTCCTGGCCCCAGGTTTCTTAAGGATATAAGAAAGCCAGTCTCCAAAATTTTCCTATTATATAGATGCAAAAGAATAAAGTGAATGAAAATAGTGGTGTGTCACCTCTTTTTTCTTTTTCTTTTGTAATTGTTTCTTCCTCTTCTATTCTCCAGTACATCCCTGCCATCCACCTAATCTATTTGCAGTCCCAGTATGCCTCCTCCTCATATTCAGTGTCTCACACGCTGTGAAAAATCCAAGGACTTAGTTCCTGTGCACACCAAGTAAAATGAGAAAACCAGAACAAGGGAAATGTCAAACCCACCATATATCATGGTGGACAAAGAAGAGAGATTCATAAATCCATCTGAATAAAATTTTGTTCTGTTACCTTGAATTATTTCTAAACAGGTTACTCATTTTAGTAGTTGTATACCTGTTTCCTTTTATCACCTTCCATCCCTTTCTAGAATAAATTTTAGCATGTGGAATCACTGTTCAGATCTTGAAGCTTTTTGTAAATTGGGATTCTGATGTATAGTCTTTTATTAAAAATCAAGCCATAAGGTATCAAAGTCATTCTGTTTAGTTCTTTCAAAAGAGGACTACCGGGCTTCCCTGGTGGCTCAGTGGTTGAGAGTCCGCCTGCCGATGCAGGGGACATGGGTTTGTGCCCCGGTCTGGGAAGATCCCACATGCCGCGGAGCGGCTGGGCCCGTGAGCCATAGCCACTAGGCCTGCGCGTCCGGAGCCTGTGCTCCGCAACGGGAGAGGCCACAACAGTGAGAGTCCTGTGTACCGCAAAAAAAAAAAAAAAAAACAAAAAACCAGGACTATTATGCATTATTTAGCTATGATACAATTAGAGAACAGGCACTACTGTGAGTTCTTGGTCTATACACCTAGCTAAGCTTTAATCCAGCTTGGAAACTGTTTTGTGCATCTCTGCTCAGTGATCCCGCTCAGCTCATATATCCCACTGGAGATATTCTAGGCATTTGCCAAATCCCTTGGGCTAGCATTTCCAAATTACCTTGTCTCTTCCTTAAATGAATCTCTGGATTACGAAGGAGGGGATTCCATCACTTGAGGAGGCCCGTGCTTTTGTTACTTCCTCTGCAGCTTCAGACCTAGCCCAGCTCCTGGCACAGGATGCATCTATAAGCGTTGAAGGGGTAAACATGCAGAAACACATCTATTCCTATTTTCCAAATGTGGAATTAAGTAATTTAAAGTATTTTTCCACTTCAGTATAAACTTTTTAATGAAAAACTTTGTATTTCATTTTTTTGTGCACTCTGATAGGAATGCCATGCTTTCTGCATTACTAAAATATTTGTATGAAACATATTCTGTGTTAATTATTTCCCATAAAATAATTAGCTTACTAATTTGGAAACTGACAGCAATACGGTTGTAGGCATCTGTTCTAGGGAAAAAAGAAAGACAATATTTGCCAGCTGAATAAACTACAAAATGTGCTTAGCAGCACTGATTCTGCCTAGAAGTGACTTTTATTAACGGAGACCTGCTGATGGAGTATATGACTACAACACTGTGAATTCACAAAGTATCAATTTCTTTTTCGTTAATGGTGACTACCAAGGAGCAAAAACAAACATGAGAGTTTTGGGAAAGTGCCCATATTCCACCCCAACACTGTTCCTTTAATTTTTATTATTTTAAAATAGATGCTATTTATGACTGTACAATTTTCCCAAGCACTACAGAGAAACAGATATTTTAATGCAAGATCAGGTTGTCATATTGCAAAAATTTTATATATGGCTATAAAATAATTTCTGCAGAAAGTTTGCAGAATTCTCTTGAGAAGAGTAAGATGATCAATGGAATAAAATGCAAAATTATAACTTTAGCTGTAAGTAATAATTTTACTTTAAGTAAGATCCATTGGAGCAAAGGGGAAAAAATGAAGTTAAATTCTATTAGACTAAATCATCAAAAAATATTAGTAGTGTAATACAGAATCCCTTGCATTTTAGATCATGTAAGAATATTCAGATGTCACATGATTGTTTTAGCTATTTAATTTCATCCAAGTTTGAGACTGGCACAAATATCATTGGATATCTGAAACAAGGAAGCTCTAAATCTGAACTCAGTTGCTTGGTGCTACAGCTTTATTAATTCTGGCCAATTTCTCTGATCTTATTGCAAAGGCCAAGGAAACTCAGTCCATATAATTCATTCAGTGGAATCTATACAAGCTAAGTATCCAAGAATTCCTAATTACTTTATTGCACTATTACTTTATTACATTTTATTTTTTAAAGAAGAAGAAATGAATTCTCCCACTGATTTTGCTATCTCTAGACTGACATCAAAGGACAATATTTTCTTCAAAAGCATACTTTCAATGAGTAATTAGAGACTAGGACAAGCAATATGACCCATACTTTCATTATGAAAACAATTTGGTGTTGACAATGAAAATGTATACTGCCTGAAATAAAACCTGTTTCTTTGTAGTAAGGAATTAATGATAAGATAGCAACTGCCAGCCCAATCTCTCTGCAACACATTTCATTTGACTGCCAACATGGCCACTGGATGACGGTTTGGAGGATAAAAGTTAAAGCAGGGTAGGATTGAATGATTGTAACTGAGTTCTTAATACACTAACATTCGACTGATATTCTCTCCAGGAACATTTAATCAGGGAATATAGCTAAATAATACCACTGCTGTGGCAATGAGATCTTATTCTGAAAACTCATGTAAAAGCAAGAATACAGCAGGCATTTAACCAATACAGAGCAGTGACTTGTCACCTACAGTTTTTTGGTACTGACCTTATCTGAGAGACCTAACTTCATGATCCAGCTGGATAAAGACGCACAGACAGGGTAAGAGCAACATTAGCACAGAAATCAGCAGTACTGCTGCTCCCAATGTATATTCATTGGGCCTTTACGATTACTTTCTTTTAATCCCAACAACCTATTTGCCATTAAGTAAAAATTACTTATCAGTTATGTGTACCTTACTGCTTATCGAAGCTGCTCTCTCTCCTGAATATGTGAAGTTTAGGTGGCTATTTCTCACTGAGACAAAAATCTGTTCATATTGTACAGAAGTAAAGTCTTTTGAGGAATCAGGAATCTTTCATGGCATATACAAAAATTCTACCATATAGACGGAAACTTAATTTATGGACAAGGCGTAACAATGGTGTATCAGAAGGCTAAAGTTCTTAAGATATGATAAAAACTATCCGTTCTTAAGAACGGAGAAAATACTTTAGGATTTTACCTTCACTTAGGCCCATGAAGTGAGAGTCCCAGTATAATACCATTTGGAGGAAAGGATTGTGACAGTGAACACTGATCTGAAAAAATAAGTGTAAGAATTTGCAACTCATATAATGTGATTTGACTGCTTTTCAAAATAAACTACTGAACAATATTTCCCACATCTATCAACAAATATACCTTGTGTTTAAATACAGTCTTCAGAAAACCATATTGAACCACGAATGCCCTACCTTCAAGGGAGAGCACACTCACTTATTAATACATAAAAAGGAACACCATTCAGCATATTAGTGGGGAACAAAGAACAGCCCTGGCTTCTTGGGATATGCATTGATGAGGACAAGCTGGCAGAGGTATCAGACTCAGATCACTGCCATGTGGTTTCCCTGCCTACCACTGAATATGGGTTGTTACTAGGGTTCTATGGTTTTGATTTTTCTCTTGTCTCTCTGAGCACTCTTCTTCACTTACTTCATCCATGAGGTGTGAAAATGTAAATGTCATTTCTGAAAAGTCAATCCCAGGTATCTGGCTGCAACTGGAATCCGTAGGAAACAGAGCTTCCAGTCTGCCCCTGGCCTATGTGCTTTCCAATTCTTTGTTTGTATATAAACACAAAACCAGAAAGAATTGTTCAAGGGACTTTAAAAATACAGTCAAAAGTCCTTATTCTTGTACAACATCCTTACTTATTCACCCAAATTTTTACATAATTTGGGGGTAAGGCTGAGAAGAGAGAAAAAGAAGAGATGGCCTTTTCCTTGATCTCTTGCCAATAGGAATTGTGGTGTGCTGGTGCATAGGCCTTTGAAATATGCAAAAGACTCTCTCAATAAGTTGTTTCCCACATGATAATTCTAGTGGTCAAGCCCCAAGTCTTTTGCCTTATTCTCTTTGTATACATTACTCTTACCTGGTGTCATTTCAAAGATCTATAGCCATAATTTGGAAGTTGTAGCTTGAGGCTGTGATCATGTGATCAATCATATGAGGAGCTAGAGTTAGCTGACTATGATCAAACAAATGCAAACACTTAACCTAAACTATTTCCTTCAAGTTAAACCACATCTAAATTATTCTGAGGAGCTAAGAAACTGTAAATTTTAAAAGATTTTTGGGATACCTGATTCAAGAACAATTCCTCAGCCAACTTAGACTGTATCTAGTCATACGCACTGTTTAAAAATTTATTATTATATATTTGCCTTTTATTTTAAATTCACAACTAATTATTCTAATGGATATAAGAAATCTCTGAATGTGGTCACTTCCAGATCACTTGGATTTAAATTACAATAGCTTTATGCAGATTAATTCAAGATATTCATATTGAATTCAATTCAAGACATTTTGCATACTGATCAGTGTTAGTCTTCCTTAAAGGTCAGAGAAACAAGGGAATTTCTAAAGTTATCTATGTACTTCCTACCACTCATTACAAGATTGGGTCTTGAGAGTAGAAAGGCAATAAAAGAACAAAAAGCATGTAATGAATACAATCCATGAAGTAAATTCATGAATTTTTCCTGTAGCTCTTAAATATAGCAGTATAAACCTTTGTTCTGAATACTAAATGTCAGTATATGAATTTTAAAAAATGATGAAAATAAATTTCTTTCCTCGGCTAACATGTTTGAAATAACCATTTTCTTCTAGAAAGCATCATAATAAATAAATATATATAGAGAGAGAGATTTTTGAAAGATAATAATTGAATAACATTAAGTTATTAAATTATGGAACAGGGCTTCCCTGGTGGCGCAGTGGTTGAGAGTCCGCCTGCCGATGCAGGGGACACAGGTTCGTGCCCCGGTCCGGGAAGATCCCACATGCCACGGAGCGGCTGGGCCCGTGAGCCATGGCCACTGAGCCTGCGCGTCCGGAGCCTGTGCTCCGCAACGGGAGAGGCCACAACAGTGAGAGGCCTGCGTACCGCATTAAAAAAAAAAAAAAAAGAAAATTATGGAACAAAGGCAGTTTTCTCAGGTGGCCAGGATGAGTTTGTATATGTTCAGTCTGGATGTTCCCAAGTGTCACACTTTATTATTATGATCCAGTTACTTTTTAATTAGAACTTATATTTTGATCCTAACAACTTAGGTAGGTAAAATTTAGTAAGCATTGCTTTCACAGTGTTGTGAATACTGGGCCCAAGTTGGTTCTTGATATATACCAGTTGATTAATTAGTAAATTGCTGCAAAGACAAGTTATTCACATTCTATCCTCATTATTTGAGATTCAAGCCTTCTTACTGGCATGGTTTCCTTCTGTTTCAACATAAGCTGAATAGTTAATGTGATTTCCAGTGGTACCCAGATTTATTTTAAAAAACCCTTTCCTCCCTTCTGCTTGCTGCCTTGCTTCTTTGATTGCTCTCAATAACTAATCCTAAACCAAACTTCAAAGTCTTTTTCCAGCACAATTTTGCCCTTTTTTCATGACTCCATTCTCTACCTCCTTGCACCTGGGCCCCAGGCCCCACCATAGCAAACACAGGGCTTTCATACTTTTTCTTAGGTATATAAAGGGATGAATAAATCAACCTTTTCTCTCATGAAATATACAATATAAAAAGACAGAGAAAAAAATAATCATACATTTTGATGACTGTTCTGTTTGAAACATACATCCCTTGTGAAGAGAATACAGAGAAAGGATACCCAGGTTAATTTCAGAGAAAGGAATGAGAGTGAGGAACTGTGCCCAACTGGAACTAACCTTTAAACTGAAGAAGTAGAAATGACCTAGGTAGAGAAGAGAAAATAAAGCATACCAAGGAGAAACCCCAGGATATGTCAATATCACTGAGTGCCATGAAGGCTTCCGCACTCCTCAGAAGACACTCTAAATACTTTGCAAAAGCTTTTCATCTCAATGAGAGAGAACCAAGAATTGGGAAACATGTTGGCTAAGGGCAGCCTGGCAGGTCTGTTTCCCACAGGGTCCTGTTTGGGCCATACACCTATGAATGACTTCTCAGATACAAGCCATTTGTATTTTCATATTCCACAATGAAATATGAATGATGGGAGCTGCTAGAAAATAATACCATGACTCAAGGGTAACTAGATTAAGATATCAAGAAACATTGCAGTGCAGAAGGGTGGATATCAGAGTCCCCAGTGAGGGAAGAAATATTCCATCATGGAAATATCATGAGGTTTAAAATACCTATTAAGCAGTTTCTAGCTACTCAAAAGCATTAATGAAGGACACACGTTTTATAAAGAAGTATTACAGCTGTGTTGCTCATTAGTCAAAATGGAAACCATATGGAAATGTTTTTGGAATAAGACTAAATTTAAAACAAGTAAGCCATTTTCAGAAAGCATTTGGAGTGAATCTCTCCATTTTCAAAGTTGTTTTTTAAAATTGCTTTTCCTTATGCAACTTTGAGTTGATTCAATACTCTAAAATAATCCACTTGAATAACAGAGGTAATTTACTCAAATTTCCTGAAGTCTACTAATGGTCTGTTTCAGCTTATATTTTTACCAGGGATTCTACTGGAAGCCTGGTCTGATTCAACTTCTTCTGCAAGTACATGCCATTCATATGAATTTAGCCTGCAGAGGATCAACCTAATTTTATACAGCCTTTTAACTCTATACTCATTTAAAAGTGGCAAATTTTCACATCTGAAGTATAAGTTCAGAAACTAAAGTCTGAGATACGGTATTTTTGTGTTAGTCTTAAAACTGGAATAAAAGTTGATGCTGGAAGATGTATGAAAATACAACCTGTTTATTTGTAAGAATCATATAGAAAATCATGCACTGTAACAAAGAAACTAATGTGTGCTTCTTTTCTTTTAATAGAAAAGTATACTTGACCAATAAAATATTTTACAACAGACTGACAGCTACACAGATAGGAGGTGAGCTAGAGATGTCACTTGATATAATTTCTGTAAGGCTTGTTATTCCTTCCTACATTGAAATCTACAAGCTAAGAATTATGAACTTGATCATCACATTGAGAATCAAATACTCAGCTAGTTTACAGGCTGAATGATAAAAGAAAACATCAGTGATTCAGTAAAACCCT
Source organism: Phocoena sinus (assembly GCF_008692025.1). Classification (NCBI taxonomy): domain Eukaryota; kingdom Metazoa; phylum Chordata; class Mammalia; order Artiodactyla; family Phocoenidae; genus Phocoena; species Phocoena sinus. The sequence continues at coordinate 91,099,623 of NC_045765.1, read as the reverse complement.
GGGAAACTTAGGAGGTTACATTAAGGGATATCCCATTGCTCAACATAATTTTATTTAATAACAAAAATGAAGAAATGAGTACACTGGACATGAAATATTCAGATTAATTAGAATATTATATTTTGAATAAGAGGAAAAAATTCAAGTTATTTAGACACAGTAATAGTATAAAAGAATACTCAGTCTCCCAATACAAGATGAAATTACTAGAAATAATAAATTCAAGATAGCCAAAAACATAAATATAGAGTGGGAGATTTGCTGTATATTAAGTATGGCAAATCAATTTTTGAAAATCCAAGCGAGGACATGTTGAATATAAATCAACAATGTATCATCATTATAAAAAAAGACAATGTATTATTGAATATTGTTTGATACACTCATGGTCTAACAGAGCAACTTGCATGGAATAAGTTGTTATATATATATATATATATCACTAGTATACTGTATTATATAACTGTGTATTATACATTATATAGTTTGTAAATATATGCAAGATCCGAATAGTATATTAAATACTGTATTTTGTGAGTAATATATAGCATATGTGTACGCTTTTACTTTTCATATATGCAACAAATAAACACTTCTCCAGAAATAATTTTCCATAATTTGCATTTATAGAAAGATCTATGCTTTTTAAAAATTTAATAATTGTAGAAATCCAAAGAAAGAATAACTTCAATAGAATGAATGGCCCCATAACAAAGATATATACTTATCTCTTCTATACCTACTTATATACATATATATATATATATACACATGCATATATACATATTTGTGTGTGTATATGTGTGTGTGTTTGCCTGTGTGTATTTTTACTGTAAACAGGAAACATTTAGTGAGGGTGGGTTAGCTTAATTATGGGCTTGAAGAACGCAAAGAATATTCAAATTCCTAGACAATATTTAAATTCCAGACTTTAAAGCAGGAATATTTTAGTAATCTACTTCAGTTAGTGATGATCAAAAGTTAAATGAACCTCCTTTAGGTTATAGAGAAGATATTCCTGAGGACGTTTATGAAAATTAAGTACAAATGTTTGTGGCATTTTGAATATTCATGTGAGTAAGAACAACTAAAGTACAGAACCAGTGAAACTCAAAGCCCAAGGGATCTAAATGATTATTTATGTCAATACCCACAATTCAAAGGCTACAAATCTGAGACTCAAGATTGTAAATAGTCTTGTCTGTGGTCAGAATGAGAAGGGTTTGTTTTGACCTTCTTTGATCAAACTTTTAAGTCATTCTTAAAAATTCTGTAAGCCAGTGTTCTCAGCTTGGATCAATGTAAAAACACGTTTTAAAGGGAGTAAGAATATTTTTTCTCAGAACCAGCAAAATACATCTGTGAACTCCAATTTGAGAAACATTGCTGTAGGTCATGAGGGTTATATCAAGCATTTCAAATGAAATTCTTAATTCCAAGGAAATTTAAAGCAGTCATATAGTCAACTTATCTCACACTTGCACATTTCTTTTGTAGTTGTAAAATTATCCCTCTAATAAAAAAAATTTGGAAGATTTGTCAAATACAAGGGTAGCATATGTATTCTAACCTAAAAGATAAAGAAGAAAGAAGTAGAACTCGTATAGAAATTTTTAAAATCTATATGAATTGAATTTATCCTTTCCTTAAAACTCATTTTGGTGAAGATGTTTGTTTACAAAATTGTTGGATAACTCTAGAAATATTCACTATGAAGGAGGTGACATCACTGAACACTATGTATTTTTATCAATCTCAATGATGACCAGTGAATTCTCAATCCAAGTATTTATCCTGATTAAAACAAAGTATTAGCTTGTCATTTTAATAAGTATAGTTCCTATTATAGGAATATTTATATTAAAACAAATTAATAATTAGAATGTGGTGACAAAATAGGGCAAAGACATCATTTTTGTTACAGTAACATTAAAATAATAAAACTAATGGATCATAAAAATTTATAAAATAATTAAGGGAGATATTTTATCTTTGGTTTAAATACTTTAATATAGTTCATAATATTTGCCAAGGGGCAAAGATTTCAAATAGAATTGTTTGAATATTTTTTCCAGAACTAATTATAAAGAAATCTAAAGTTTAAATCAATTAAGCTCTAGTATAGATATCTGAGTAGAGATAAGAGCATTATAATATAAGGGAATAGAGATGAGAACTGCAAGAGCAAACTCCCCAAAGTACAAACTTCAAAAAAAAATGCAGAAGAGTACACATGATTCTAATCTAGAACAGTTTACATATAATATATTTATGCATATAAAATATAATTTTAAAAATGCTTATATATTTGTCTATTTCCTGGAAGAATTCTTTTTTTTTAACATCTTTATTGGAGTATAATTGCTTTACAATGGTGTGTTAGTTTCTGCTTTATAACAAAGGGAATCAGTTATACATATACATATGTTCCCATATCTCTTCCCTCTTGCACCTTCCTCCCTCTCACCCTGCCTATACCACCCCTCTAGGTGGTCACAAACCACATAGCTGATCTCCCTGTGCTATGCGGCTGCTTCCCACTAGCTATCTATTTTACGTTTGGTAGTGTATATATGTCCATGCCACTCTCTCACTTTGTCACAGCTTACCCTTCCCCTTCCCCATATCCTCAAGTCCATGCTCTAGTAGGTCTGTGTCTTTACTCCCGTCTTACCCCTAGGTTCTTCATGACATTTTTTTTTCCTTAGATTCCATATATATGTGTTAGCATACAGTATTTGTTTTTCTCCTTCTGACTTACTTCACTCTGTATGACAGACTCTGGGTCTATCCACCTCACTACAAATAATTCAATTTTGTTTCTTTTTATGGCTGAGTAATATTCCATTGTATATATGTGCCACATCTTCTTTATCCATTCAACTGTTGATGGACACTTAGGTTGCTTCCACATCCTGGCTATTGTAAATAGAGCTGCAATGAACATTTTGGTACATGACTCTTTTGGAATTATGGTTTTCTCAGGGTATATGCCCAGTAGTGGGATTGCTGGGTCGTATGGTAGTTCTATGTGTAGTTTTTTAAGGAACCTCCATACTGTTCTCCATAGTGGCTGTATCAATTTACACTCCCACCAACAGTGCAAGAGTGTTCACTTTTCTCCACACCCTCTCCAGCATTTATTGTTTCTAGGTTTTCTGATGATGGCCATTCTGACTGGTGTGAGATGATATCTCATTGTAGTTTTGATTTGCATTTCTCTAATGATTAATGATGTTGAGCATTCTTTCATGTGTTTGTTGGCAATTTGTAATATCTTCTTTGGAGAAATGTCTATTTAGGTCTTCTGCACATTTTTGGATTGGGTTGTTTGGTTTTTTGTTATAGAGCTGCATGAGCTGCTTGTAAATTTTTGAGATTAATCCTTTGTCAGTTGCTTCATTTGCAAAGATTTTCTCCCATTCTGAGGGTTGTCTTTTGGTATTGTTTATGGTTTCCTTTGTTGTGCAAAAGCTTTTAAGTATCATTAGGTCCCATTTGTTTATTTTTGTTTTTATTTCCATTTCACTAGGAGGTGGGTCAAAAAGGATCTTGCTGTGATTTATGTCATAGAGTGTTCTGCCTATGTTTTCCTCTAAGAGTTTGATAGTGTCTGGCCTTACATTTAGGTCTTTAATCCATTTTGAGTTTATTTTTGTGTATGGTGTTAGGGAGTGTTCTAATTTCATTCTTTTACATGTAGCTGTCCAGTTTTCCCAGCACCAGTTATTGAAGAGGCTGTCTTTTCTCCACTGTATATTCTTGCCTCCTTTATCAAAGATAAGGTGACCCCTGAAAGAATTCTTAAGAAATTATCTATGGTAGTTGGTAGTGGAACTGATGATCTACTTTGTGCACTGTTTAATTTTTCTTACACCATGTTAAAAAAATGAGAAAATAAAATATAACCATCCCATTATAAAAAACAGCACTTGACTATTATGAATCAAATTATAGTAACTATAATTTTTTTGTCTAACATTATCTATTTTGTAAAAATATATTTTAATACATCTTATATAATAATTTAATTGCATATTAAATTACATCATTGGGTTAAATGTTTTTTTCAGATTTTAGGTTATACGTTGATAATTTTGTTATCAATGTATAAAGAAAAAACCTTGATTTTTATATCTTGTAGTCACACATTTTTAAAGTTTCAACAAATCATTTTAATGTTTCAAAAACTCCTCTTCACTCTTAAAGTCTTATGAAAATTGTTCCATTCTTCACAAGAAAATTACAAAATAATAATATTAATATTGGACATGTGGGGCTTCTGAATAAATACGAATGAAAAGCTTGCAATCCTAAACCAGTGTAATACATTGATGTATTCACTTTAATTTGTAACTATAGTTTTAAAAATGTGTCCCCATTAGGCTACTCTTTCATTATTTGGTAAGATTGTTTTAAAATTAGAATCTTGCAGTACCTTCCCTTCCTGTTTCACTTAACATGGCTTGGGAAGAATGACCATACATTAAAAAACATCATTGAGTTTTGTGATTGATGGTTATTTTTTCAGAGCTTGAAAAAATCTACAATTAAATGGATGCTTAAAGTTGGTAAGCCATCAAAATTTTCGGAGAGGAAAAAGTTTAAATGATGAGGCTTGACGATATGAAAACTAAAGGATTCTCCTAGTGTTCAAGGACTTTTTTGCTTTCCAAATCACTTAAACTTTCTACTTGTAACTGCAGTATTTGGAAGGACCTTTGCACTTTAACATTGTGATTACGTGCACTGTAAAACGCATGGACTGCACGAAGATCTGTCACGAGAGACAAAAAACTCTACTAATCAACAGAGGATATGAAACTCTCTAAACTATTTTCCTGAATTGTATTAACCACAGGGTTTCAGAGACGTAAAAAAGATACTTAAAGAATAGATCTTTGGGGATTTTGCTCTTGCTTTCATATCATGTGAATCATCTTTGTTTCATCAGTGTTCCCACTTCCTTATTTTCTTTCTGAGTTTTAGTAGCTTAAACATTATGTTGAAATGCTACATTTGCATGTATTAATGTGTTAATTTCACTAGTTCCATAAATGATATTACCTTTCACATACATCATGAGTACAAATTTCCAACGTATTTGAAAGGTGAAAGGCAAATTTAGAGCTACATTTTATACCCTGGGCCGCCGTTTAGAACTCAATCACTTGACCTTTAGGGGAAAGATGTAGATGTGTAAGCAGGAAAGTTGCAAGTTAAGTTCTTTCTGGAGAATTCAAAATAAGTCTTCTCAAAAATACCTAAAATATAGTAATCAAAAGAAAGCATACCATTAACTTCACCAGTAGTCAGAAGTTTGGCCCTGTTGTTCTTTGGAATAAACTGTTTAGGAAATAGTGAAACAGTTTATATTTATAATGTTTATGGAAGAAAAGTAAATAAGACAAAACATAAGAGAGTATTGATGAACTAATTAGTAAAAGGTTCTGCACTTTCTATATTTAAAATAAATGTAAAAGGGTGATATGAATTCACGGTTGTTAATCATATATAATCCTATCTAGATTCTAATTTACTGAAAATGCTCTATTTCAACCATGCTTCTTATTGTTTTGCTGTTGGTAGTAAATGGAGAAATATAAACCAGAATCTAAGGAACGAAAGTACTAATTTCAACATTTATGCAGAGATGCAAAGACCCAGAATACTCAACACAATATTGATGGAGGAACAAAATCAGAGGACTGACACTACCCAACTTCAAGACTTACTATAAAGCTACAGTAATCAGGAAAATATGGTGCTGGCAAAGAATAGACAAATAGATCAAATGACACATGAAGAGCCCAGAAATAGACCCCCATAAATATAGTCAATTGATGTTTCAGAAAGAAGTAAAGGTAATACAGAAAAGGCAGTCTTTTTAACAAATGGTGCTGGAACTATCATCCATTCCCATTAAAAAAATGAATCTTGACAAAGAACTTTACACCTTTCACAAAAATTAACTCAAAATGGATCACAGATCTAAATGTAGAGTGCAAAACTATAAAACACTTAGAAGATAATATATAAGACAATCTAGATATCTCTGGGTTTGGTGATGACTTTTTAGATACAATACCAAAGGTGCAATCAATGAAAGAAATAATTGATAAGCTGGACTTCATTAAGACAATGTGAACAGAATGAAAAGACAAGCAATGGTATGGGGGAAAATATTTGCAAAAGACATATCTGATAAAGGACAGTTATCTAAAATATATAAGAAACTCTCCAGTAAGAAAACCAACAACTTGACTAAATTAATGGGCCAAAGACTTCAACATATACCTCACTAAAGAAGAGATACAGATGGCAAATAAGCATATTAAAAGATGTTCCACATCATATGTCATAAAAGAAATGTAAATTAAAACAATTAAATATCACTATATACCTATTAGAATGACCAAAATCACCAAAATGACAGTGAAAACACCAAGTGCCAGTGAGGATGCAGAGCAACAGGAACTCTCAATCATTACTAGTGTGAGTATAAAATGGTACAGCCACTTTGGAAGACAGTTTATCAATTTCTTACAACACTAAACATACTCATCATAAGGTCCAGCAATCTAATAAGTTGAAAACTATGTCCACCCAAAAAACCTGCACACAGATGTTTTCAGCAGCTTTATTCATAATTGCCAAAACTTGGAAGAAATAGGTGAATGGATAAACAAACTGGTACATCCAAACAATGGAATATTATTAAACTCTAAAAAGGAATGAGTAATCAAGCCATGAAAAGACATGGAAGAAACTTAAACATATATTACTAAGTGAAAGAAACCAATGTGAAAAGGCTATATACTGTATGATTCCAACAATACAACATTTGGGAAAAGGCAAAACTATGGAGACAGTAAAAGGATCAATGCTTGCTATGGGTTAATGAGGAGAGAGGAATGAAGAGTCTGAACACAGAGGATTTTTAGAGCAGTGAAACTACTTTATAAGATACTATAATGGTGGATACATGTCATTTAACATCTGTCAAAACACATGGAATGTACAACTAAGAGTGAACTGTAGTGTAAATTATGGACTTTGGGTGATAATAATGTTTCAGTGTAGGTTCATTAACTGTAACAAATGTAGGTCTCTGGTGGAAGATGTTGACAATGTGGGAGACTATGCATGTGTGGAGGCAGGGAGTATATGGAAAATCTCTGCACCATCTTCTCAATTTTTTCTGTCAACATAAAACTGTTCTAAAAATAGTCTATTAAAAAAAGTACTAATCCACAGTAATCTTAAATTTTCTTATTAGTTTCCTATAGTCAAGGAGTACTTCAAAATATTTATTTTAACCTTAATAAGATATCACTGGAGTGTGTGTGTATGTGTGTATATATATTTGTATGTGTGTGTTAGAGTGAGTGTGTGTGTGTGTGTGTGTGTGTGTAAGATAGGACAGAGTGACTTCTTTATTTTTCTATGAATCAATGATACTCAACTTTTAACATATCAAAAAAGAAGATGTGTGGAAAAATAAACATCTCATTAAAGGTAAATGCATGGGCAATTATAAAAGCTAGTATTACTGCAACAAGGATTCATAACTATTTTTTCATTTGTTTCTACATAATTTAGGAGACTAATACATTAAAAAAATCATTAGTGTAAAATCTAGTATTACTGTAACTTTGGTTTATAACTCCAAGTCTTGTTTTCTACATAATTTAGGACACTAATGCATTAAAAAAATTATTAGTTTATGTTTTGGGACACACTATATATACAAACATAATTTTGTGATGTCAACAATGGAAAGGGGTGGGGAAAGAACATTTTGTATGTCATTAAAGTTAAGCTGGTGTAAATTCAAATAAGAGTGTTATAACTTTAGGATTTTAAATGAAATCCCCATGGTAACCACAAAGAAAACAGCTCTACAATACACACAAAGGAAATGAGAAAGAAATTCAAATGTTTCCAGATTGGTTCAAGAAGGCAGAGTAGAAGGACATGCTCTCACTCCCTCTTTCAAGAACACTGGAATCACAACTGGCTGCTGAACAATCATCGACAGGAAGACACTGGAATTCACCAAAAAAGAAACCCCACATGCAAAGACAAAGGAGAAGCCACAATGAGACAGTAGGAGGGGCGCTATCACAATAAAATCAAATCCCATAACTGCTGTATGGGTGACTCACAACCTGGAGAACACTTACACCACAGAAGTCCACCCACTGGAGTGAAGGTTCTGAGCCACACATCAGGCTTCCCAAACTGGGGGCAATGGGAGGAGGAATTCCTAGAGAATCAAACTTTGAAGGCTAGTGGGATCTGACTGCAGGACTTCGGCAGGACTGGGGGAAACAGAAACTCCACTCTTGGAGGGCACACACAAAGTAGTGTGCGTGTTGGGACCCAGGGGAAGGAGCAGTGACCCCCTAGGAGACTGAGCCAGACCTACCTGCTAGTGTTGCAGGGTCTCCTGCAGAGGCGGGGGGCAGCTGTGGCTCACCAAGGGACAAGGACACTGGCAGGAGTTCTGGGAAGTACTCATTGGCATGAGCCCTCCCAGAGTCTGCCATTAGCCCCAACAAAGAGCCCTGGGTAGGCTCAAGTGTTGCATTGCTTGAGGCCAAACAACCAACAGGAAGGGAACCCAGCCCCATCCAGAGCCGACAAGCAGATTAAAGTTTTACTGAGCTCTGCCCACCAGAGCAACAGCCAGCTCTACCCACCACCCATTAGGAAACTTCCACAAGCCTCTTGCATAGCCTCATCCACCAGAGGGCAGACAGCAGAAGCAAGAAGAACTACAATCCTGCAGCCTGTGGAACAAAAACCACATTCACAGGAAGATAGACAAGATGAAAAGGCAGAGGGCTATGTACCAGATGAAGGAACAAGATAAAACCCCAGAAAAACAACTAAATGCAATGGAGACAGGCAATCACCCAGAAAAAAAATTCAGAATAATGATAGTGAAGATGATCCATGACCTTGGAAGAAGAATGGAGGCAAAGATAGAGAAGATGCAAGAAACGTTTAACAAAGATGTAAAAGAATTAAAGAACAAACAAACAGAGGTGAACAGTACAATAACAGAAGTGGAAACTACACCAGAAGGAATCAATAGCAGAATAACTGAGGCAGAAGAAAGGATAAGTGACCTGGAAGACAAAATGGTGGAATTCACTGCTGCGGAACAGAATAAAGAAAAAAGAATGAAAAGAAATGAATACAGCCTAAGAGACCTCTGGGACAATATTAAATGCAACAACATTCGCATTATAGGGGTCCCAGAAGGAGAAGGGAAAGAGAAAGGACCAGAGAAAATATTTGAAGACATTATAGTCGAAAACATCCCTAACATGGGAAAGGAAATAGCCACCCAAGTCCGGGAAGCACAGAGAGTGCCATACAGGATAAATCCAAGGAGAAACACGCCAAGACACAGCATAATCAAACTGGCAAAAATTAAAGACAAAGAAAAATTATTGAAAGAAGCAAGGGAAAAATAACAAATAACATACAAGGGAACACCTATAAGGTTAACAGAGGATTTCTCAGCAGAAACTCTAAAAGCCAGAAGGGAGTGGCATGACATATTTAAAATGATGAAAGGGAAGAACCTACAAACAAGATTACCCTACCCAGCAAGGACCTCACTCAGATTCAATGGAGAAATCAAAAGCTTTACAGGCAAGCAAAAGCTAAGAGAATTCAGCACCACCAAACCAGCTCTACAGACAAATGCTAAACGAACTTCTCTAAGTGGGAAACACAAGAGAAGAAAAGGACCTCCAAAAACAAACCCAAAACAATTAAGAAAATGGTAATAGGAACATACCTATCGATAATTACCTTAAACGTGAATGGATTAAATGCTTGAACCATAAGACACAGGCTTCCTGAATGGATACGAAAACAAGACCCATATATATGCTGTCTACAAGACACCCAATTCAGACCTAGGGACACATACAGACTGAAAGTGAGTGGATGGAAAAAGATATTCCATGCAAATGGAAATCAAAAGAAAGCTGGAGTAGCAGTATTCATATCAGACAAAATAGACTTTAAAATAAAGAATGTTACAGGAGACAAGGAAGGACACTACATAATGATCAAGGGAAAAAACCAAGAAGAAGACATAACAATTATAAATACATATGCACCCAACATAGGAGCACCTCAATACATAAGGCAACTGCTAACAGCTCTAAAAGAGGAAGTCGACAGTAACAGAATAATAGTGGGGGACTTTAACACCTCACTTACACCAATGGACAGATCATCCAAACAGAAAATTAACAAGGAAACACAAGCTTTAAATGACACAACAGACCAGATAGATTTAATTGATATTTATAGGACGTTCCATCCAGAAACAGCAGATTACACTTTCTTCTCAAGTGTGCAAGGGACATTCTCCAGGATAGATCACATCTTGGGTCACAAATCAAGCCTCAGTAAATTTAAGAAAATTGAAATCATATCAAACATCTTTTCTGACCACAACACTATGAGATTAGAAATCAAGTACAGGGAAAAAAATGTAAAAAACACAAATATATGGAGGCTAAACAATATGTTACTAAATAACCAAGAGATCACTGAAGATATCAAAGAGGAAATCATAAAATACCTAGAGACGAATGACAATGAAAACATGATGACTCAAAACCTATGGGATGCAGCAAAAGCAGTTCTAAGAGGGAAGTTTAGAGCTATACCAGCCTACCTCAAGAAACAAGAAAAATCTCAAATAAACAATCTAACATTACACCTAAAGCAACTAGAGAAAGAAGAACAAACAAAACCCAAAGTTAGTAGAAGGAAAGAAATCATAAAGATCAGAGCAGAAATAAATGAAATAGAAACAAAGAAAACAATAGCAAAGATCAATAAAACTAGAAGCTGGTTCTTTGAGAAGGTAAACAAAATTGATAAACCTTTAGCCAGACTCATCAAGAAAAAGAGGGAGAGGACTCAAATCAACAAAACTAGAAATGAAAAAGGAGAAGTTACAACAGACACCGCAGAAGTAGAAAGCATCCTAAGAGACTACTACAAGCAACTGTATGCCAATAAAATGGAAAACCTGGAAGAAATGGACAAATTCTTAGAAAGGTATAACCTTTCAAGACTGAACCAGGAAGAAATAGAAAATATGAACAGACCAATCACAAGTAATGAAATTGAAACTGTGATTAAAAATCTTCCAACAAACAAAAGTCCAGGACCAGATGGCTCCACAGGTGAATTCTATCAAACACTTAAAGAAGACCCATCCTTCTCAAACTCTTCCAAAAAATTGCAGAGGAAGGAAAATTCCCAAACTCATTCTATGATGCCACCATCATGCTGATACCAGAAAAGGATACTACAAAAAAAGAAAATTACAGACCAATATCACTGATAAATACAGATGCTAAAATCCTCAACAAAATACTAGCAAACAGAATCCAACAACACATTAAAAGGATCATACACCACAATCAAGTGGAATTTATCCCAGGGATGCAAGGATTCTTCAATATATGCAAATCAACCAATGTGATACATCATATTAACAAATTGAAGAAGAAAAACCATATGATCATCTCAATAGATGCAGAAAAAGCTTTTGACAAAATTCAACACCCATTTATGATAAAAAGTCTCCAGAAAGTGGGCATAGAGGGAACCTACTTCAACATGATAAAGGCCATATACAACAAACCCACAGCAAACATCATTCTCAATGGTGAAAAACTGAAAGCATGTCCTCTAAGATCAGGAACAAGACAAGAATGTCCAGTCTCACCACTCATATTCAACATAGTTTTGGAAGTCCTGGCCACAGCAATGAGAGAAGAAAAAGAAATACAAATTTGAAAAGAAGAAGTAAAACTGTCACTGTTTGAAGATGACATGATACTACACATAGAGAATCCTAAAGATGCCACCAGAAAACTACTAGAGCTAATCAATGAATTTGGTAAAGTTGCAGGATACAAAATTAATACACAGAAATCTCTTGCATTCCTATACACTAATGATGAAAAATCTGAAAGAGAAATTAAGGAAACACTCCCATTTACCACTGCAACAAAAAGAATAAAATACGTAGGAATAAACCTACCTAGGGAGACAAAAGACCTGTATGCAGAAAACTATAAGATACTGATGAAAGAAATTGAAGATGATACCAACAGGTGGAGAGATATACCATGTTCTTGGATTGGAAGAATCAATATTGTGGAAATGACTATGCTACCTAAAGCAATCTACAGATTCAATGCAATCCCTATCAACTTACCAAAGTTTTTACAGAACTAGAACAAAAAGTCTTACAATTTGTATGGAGACACAAAAGACCCCAAATAGCCAAAGCAGTCTTGAGGGAAAAAAACGGAGCTGGAGGAATCAGACTCCCTGACTTCAGACTATACTACAAAGCTACAGTAATCAAGACAATACTGTACCGGCACTAAAACAGAAACATAGATCAATGGAACAAGATAGAAAGCCCAGAGAAAAAGCCACGCACCTATGGTCAACTAATCTATGACAAAGGAGGGAAGGATATACAATGGAGAAAAGACAGTCTCTTCAATAAGTGGTGCTGGGAAAACTGGACAGCTACATGTAAAAGAATGAAATTAGAACACTCCCTAACACCATACACAAAAATAAACTCAAAATGGATTAGAGACCTAAATGTAAGACCGGACACTATAAAACTCTTAGAGGAAAACATAGGAAGAACACTCTTTGACATAAATCACAGCAAGATATTTTTTGATCCACCTCTTATAGTAATGGAAATAAAAATAAACAAATGGTACCTAATGAAACTTAAAAGCTTTTGTACAGCAAAGGAAACCATAAACAAGACAAAAAGACAACCCTCAGAATGGGTGAAAATATTTGCAAATGAATCATCAGATAAAGGATTACTCTCCAAAATATATAAACAGCTCATGCAGCTCAATATTAAAAAAACAAACATCCCAATCCAAAACTGGGCAGAAGACCAAAATAGACTTTTCTCCAAAGGAGACATAAAGATGGCCAAGAAGCACATGAAAAGCTGCTCAACATCACTAACTATTAGAGAAATGCAAATCAAAACTACAGTGAGGTATCACCTCACACCAGTTAGAATGGGGATCATCAGAAAATCTACAAACAACAAATGCTGGAGAGGATGTGGAGAAAAGGGAACTCTTGCACTGTTGGTGGGAATGTAAATTGATCCCGCCACTATGGAGAACAGTATGGAGGTTCCTTAAAGAACTAAACATAGAATTACCATATGATGCAGCAATCCCACTACTGGGCTATACCCAGAGAAAACCATAATTCAAAAAGACACATTCACCCCAATGTTCATTTCAGCACTATTTACAATAGCTAGGACATGGAAGCAACCTAAATGCCCATCGACAGATGAATGGATAAAGAAGATATGGTACATATATACAATGGAATATTACTCAGCCATAAAGAGGAACGAAATTGGGTGATCTGTAGAGACGTGGATGGATCTAGAGAGTGTCATACAAAGTGAAGTAAGTCAGAAAGAGAAAAATAAATATCGTATATTAACGCATATATGTGGAACCTAGAAAAATATTACAGATGAACTGGCTTGCAGGAGAGAAATTAAGACACAGATGTAGAGAACAAACATATGGACACCAAGGGGGGAAAGCAGTGGTGGTGGTGGTGGTGGTGGTGTGATTAATTGGGCGATTGGGATTGACATGTATACACTGATGTATATAAAATGGATGACTGATAAGAAAAAAGAAACATAACAAAAATACACTTCACTATGTCAGATATGTTATTTTTTAGGTTCACCATAATAATAAACCAATTTGTTAGACAATAAATATCTCAAAAAGTATATAATTTTTTTTAAAAAAGAAAGAAATTCAAATGTTTCACCATACACTTACACAAAACCAAAAAAAAAATAAAGATGGTAATACAAGAACAGGAGTGGCTATACTATTGTCAAACAAAATAAAATTTAAATTAAAAAAACCACAAGAAACAATGTACATTATGCTAAGTGAAATAAGCCAGTCATAAAAAGGCTAATACCATATGATTCCACTTATATAAGGTACTTAGAGTAGTCAAAATCATAAAGACAGTAGAATCGTGATTTCCAACGACTAGGGGGAGAAGGGAATGGGAAGTAATTGTTTAACAGGTAGTACAGAGTTTTGGTTTTGCAAAAGGAAAAGAGTTCTGGATATCGATGTTAGTGATAGTTATACAACAATATGAATGTACTTAAAAGCACTAAATTGTACACTTAAAAATGGTTGAGATGGTAAATTATGTTATGTGTAAACTTTACCACAATTTTTAAAAGAAGCAAAACTATAGACAAATTAGATTTTGTTAAAATTAAATTCTTGTTCATCAAAAGACAACATTACGAGAGTGAAAAGGCACACCACAGACTGGGAAAAATATCTGCAGTACATTGTAATCAATAAAAACTTAAAATTAAAAAGATGTGTTCTTAGAACAACATGTTATGAACCTGCTCTCTATCAAGAACGCATCTTTTTTTTTTCAGATGCAAATTGTAATTTCAGGACTCTGTTGCTTAAAAAAATTGCTTATCTTCCAAATGCATTATTTTATGTTACTTTGTTGGAAATTCATGCCAAATGTCAAGAGAATGAATGTTGAATAACCAGGATCTAATTATAAGAATGCAATTTAGTTGCGTGCAGACTAACAATTCAAGAAACTGTCTCAAGATTTAAACAAGGAAATGGTAAAACCTTGAAGGAAAATATCTCAATAACAAAACAAAACAAAATGAAAACACCTTAGTCCAGTCCCAGTGACAGTATATAAAGCAAACTATTTTTAACTCTGGGTTTTGACAGCTTTTTCTTTTAGGAGTTCTAGCCATTGTATTTACTTGGTCCCCTGAACTTGCCCAATCCTTTTTAGGTCCACTGATTTTGCCCTATGTCTTTATCATCTTATGAGTAAATTAATCAAAAGCCTAAATGGCCTTCATATCTCTAGCATCTCTGCTTGTCAACAGAGTCTGTAGTTACAAGATTTACTCTCCTAAATTCACATATCTAATTGTGCTTCATGATTATCTTCCCAACCAGACCACAAGTTATTTTTCCAACTTTGTATTCCAATGCACCACAATGGACTCCATTATTCCACACGTCTACAGTGTATTTAATTATTTTCTTGCCTCAGTTTGCTCTAATGATGCAATACATTTCCTTCTGGTTTCTTCTCTCTCTCCCTGTCTTTTTCCCCCGAGAATCGCTTTAAAGTTCTTTAAAATCATTTTCTGCTTTAAAAGTTTAGTTCAAATTTTAGATTTTTAGGACTTCTTTGCTAACCCAAGGAACAAATTCTACACTTCGGACAATATACCCCTTTACCATTTGTTTATACCTTACCTAGCTATACATGCCTCTGTTTCTACCATAAAGCCTATGCATTCCTTTAAAGCAGTGATCAGCTCTTCCATTGTGAATCTACAGCATTCGACATTAAGTAGATATCTAATAAATATACAGTATTGCTTACCTTTGTGTTACATATCTCACACACTTATATGTATGCATGACTGAATTTAGCCTTTTGGTCATTTACCACTTTTAAACAAGAGTCTGCTTCTTAGGTCTTTCTTTTGAGCTTGTATTAATAAAAGGGAAATGTTGACTTAATTCATAAAAATGTCATCTATGACTTCTGGGGGGAAGCATTAAGGCATATCTCAGCCAGCCTTCTCTACCACTAGTTGGCCTCTTAACTACAGATGGGACTTAATTGCTCCTTAAATACATCTAACATTTAAGCTTCCACAATATTGCCCACTAGCCATTTAGCACTTCTGTTGGTAGTTTTTACCCCAAATTCATGAATTATACTATGAATTCTTATTACTCTTTAACACAGCAAAATATAAAAATCAGTAGTTTCTTCATGAGCAGATATAAATAAGTGCCAAGTTCAAATATTTGCTTTTTCAAGAAAGAGAATGAGCTAAAATAATATAGCACATAAACAAAATTCAAGTTGGTAAACAGAGCAGCCATTATAAAACAATGGAAACATATATCCATTGGGAAATTATTGAGGCTCCTTCCTGTCTAGGGAAAATGTGTAGTTATATGTACCATGTGCCAAGGACAGACTGGTCCTTTCCAGACACTTACCCTCTGACAGCATGAATAAGTCTCAGTGATGGATAGGCAGTTCGCACTTTCAGTTTATTCTTAAGGATTAACGCATTAACCCACTCCACGTGCTTCTCTCCTCCTTTGACCATGAAAGCAGGGATCCAAAGGACACTGTCATTCAGCATGGAAAGTCTATGCACAAATTTTTCTCTGTCACTCTCATTCCGAAAGCCTCCAAATGCTCTTTGTACAACTGATGGATTCATGGTAATAAAATCTGATTTAGTTCCCACATCTGCAGCAAACTCCACCACAGGGGCTAGATTACACCTGAAGAGGAAAAAATTAATGGACAAATGAAAAGTAAATATGAAACAGTCACTCCTAAAATGGTGTGCATGAAGAGAAGAATGGGGAATGAGCATTTGCTTTTTTCACCAGGTGGAAAAAAAAAAGATAATCTGCCTGGTAAAATTACATTTTCAGTAAGTCAACACACATTCAGGAATGCTGTCTTCAATAAAGATGTGCACTCCTAGTAATGGGGCTCAAATTGTCATTTATATTAATTCACTCTGCTGTCGAAGAATACTCATTGCTGTTATCTTCATAAAACCACATGATATGAATTCCTAATAGGTGAATTTATGATGGTAAATTCACAAGAGCTCTGCCATGTAGTAGGCAGTCTAAACCACATGCTGTTCCATAAGTAAGTAAACCACATTTGACCTGATACTCCAACCTGCACCACTTGTCAAGCTTAAGTCATTTCGACAAGCTTATGAACATAAGTAAGTGGAGATGGCTTTTCCCTTAACCCTGAGGTTAAGGGAAAAATATAACTCATGACGTTTTCCACAGACATATTTGTAATTGCCTTCTATAGGCCTAAATGTGAAGGAAAAGGAAGAAAAATGGAGTTATCACATTTAATATGCCTTTTGAGATGTTAACTAATGCAGAAAAGCCTCTACTATAGGATCAAATATCTTTCTGTTCCTCAAAATGCCTGTTTTCCCTACTAAGAGGCCATGTGCGTTTGTGGAGAAGGGACAGAATTTGTTGCCCTGTTCTCACTACCAAAGCTCCAGGGCCTCAGAAAGTACCTGGGTCAGATTTTACTCTCATAACCTGATTTCATTCCTGTATTACAAGAAAGCTTTGGAAAGCACCTTGAATTTTGCCTTCAACCAATTTGTGATGCTTCTTTGATTCTGTCACATAGACCTTTGGATTTGATGTAACTTAAAAAAGAGCTTTTTAATTTTACAATATTTTAACTTGCTAAAAAGGGCACATTTTAATTAGTTGATAAGTGAAAAATTAGATTTTTAACAAACAAGAGTTTACTAATTTGGAGAAAAACCAACTGAATCTATACATTCATGAAAACACTCACACACACAGATTTTTTTCTTTTCTTTTTCGTTGTTTATATCAGCCTTTCAAGGGAAGGGAAGAGAAACTAATTTCCTCTTTCTGCATTTTTGCAGGTTTGACTGCATTATGAAAGTTTCTCACATTTCTCTTCCTTGTGCATTTTGCCACATTAATTAAATTCTCAAACAAGTTAAATTTAGTTAGAAAGTAAAGTGTGTGCTCTGCTATTAAAATTACTGGTTTATATATCCTTCCTTATCTCTCTTAATTAATATATCTTATTACTTCCTAGATCTTGACATTTATCTAACGCAACAAGTATCTTTCATCTCACACAATTAAGCAAAGTCTATGTTATCTAGGATAACCTACTGAGAGAAAACAAATAAAAGTTAACACATATTATTTAGAAACAATCATTTCAAGTTATATAACTTTAATTATACCCACTATATTATATGATAGAGTATTTATTTGTCTCTATCCATGATCCATGCACTACTGGAAATTAGTTATTACTCACTCACCTCACAGTAAGAATATTAGGAATGGGACTGCCCTGGGAAAGAACAGCTACATGTGAACAGAAGCAAACTGAACATCTTATAGTGGAACTCATGGAAGACTGAGGATATGATAATTTTTGAAGTCCTAAAATGTGCTCCACACCAGCTTTAAAAATAGTCTAAAATTCTAAGCAAGCTGATTATAAGATGAATTTGGATACTGTGAGGAAATGCTTTCTGAACAACATTGGTACAAGCACTTCTCATTCCTCAGGTAAAAAATAAACAACACTTGTTAACATGACAGTTAACATGTTCCTGTCAGGGGAGATGGCTTCAGACAGATCTTTTTGCTGTAATAATTCCTCAGTGATTCTTTTCAGAGGATTTCCACCATAGGAAAAAATATCTATACTTCATTTTCTCTATAATTATAAAAATAATCAGAGCCAACCCTGTTAAAGAAAGCCAAAATAACATCCCACTGAATTATCTTTTCAGGAAAAAAAAACACTTAATTACTTCATGCTTTTCATTACTTTTTCTTATGACATATTTAAAAGCCCCTCCACACCCATGTTTGCTAACACCCACTCTTTTAGGACTGATTCAGCATGTTTCTGAAACAGGATTGTCTGGCCATGTGCCATTTAAGAGCTAATAAGATAGTCATCAATAAAATTGGGTGCCGAAAGACAGGGACTTTCCACCTTGGAAGCAAAAGGAAACGAACAGAATAACAATATTTCTGGAGAATAGGGTTGGATCTAGGAGAGGAGCCAATATATTTGATGTAGTCAAAGAATGCTAAATGGCTGTGATGTAAACTGAAAGAGCACCAGGAGATCAAAGAGTAATCAATCCACCTGAGCTTTACTGTAAAGTTTTTATGACCTAAGCACAGCCCAACCAGAGTTTGTGAGGGATGGAAACAGAGGTACTGGAAATAGCATGACAGAAGGACACACTGTAAAATATGAACTGTGCTGGCTCCACAGCCGGCTTGTTCATTTTCCTTGGAGTGACTATGTCTAATTTTTCACTGGAAGGAAAGATTAACATCATGTCCACATGTGGCCAGCAAATTAACTTCTCTGTAGTTGAGTTAGATATCTAGTCATATAATTAGCTGAATGTCACATAATCAGGGCAAGCATTAAGGAAGCCAAAATAACCAACCAGCTGTGTTACACTCCAGCAATTCAGTAGACTTGTTGTGAACTTCACAGCGTTACTAGTAGCAATACTGCTGATTGAGCAAGATTATAAATAGATTTGCAATCACACATTCTTAACTTTCCTTTTTAAAAAATCTTCTCAGGGATTACAATCATCAAAAGTATCCAGAATGTGTAGCAAGCATTTATGAAGCATTATTTCACATGTTATTCTTTCATAAAAGTGAAGTGCCCAATTTTTAAATGATGGATATCTGTGAGTCAAAACTACTGAGGGCACGAGAATATTTAATACACTCAAGTTCTGTTTCTTTAGCCAAATTAAATTTTTGTACTGACCAACTATTTTGACATATCAAAAACATGAAAACATATACACAGAATTAGGTCTGATGGCCAAACTCCCTGTTTACTCTAAGCCGCCCGATTTTCAATTTGTTTGTTTTTATTTTCCATCACTGATTAAAAATACTTGGGAAGGCAGCTAGCTCCTTGTACTCTAGACCAGTGGTCCCCAACCTTTTTGACACCAGGGACTGGTTTCGTAGAAGATAATTTTTCCACAGATGGAGTTGGGGGGGAGGATGGTTCAGGCAGTAATGAGAGTGATGGGGAGCGATAGGGAGAGATAGGGAGCTGCAGATGAAGCTTTGCTTGCTCGACTGCCACTCACCTCCTGCTGTGCAGCCCAGTTCCTAACAGGCCGCGGACCAGTAGCGGTCTACGGCCCAGGGGTTGCGGACCCCTGCTCTAGACCTCTGAAATTTCTTCTGTGATCTCAAACTAGATGTGATTGCCTCTCAACATTCCTTTTATGCAGAACTGAAGGCACTTTCATTTATTTCACAGCCATATAAAATGTTTTTAATAAATTTTAATTCACTTAATTATTTAAGGAAAGATGTGTTTATTTCATGTATAATAGCTCAAGACCACTCAGTTCTCTAGCAAGACATATCTCTTAGATTTGTTAGTATTCTCTGCATGTCCCTTAAATCATGGCTCAACAGTCTAAGCAACTAGGAGGTCCCTCTTTCAATAGCTCAACAGATATGCCTTGAGAGTTCATTGCGCAAATACTGCACAGTACTCAGAACTCTTTTTCCAGCTATCTTACTATTTGTGCTAATTTACAATGATATAACCTGGCCAAAACATGATCTTGAAAATTATTATTAGTAATAGCAATAAGATAATACTCATTCAATTAGCTACATGTTTATGTATCCCACATTTGTGCTACCTATAGAACTAGTCATCTGAGATACTGAGGTACGACACCATGTACTGTGATATAGGAGGTGGTTAATTACTTCTTTACACATACAACATAGATTAAATGAGAAGGGAAAAATACTGAGTGACGACACCATGTACTGTGATATAGGAGGTGGTTAATTACTTCTTTACACATACAACATAGATTAAATGAGAAGGGAACAATACTGAGTGCACTACAGCCTTATCTCTATTCTTTCTCACCATTAGTTAATGTTCAGACAAGTTCCCATCACACAATTTTCCAAACACATCCTTTTTTTTGTTGGCCAATCTCATTGTGTATTTATCTGTACTAACACTGAAATCCCTCAGCCCAAACCATCGTTGCCAATGGAACCACATTTGTCAACTGACTATGAAATGAGAGATAACCTCTTCTCCATTCTGCCCTCAGAGGAAGCATATGGTTCCTATCTGCTCCCATCCTGTTTTGAGCTTGAAGAGCCAAGAAAGAGCACAAAGAATCTCTAATACCTGGTTTTGTTTTAGGCTTTGTGGTTACCCTCTCAAAACTTCTAGGGGAAGCTGAAACATGCAACCTATGAGCCTCTTTGACTTTCTTGAGGTGAGGATAGTAGACTCGAAACCAATAATTTTTCAATACTTTGAGGTAAGGAGTAGTATTATCTCCACTTAGAGGTAAGGAACTAGGTCAAGGTGATTAGGAAACATGTCCCAGGACATGGCACATATAAAATAAAAGCATAACTATTTAAAAATGACTCCAGGACAGGAGTTTTAATTGACACTACTTATACATTGATTTCTTTCAGAATCAGCGAAAAACTACTTATACATTGATTTCTTTCAGAAGCAGCGAAAAATGTCTGTATGTTCATGTTTCACCCCAACCTTCCTGTAAGAGAAAGAATGCCTTACCATTTGGTCTTAAGCATATTATACAAGGCCATTCAGCCATGACATTCTCCAAATCCTGAGCAGTTATTAAACAATAGGTATCTAACACATAAAAATAATACTTATATTTCAGATCTCTTGAGGGAAAGGATTTTCAAAAAATGCTGGTAAAAGGACTGAATATCTAATTGATGTGACTTTTTGAAATATGAAGCTTAGGGTTAACAGATGACTTATACGTGGTATATCATCATGTAGTAAACAAAATAAACAAATCCTCAAGTTGATAGAAATAAATACAAAAATGACACATATCATGAAAATAACTAAGTGATTAAACAGAAGAGAGACGTTTTTCACAAACCCAGATTTGTTTACATATTTGGCAAGGGTGAGAAGAACAGTGTCATATTTTTTCTACGGAAATCACAGAATGAAAAAAAAATTAAACTCATTCTAGAAAACAAAGAAACAAATACCAGAGAAATATGTTAGACTATGGCATTCCCACACTTCAGTCAAAATCAAAATAGAGTCATTAGGCAAATTTGCTACAACTGCACAGATATTATTCAATAACTTAGTTTGTTTGGGGGGAGAGGGAAAGGTATGCCAAGGAATGGATATATTGTGCTTAAATCAAATAAACTTGCATGCACGTGATTGTTTTCTTTTTCACAAAAGTGAATATATATAGTAGCAAGACTAATATTTATTTGAATTATTATAAATGTTAAGTTTCTGGAAAATTCAAATAAAGGAATATTAAGGATACTCTCTAAATCCTTCCTTTGTAATTAAAAATGAAGGATCATTTTAACTTTTCTGAAGAGGGTATGAAGAGAAAATTCTGGCAGCTGTTGAGAAATTTCCTGTTCATTGTCTCGGGTAAAAATTCATTATTGGGATATTTCAGACATGGGGGTGGGAAACCAAGCAAGATCTTAGAATGTATTTTCAAGTACTCTTGTCCTAGTCAGGGAACTGGACTACTCCATTGATCAGTGGTTGCTGAGCAGTTAGTACTGTTTTACAGAGGGAAGAGAACTGATTTAGCATGGAATTTATGTTCTTAAAAATTATGTGGTACATTAAAAGGAAAGGAACAGCATTCATGAAATATTATGGCTGATACTTTAATTACCCATGCCAGAAAACCAAGGCAGAAGGACTATAACATTTTCTCTTTGCAATTCATGGTGTTAATAAACTAAGTACAATGCGGTCATCACAGTGGTTGTGGGAAACATACTTGAGTTTTCTAACTTTTAGTGATTACACCAGCAAACCTGTCACAGTAACAGTGCGTTGACATTTAACTTCCTTGTTTAAGAAAACAAAAATATTTTTGATTTGTCACTCTAAATTATAAATTTTTTCTTCTTTTCATTTTTTGGAAAGTATAATCCAAGATTGAAAAATGATTTCTAATTTAGTATATATAATTTACTTGACATTTGGTCCTGGAAAGACAGTTGGTATAATGTTCAGAAGAGTTAGGTATTCTGATACCATCAAGCATTCAGAAAAGTATCATATCATGAGTGGATAAAAATGAATGTTTCATTTTCTAATATCACAAGGCAGACCAAGGCAACTTCACATTCATTACATCGTATTTATTTTAAGTGGATCTTTCTCATACTCTGTTTAGTAGAAAATAACATTTTGACTGGCGGAAAGCCCTTGATCTCCATAATTCTTTCATCTTCCATATCTGATTCATCACAAAGCCCTAAAAATTCATCTCAGAAAATTCCTCCTGAATATACTCTCTCTTCTCTATTTCTATTGATATTTTCTCAGCTTAGGTACCACCATGTTTTTTTGAACTATCATTGGAATAATTTCCTAATTAACTATTTTTCAAACTGTTAGCTGGAACAATTGGTGGATCATAAATTGATCTGCAACTTTTAAAGAATGAAGAAGAACAAAACTGTCTATAATAGAAAATGACAGTGTTCCATGCACATAATTTTATGGAAATTTATTTCAGATTTACATGTGTGTGTAGTAATTGTAGCTGAGGAAGCAATAGCAGGAGTATATCATGATATAAGTTGTATTTCTTGCTATGCATTTTTTTTAAACAGTACTGAAAAACATTGCTCTAACCAGTTCTGTAACACAAGGACTCCAGCTTGATCATTCTCTGTTTCAAGGATGGTATCATCTTATTAATATGCACATTTGACCACGATACTATCCTAACCAAAAACCTTCAGTGATATCAGTCCAAGGGCTTTCATAATTTGCCCCTACCCTTACCTCCCAGAATTTTCTCTCTATACGTTTGCCTGTCTTAGATCCCAATGGCATCAGACTACTCCATGTACTTTTCTGTCTGTGTCCCTTTATTTATGATGATACCTCTGCCTGAAATGACTACCTAAGACACTCTAGCCTCCAACCTCAAAAAATCCTACTTTTTCTTAAAACTCAAAGGTTAATATCCATTGCAATGTTTCAAATGATTTCTTTGGCAGAACTAATTGCTTCTGCTGCACTGTTCTAAAATATTTACTTATATCTTTATTCTACAATGTATGGAACTTGATTACATTTAGTTGCTTGTATAGGGTTGATATCTTTAATGCAATTAGTCAAGCTAACCATAATAATAATGACGGTTACTCTGTGTAGGTGAATTGAGAACCTGTTTACAATGGTATTTGATCTCTGTCTTCTAGGAGCACTGCTGAGCGTTTAAATCAAGTCCTGAAAATTCACAGGCCCCTGGGCCACAGGTTAACATAACTCTGAAAAATGGGCAATTTTGCTGGGCTATTTCCCCATTTAAAGGGGCAGGCTCTCATGGGCTTGTGATGAAAAATGCAAAAGAAAACATACCTGCCACCTGGTTTGGGCCCTGAGGCTGTCAGTTTGTGAGCTCTGCACTAAATCTTCTGATTCCCTGTACAAACACTTCAATATTTATTTTTAACATGTATGTTCTGTTAAACATGTTAAACATGTTTCATTAGAAAGTTGATACAGTGTGTGTTTTGGGAGGTGAATTAAGGAACACAAAAGGTACTAATAAATATGTGTTAAGCTGAAAACTGCATTTTAACTGTAGTTGTTAAAATATTTAACTCTCAGAAGGTGTGCTAACTAAAATACACAAAAATTGAAAAAAGTCAGAATTATTTAAATTACAACAAGAAATACAATCTGTTTCACTAATGTGAATGTATGTACATGTCTAAAAGGTAAGTAGGATTATTGTTAATGATCTCAGTTATCGAAGCTTAAAAAGCATGAAAGGCCCATTCACACAATGCTTCGGTAAAATGATGTATGCCAAGAATAAGGGCAAGAATATCCATACAAATATAACATTCCTGGAAAGGGAATTATTTTCCTGTCCCAAACTGAACTGCCTTAAAACTTAGCTTCACTCATTTTTATAATTAGTTCCTTCTGTCTCCCTGGCAGCAATGCTTTGTTCTTAGTTCTCTTATTACTGTCACTGTACTATTTTGTTATTCCTCCCTCCATGTCTGTCTCCTCCATCAGACTACAAACTCCAAACAGAACAGACCATGTAATTTATCTTTATATCCTTAATACCCAATGAAGCCCCTCAGAACTTGCCATCTAGTGGCTGCTTGATAATTGTTTGTTGAATGAAGAAATACTTGTTGAATTAATGGACTACAAATTAATGGAACCACTGTTTCCATTTTTAAACTTCAAATAAATGTTTTTTATTTTTTAAAATCGTCATATTTAGGAGCCATACATTTATGCCAAAGGATACCAGTACTTAAGAAATAATTATGGGACCTTAATTTTGAACTGTTTTTCTAAACAATTCTTAATCACAATAGAAAAATCCCTCTCAATTCTTTATAGGATCACATGCTTTTGACTCAAGACCATGTTGTTCAGTCTGATCATTTATATAATTCACTAAACATAATAAGAACTATCAGTTACTACCTTATGCAAGGTATTATACATAAGTAAGTTATTCAAACTTTAAAGAACATCCATATAATTAAGTATAAGTAATCATATTCTACAAATGAGGGGAAAAAATTGAGTTTACAAATCCTCAGAGCTGGGATTTAAATCCAACTTTGTATCTGAAACACTATGAATCCAAAATTTACTGCACGATACCACAGGTTCAAATGATTTTCATTGTCCAAAATACATACTCATTTTCTCCCTCTCCCCCCGCCCATGCACACATACACTACACTTGACTAGACAACAAAACTATAAGTTGCATTTTTATGTGTTTGTTTAAACGAAAAACATATTTCCTGATTAATATCACTCAGGTAGTGCTAGAGCTGTAACATGACCCCAAATCTCCTAACTCCCATATATATCACTCTTCTCATCTATACTCCAGAATTTTAACATAATTTTCAAAATTAAAATTGTTTTCATTTCCAATTTAAAAACAGTATTTGTGTTCACATACAAACACTAACAAAAAGAGAAGTTAAAATACTTTTCAAATATAGAACACTTGTACGTCTCCCTCTAAAATATAATCACTATTAACATTTGGTACCATACTGACTTCTAATATGTTAAATAAAAGTTTCCAGTAATGGCATAAGTCAAGCTGTGGTTCCAAGAATTTTGGTGGATGCCAGTGAAATAGATATGGGAAGTAGGAGATCTTATCTCCCAGAAAAATGTCAAGGTCCTTTCCCCAAAACTATACTAAATGATGTTGCTATAAAACAATTTCTCTCCATTTTGATAATGCTTGTATTCACTGGTTCTTCTTTATATATTTTGTTCATATGGTGACTTCCCAAGGCCCTGACCTCATCACACTTACAATAATTCATATGAATCATTAAAATGTAGTCTTGTTCCATAGAAAACAAGCTTATGGTTACCAAAGGGGAAAGGGATAAATTAGGAGTTTGGGATTAGCATATACACACTACTGTATATAAAATAGATAACCAACAAGGACCTACTGTATAGCACAGGGAACTATACTCAATATCTTGTAATAACCTAGAGTGGAAGAGAATGTAAAAAAAAGAATATATATATATCTATATATCTGAATCACTTTGCTGTATACCTGAAACTAACACGACATTGTAAATCAACTATATTTCAACCAAAATTAAAAATAAACAAACAGACAGAAACTTAGTCTTGTTTTTCTTTGGCTAAGAAGTGATACCCTTCCCCTGATTTTAAGTCTTAACATTGGCTTGCATACATCAGGAGGAAAGGCAACACTCCTGGACCAAAGGAAACGAAAAGCCAGATTAGAGGATACAGTATTAAGTAGAGAATGCTATTTCCACAAGTTGACTGATGAAAAGGAAATTTATTCATAGAACATGGCAACCAGAAGGGAAAAAGAAATCACACAACAATGCAAGTTGACAGGCTCTATTCCAAAGTTGTCTACTGAATCATAAGAAAATAGAGTCATAGAGTTTCAGAGCCAGAAAGGTATTTATGAGTCCATCTAGTTCAATGGCTAGATTTGGCATATCAGGAAAACTGAAGCTCAAAATGGTTTATATTACTTGTTCAAAGTCACACAGCTATATTTAGTGGCAATACCAGCAAGAGGATCCAAGTTTCTGAATTCTCTCATGAGTATTATTTCAACTACACTCTTTGGGAGAATATATACTGATTAGCAACAATGACCATTTTAGTGCAAATATTTACATCTTCTGTGTACCTGGGTCACAGATATAATTTTACTACCATGAATATACAATACCACCAATATGTTAATCCTAAACCATCAAAAGGAAGAAAAATTTACATTTATTGAATAACTGATTTGTACTTGGATTTATTCTAGACAGTTTCACACACATTATCTCATTTACTTCTATACTCACAAAAAAGGGAAGATAGAGATTATTTTCCTCATATTATATATAAAGAAACGGGGGCTTAGAGAAGTAAATAAATCATTTAAGACTGAATATAAATTAGATGGAAAAGATGGAACTTGAAACTAGATTTACCTGACTTAAAGGTTTATCACATTTTTGAGGGGGCGGGGGTTGTACACGGGCCTCTCACTGTTGTGGCCTCTCCCATTGCTGAGCACAGGCTCCGGATGCACAGGCTCAGCGGCCATGGCTCACAGGCCCAGCCGCTCCGCGGCATGTGGGATCTTCCCGGACCGCCCCTGCATCGGCAAGCAGACTCTCAACCACTGCACCACCAGGGAAGCCCCGTTTATCACATGAGTGATAAATAAGTCTCCTGCTTGATGATCTGTCTCTAGAATATTTTGACATATATTTTTGGCACATAGTAAGTGCTTAATTAAAGAAAGGAATTCTCACAGGATGGTCCACAGACCACGACTGGAGAAAATGCTAAACATTATAAAGTCAGCTTGGTGTTTATTTAATTTTTTACTGTTTTTTCCCTAGCTTTATTGAGATATAATTGACATATAACATTATGTATGTTTAAGGTGTACAACATGATTATTTTATATATGTACATATTGTGAAATCATTGTCACACATAGTTACCATTCACCCAGTTACCAGTTTTTGTGTGTGTGTGATTTTATTTGTTGTCCAATTTTTGTTAGCCTAGACTTTGAAGAATGGCTGGTAGTTTGTGGAAATGTCAGACATTAAAATAACCTTCCCTCTTCTGTCTTTCATGCTAAGTCACGAAAACTTGAAATGTACACTAATTAAGACCATTTCTCACTGGTCTTCACATTTCAGAATAAACGTACAACTAAAAACTTCACACACACTCTAGTGCGGCACTGACTGCTATTTCTAATTTAAAAAGATAAGTGTTTTCAATCTTCATTTGAAAATAAAGTGTTGGACTTTGAGTATGAGAGAAAAAACTTCTGTTGTTGCTTCCTTCTTCAACTTACCGTGTACACTCAGGAAAGTCACTTAGACTCTCTGTTTTATGGAAAAATGTGGTTTGTTAACCTAAGCCTAACTTCTACAGAGGAACCCCTAAGCCTAACTTCTTCAGAGGAAACAATGGGAACCAATTTGGATTTTTCAAGATTCATTTTCTGTCATCCAAAAAATGTTACACTTTAAGACGTGGCATATTTATATTCACTATCATTTGCCCTTTCCATGTATTATATAATTCATAGAGTCCTTGATTTTCTTAAATTGCCTTCCACCGTCTATCCCCACTGTCTCTATCCTACTTTGCCCCTCATTATCTCCATCTTTAGACTATTTTCAGTATTCCCATCTTTGTCCCCCTGTAATTGATCACCTAAAAATCTTCCTGAAATTTAAATGTGATCATGACATTCCTCTCCTGAGTGGCTCCACAGACTACTTGAAAAATTAAATCCAATCTCCTTAGCAAGATATAATGGACTCTGCATAACCTGTCAGCTTCCCTCTCCAGCCTTACCTGCTTCTTTTGACCCACACAACCTTCTATTCCATCATACTGAAACTACTCACAGGCCCAGAAAAGCCACTCATTCCTATACCCAGGTTCCTTGGTGCATCATAGATCCAGTTTGGACTAGGTCTCACTTTCTTTTCTCTCCTTTCCTTACTTCTTCAGTTTTCATCATAATTTAACTTGTGTTGCTTCTCTCAGGAAATCATCTTGACCATCCAGCTTATGTATCCTCTCTGCCTCATTATCAGTGCCTAGTTCTGTGAGTACCTCTAATAAAGCAATTTGTGCATTATCAGTTCATTACTTTATTTTCTTTACAGGACTACAATCATCTCAGATGTAAAGAATTGATCTTCATTTTTGTATCTTCCTGATAAATAGGTGAATAAAAGAGTGAAGGAATTAATGAAAAAATTATAAGGAAGATCAAAGCTATGCTATGTATCACCTGAAAGCAATAGGTATGAAAAGTTCAATTGTGTTTGGCTTTGGAGTACATATTTTGGGCTGATGTCCACTTACAGATGAGTTTAATAGTAGACAAATAACAAATGCTTTAAACCCAAAACTGAAGGTATATTTTGAAAATCCATGGAATGACCAACTTCCCATTTGCTAATGCTCCTTTGATATCAGGAAAGGATGATTTCTACCATATTTTACATTAGTATGACCCTTACCACTGAAGTTTATGGATTTCATCACATTTGCCTCCTCTAGTATCTCCCTTATTGAGTGTTCTTTCTCTTTCTTACCTTTGATTTATTTATTACCATGGTCCTTCCATCTGCAAATATGCTCATGCTTCTATACCTTTACATTCCTCTTATGCTTATAATAAGAACAACAACAAAACTCCAACAAGAACAAACAAATAAACCAACAAACTGTAAGGATCTTTCTTGGACTACAGGATACCATGTAAATCCTTAACATGGTGAAACGATCCTTCATTATTTAAGGCCAACATACCCTGCCATTTCCCCTTCCACATTGTCCTTCAATATGAACCTAATAGTAGAGTAGTCCCAAACACTGCCTTACCATAAGACCATTGAAAGCATTTGTCTTTGTGCTTACTGGTCCCTTTGCCTGAGATTCCTCTTTTCCATGGGTTGAATGACTAATCATCCAGATGTACAATGATTTACTCATCCTTTCTTGCTGTGTGTTATAAAATGCATTTATACTTCAACAATTGTTCACATTTGGGTAGATTCCTAGAACTGGAAATAGTAAATAAAGGAATCTACTATTTTTAAGGGTTGGGGGACATTATAAACCTGATTTTTGGAAAAGTTGTATCAATCTATATTTTTAAAAGCATTTCAAAGGAGTGCCAACATCAGAATAACTTTATGCTGAATACTAAGAATGTTAAACATCCTTGTTAGATTGATAGATGAGAAACTGTAGTTGTTTATAATATTGCATTTTTAGAAAACAGTCACCCAAGTCCAGGAAGTGCAGAGAGTCCCAGGCAGGAAGCCCAAGGAGGAACACACCAAGAGACATAGTAATCAAACTGACAAAAATTGAAAACAAAGAAAAAATACTAAAAGCAACAAGGGGAAAATGACAAATAACATACAAGGGAACTCCCATAAGATTATCAGCTGATTTTGCAGCAGAAACTCTGCAAGCCAGAAGGGAGCGGCATGATATATTTAAAGTGATGAAAGGGAAGAAACTACAACCAAGAATACTCTACCCAGCGAGGCTCTCATTCAGATTTGATGGAGAAATCAAAAGCTTTACAGACAAGCAAAAGCTAAGAGAATTCAGCACCACCAGACCAGCTTTGAAACAAATGCTAAAGGAACTCCTCTAGGTGGGAAAGAGACTAGCAACTTAAAACAACCTGGTACATATATAGACTGCTATATCAAAACCTCACAGGAACAGCAAACCCAAAAACTACAATAGATACACACACAAAAAAGAAAAAGCAACCCAAACACAACACTAAAGATGGTCATCAAACCACAGGAGAAGAGAATAAAAGAGGAAGGGAAGAAAAAAGATATACAAAAAGAAACCCAACACAATTAAGAAAATGGCAATTGGAACACATATACTGATAATTACCTTAAATGTAAATGGATTAAACGCTCCAACCAAAAGACATAGACTGGATGAATGAATACCAAAACAAGATCTGTATACATGCTGTCTACAAGAGACCGACCTCAGACCTAGGGACACATACAGACTGCAAGTGAGGGGACAGATGAAGGTATTCCATGCAAATGGAAATCAAAACAAAGCTGGAGTACCAATACTCATATAAGACAAAATAGATTTTAAAAATAAAGACTGTTATAAGACACAAAGAAGGTCACTACATAATGATCAAGGGATCAGTCAAAGAAGAAGATATAACAATTGTAAATATATACGCACTCAACACAGGAGCATCTCAATATATGAGGCAAATACTAACAGCCATAAAAGGGGAAATCGACAGTAACACAATAATAGTGGGGGAATTTAACACCCCACTTTCATCAATGGATAGACCATCCAGACAGAAAATCAATAAGGAAACATAGGCCTTAAATGACACATTAGATCAGATGGACTTAATTGAGATTTAAAGAGCATTCCATCCAAAAGCAGCAGAATACACATTCTTCTCAAGTGCACATGGAACATTCTCTAGGACTGACCACATGCTGGGCAACAAAGCAAGCCTACGTAAATTTAAGAAAATTGAAATCATATCAAGCATCTTTTCTGACCACAACACTATGAGATTAGAAATAAGCTACAAGAAAAAAACTAAAAAAACCCACAAACATGTGGAGACTAAACAACATGCTACCAAACAACCAGCGGATCACCGAAGAAATCAAAGAGGCAATCAAAAAATACCTAGAGACATATGAAAATGAAACCACAACAATCCAAAACCTATGGGATGCAGCAACAGCAGTTCTGAGAGGGAAGTTAATAACAATACAATCTTACTTCAGGAAACAAGAAATCTCTCAAATAAACAACCTAACCTTACACCTAAAACAACTAGAGAAAGAAGAACAAACAAAACCTAAAGTTAGTAAATCATAACCTAAAGTTAGAAATCATAAAAATCAGTGCAGAAATAAACAGAGACAAACAGAGACAAACAAAACCTAAAGTTAGTAAATCATAACCTAAAGTTAGAAATCATAAAAATCAGTGCAGAAATAAACAGAGACAAAGAAAACAATAGCAAAGATCAATGAAACTAAAAGCTGGTTCTTCAAAAAGATAAACAAAGTTGATAAACTTTTAGCCAGACTCATCAAGAAAAAAGGGAAGAGGACTCAAATCAATAAAATTAGAAAATGGGATAGTCACTTTAAAACAACGTTTTAAAATTTAAAATAGTTTGTCAAGTCATTGTCATTTCCATTTTAAAAAAAAGTATCTCTTGTAGATAAAATCTTTTTTTTCCAAGGAGTGACATGATTGGAAGAAAAAGTTAGAGCCTTACCTCACATCACAATCCATAACAATTCCATATTTAGTTTTCAGTAAAATTTTAAAAACCATAAATAATTAGAATAAAACAGAAATTCTCATTTCTACCCAGAATATGAATTTTATGGTTAAAATCAATAGAAATAACAAAGATAATTAGTTTTTTTAAACTATAAAATTTCAGCTTAAAAATATGAATAAACCATTAAGTAAAAATAAGGTAGAAAATATATGTAGCAAATATCACATAAGCAATGTTGGTATTTCTAAAATATAAAGTGGTTATTTTAATTAATAAGAATTTAAAAATATCTTTCTAATGCCTGCACCAGTCTCCCTACCAGAAACTTAGTTGTTTGCAGTTAAAACATTTTATTTAAGCACAAACATTCTCAGTGAGAGTGCAAGGGAAAAAAATAAGGCCATTTTTGTGAACACGTAGAAAAGTAGGCATATTTTTTCTCCCCCAGAGAAGAGTCTATTTTGCTATAAAAGAGTTAGCATTCATAGAAGGTCAAAAAAGATGATTTAAAGTTTGCCATAAATTATCCACCAGTGGAGAATCAAACATCGGGTTATAAAAATGTATTGTATCAGTCAAGGTAAGTAAATTCTTCCATCTTTTTCTTTTGTGAAACATCTCATCCCTTCTCTTAGGAAGCTACATCATCATAAAGTAAAACATTTTTATCTTATTACTTTGGTTTCCTGAAGAAATATATCTTTTCACTACAATTCTTTCTAATTTTATACACTCAGATTTTATAGAAACTCATGAGTAGTGTTCCTGTGTCTTCACATTTCATATTATCTAATATGTTATTCAGTGTCAACTATATACACGTTTGATATATTTGATAAATTTGAGGAAGGTTTGACTTCTTGTTTATATAAGACAAAGAGAATTTGCATTTCTAGCCAATGGTCATGGCTTAGAAAAAGTGGTAATAAATTTAACTTTCAACTACATTTGACTCAAGCTAGGTGTGCTTTAATATCAGTCGACATTAGTTTAGATTTACAGTTTATGCATTTCTTTACTATTTATATTTCCCAACTGATACTTAGAAAATCACTTTGAAATAATAGGCCTATTATTATTATTATTAATATCATTGGATGTTGGAAATAATCATGTTTAGAACCTAAGGTATTTGTCCAATACTACATTTCCTGGCTTTATTTTTTATTGAAGTACAGTTGATTTACAATGTTATATTAGTTTCAGGTGTACAACATAGTGATTCTAGTAATTGTCAGGAACCCAGCTTTTCTGATTCCCAATATCTAGGACATTTCACTATACTACTCATCATAGTTCTGTATTTTCTTTTTAATTTTAAGGGTTTAAATGACCATAAATGACCTTATATATGACTCCTCTTACATATTAATTTTGGAATCCAGTGTTGTATTTAGTGTCTAAGGCAAGAATACATGAACACAAACCAAAATTTTCTCAATTCCTACATTAATTCTTTCATTCAATAAATAAGTAGCACATAACTTAATGTATCAAATTTGGTACTAGGTCCTAAATATACAGGCTAACTAAATCAGACATGGTGGAGAGTCCCAGCTTCCCTAGATCATACTGTTTAGGCATACTGAGAATTCCAGAACACTGAAAACCTTAATGCACATAAGAAGCACCTGGACACTGTGATCAAATGCACATTCTGACTCAGCAGGTCTGGTGCAAGTTCTGACATTCTGTATTTCTAACAAGCTTCCAAGTGATATTAATGCTGGTAGTTCAGAACCACAATCTGAATAGCAAGGATTTACTTATATAAATATGTATATATTTAAATGGCTATTTTAAGTGATCTTTCATTGCTGTTCCTATATTTTAAGAAAAGAAATATGAACCAAGAGGAAATTAGAAGGAAATTAGTCAAGCACTACAGGAACTGAAGATGTTGATTAACAAAGGAAAAACGAGCAAAGTTGTCTAGACTAGAAGAAGATGGGGACAAGAAAAAATGCAGAAAAGGAAGGTAGAAAGAGAGAAATAAACAAACAAAATTAAATTTGGAATTCCAACCAGCCAGAACAACAAAGTGTTTTGCAGCTCTTAGTTAACCATTTCTGAATCATTCAAGTCATACTCATTATTTCTAGTATCTCTGTTTAAGCACAGTGAGGGGTGGCATTTGATGGTCAAAAAATATCAGTTGCCAATTGCAACTGTTAAGTAACCCCTCCCCCAGTGTTCTCTCTATAACATCAAAGCTAGTACACTGTGGGACCAGGTTTACTTTAGATGAGGCTGGACAAGATCCCTCTTCTATGGAAAACCAGTACTGACAGGCTGCCTGACATTTCCTACTATCCACAGACAGCCCAGAGAATGGAAAGAATGCCCCATCATTCTTACGTGGGGGGAAGAGAAGAGCAGGGAAGGTGGAATGAGGATTTGTTCCCCACCACCTTTCAGCATTAAAATTAGGAAATATCTGATTTTTTTGGTTCTCATTAGAAAACCACAATTGTTAAGTTTATGAAATTCTTGAGTATAGACAATACAGATATTAGAATGTATGTTTTTGTAAATATATATGGGACTAAAATATCCAAAAAATGTGAAAAATAAAGGCAGAAAAATTGAAAAGCACTTTATATATCATTTTGCAAAATCCAAAACAATTTTCTCCACTAAATAGTTGTATTCTTTAATGTAAGATATGCACTGTTACAATAATTTTATACCTAACACCAAGTAAAAAAAAAAAAAACAAAAAGACCCAAGAAAGGATTCAAAGATACTTTTAAACAGATTGCATGAAGGGAGCTTTTTAACCCTGTTTTCCTTTACCTACAGTGATATATAAAGGACATATTATGTCTTCAAAACTCTAGATTCTTGAAATATTATAGCAAACCTTTAGATAAGTAATTATACATGGGGTAAACTTAGGGCTGAGATTTCGTAGAGACAATTCTGTGGTTTCTGTGAGTAGGTAAGTTGTAACACTCTAAGGAAGAAAGGAATAGTTCATACAATAATCTCAGTTTCTAAATTAGAAAACTAAAGTACAGCAAGGCGTACAACTTCATCCAATATCACCTACAATGAACACTCCTCGGACCCCTCGGACCCCTGGAACATATATTGGGTGACAGTTTTCCTCTGCAGCACTGACTCCATCTCTTTCCAATATTTAGCATATGTCAGGCCATCCAAATATAAAATATAGAATTTAATATCAATAGGACAGTGTCTCTAATGCTCACCAGGCGAGAGAAGGTTTATAACTGACACATCAATGCCAGATTAAACTAAATTTTTGCTTATCTGGAGCTGTATGACAAGATCTTTAGCATCACAAGAACTTTATTATCCTTTATGAATTTTCCCTATCAGACAGAATTGCAAGTCAAGAAAAGCATGATATTTTCAACCTGAGTGACTGACCACCCATGTTTCTCTATCCTGGCCTCTTCCTTACAACATGGCACTCGCTGATTGAGGAACTATAGACTAACTGTCTTGAGGGTTCCACATATAAAAATCACTGATCAAGTGGACATAACACTATTATTTGAATTATGATTTTAGGCATTTTTTATTAAGAAATAAAATCATTTCTCTTATGTCCAGTTTTCTGTTATTTAGGTACATATGAAACCTAGATTTTACAAATCAGTTCAATATTTAATCAGTAATTAGAGAATCAAAGTAAGGCTTTAATTGATTTTCTTATCCTCATTTTTTTCCTTTAAGCTCCTATTTTGTATTATATCCCACAAAACCCAGCATTTAATTTAATTGATTAACTTATGATACAAACAGCCACTGAGGGAATATCTCTTCTAGGAGAGGAAATGCATGACATTGTGTGTGTGTCTGCATTTATGTATAGTTACCATTACATGGGCAAAAATACAACGTGAGCACTTTTCACTGGCTTATTTAAAAATATTGTGGGATATTAAAAATAACTTTCTCCAGAACTACACTTCACAGGACAATAATGCCATGTATCTGCACCTTGCCCTCCTCCTCAATAGCACAACTGTTTGGAGCAAGAGATTCCTGTGTGCATATGATAATGCATTCTGTACATCATTAAACAAAGAAGATAGCATTTTATTTCTTTAAAGTACTTTCAGAAAAAATAAAGTTTAAAATCTAACTAATGCTGAATGAAGATATTATCTAAAGATAATGCTTTGCTTTATAAAGTTAGAGGTCAACTTGAACATAATACCTGGGTGAATCTGATCCTTGAGGGGGGTCACTGAATTAACAGTGTCCTCTGCAAGCAGATCAGGTGTCAGTTATCTCTCTCATAACAAACTTACTATCTAACAAGAAAAATGGGAAACAAACAAACAAACTGGGGACAACAGGTTACACATGCAACCAACCAACCAAAACTATCTATACCTATGCTGATATGCATACACACAATACAGCTCTGGGAAGGTGTGAAATTTGAAAGATTTTTAAAGATTGTTACTAAAATTTGTAACAATATTAACCAGCTTGACATGGATGGCAAACTATTTCAAGGAATAGGGCTTTGATTGAGGTTTAATGCAAAAGTCCTCTTTGATGTTCTAGAGTAGAATAGACACATGTACAGAAACAAAAGGTCATATACTCTTGGGGAAGGAAAAGATATTTGGCACATAGATGATGAGTCAGATGCCATGAGAAAGATTAGAATTTTAGGAAGGATGGAGGTCTGGTAGTGATATGTCATTGAAGTCCCTTGTGTCCATGAGACTCAAGGGGATGAATTTCCAAACTAGGTATTATTACAAAAGAAAAAGGTTTTTCTCCAGGGATTATTTGTTTCTAATGCAAAATGTATTCCTGCCAAAGTTTACCTGGAAAATCATAATCCCAATCATGGGCTACACTTCCCTAGTATATACTTTAATCTACAACATTCCAACTTCTAATTTTGGAAAGCAGTAAAAATAGGAGGAAAAGAATAAAAAACAATTATGGCAATAATTTTCATGCCTTCATTAAGATGCTTATCCTCATTTTTTTCTACTTCTTGGTAAGAGCATAACAATTATAGACTCAGGATTGGTCACTATTGTGCTCTTGTTAAATAAGTTTTTAAAATAATCATAGCGTAGAAAAGTATAAAGAACCTCTTGAAGTTCGATTATGCTCAAACACCAGTGAGTGACTTACAATAAACATAACTTCTGGAGATCTAATGCACTGCCTAATGATTATAGCCAACAATACTGTATTATCAACTTTAAAGTTGCTAGAATACTAGATCTTAACTGTTCTCACCACAAAAAAAGAGAGGAGATAATTATGTGATCTGATTGAGGTGTTAGCTGACACTACAGTCTTAATTTCAGAGTTAAAGGTGAGGCTAAATCTAGTGGGTTATGTAGATCCCAATGCTAAAGCTTAAAGGGGTGTAGGAACAAGGAGTCAGTTGCATTCAGATCCTGTAGCCCTCCAGGATTAATCAACCTTACAAATTCTCTTCTTCACCTTGCAACAATTTCTACTGTGCTCTAAAATATTTTCCTCTTCACTT
This sequence comes from Phocoena sinus, assembly GCF_008692025.1. NCBI lineage: Eukaryota > Metazoa > Chordata > Mammalia > Artiodactyla > Phocoenidae > Phocoena > Phocoena sinus. The sequence goes on along the minus strand of NC_045765.1, from coordinate 91,061,914 downwards.
AATCTGCCCCCTGATTTTAATCTCTTCAGAAATTCTAGAAGACTTACTCTTCCTTCACAGCCATACTTCACACAGACTTCAAAGTTTGAAGCTCATTACTTCCACTTCCACTGTCGTTCCCTCATCAAATATTTTTGTCTCCTCTTTGGACACAATTTTCTTGGTATATCTACATATTGACAAGGTTTTTCTTTCAGTTCAATCAACTTAAAAGTTCAGGTTTTTAAAGGCTCAACTGATGTCAAATCAATCTCTGACCCTGCATCCAACTGAGAAACGATAGTATGGCAAAATGTTTGTAGTTATATTCATTGTTATGAATTGTATTCCCTGAGAGTATTCTCTTATGATTTTTCATGGTTATTATTCTTTTATAAAAAACTGTTGCCTATTTATGATTAATACTTATATAATTGTATTTATTTTTAATACTATAGTTCAAAAAGATTTTTTTCAAGATCTATACTTTCAAAGGCTGGATTCCAGCATAGCTTCAAGACTTCAAGTTATTTGTCAACATGGCAAGTCAGCATACTTTCCAATCTATCTTTATATTGCAGTATTTCATATTTCAAAATACACATTTCACTTATTCAGCAAATATTTCTGAAGAACTAAAACAAGCCAAAAAACTCTATTTAGATATACTGAGAATTAAAAAGTGCTAATTAATATCTGTTGTCATTACAACCTTAAGTCTACTGTTGTCTTTTTTCAGTTAATCAAAAGCTAGAACTAAACACATGACTCATCAAATATCTGCTGACCATCAATGAAAAACAAATAGCTATGTTTAATTTTGTGAGAAAACTAAAAAACTAAAATATACTACCATACACAAGTACCATGTATAAAGAGTGATGAAAGCAATTTGGTCCAAGGTATCAAATATAAACTTGTTAAATTATGTTCTTAGACTATGCTAAATAGTTGTCATTAAAAAAGTAAAATTAACTTATATCTGTTACATCATTGTATAGTAATGTTCATAATTTTATGAATAAATAAAATAATATAATTTATTGAATAGAAATAGGATTATGAATGTAATTAAGTGAATTAATTCATTCACTAATAGAAATAAATAATTATTTCTATTAGTGAATAAAATAGTTTTTCTGTGTATTATATTTAATAAAATTGTCATTTGGCCAAAAAGGAAAGCTGGTGTGAATCTTATTGCTATGAGATCATCTTTTCTTTCAATGATATAATAATTTTAATTTTACATTCCAGGGTAAGTGTAAATTTGGATACTACACAAAGACATAAAAGATAAATATTTGTTTCAGATTTCAATAATTCATAATATTAATATTAGATTTAAACATTTCTGCCAGTGTTCTACTCCTAAATAAAGGGTCTTTGAAGAAATTACAATCTTTAGGAACAAAAGAAAGCTCACCTTATTACAAAATTGTGACTGTCAATCTCTTTTCCACATTCACTATCTAGTAGAATGCCAGAATTTCCAACAACTGCACAGGTCTTAAATCTTCGATTTTTCATTGGTGAAACTTCAGGTAGGAGGCTATGCAGATCCTGAGAAATGTTTAGTGTCCGGCGTCTGTCCAGCACATAGTGTATGACATCACCAGGCTTAAAACTGCTCTTGACCACTGAGACATCTCGTTCTGCATCTAGGAAACGAAGAATGTTCTTCCTATATTTGAGATACAAGCAAAGTTTTCCATTAATGACAACATGTCCAAGGACTGGTAATATCATTTACAAAGTAACATATGATAAGATATAAATTGGTAAATCACTAAACTTTAATATTCAGGTGGTAACTAAACCAACCAATTAAGTACATTCTAAAGGAAATAAAATATATTTTTAAAACGTCATTTGCACAGTTTTTCAATGATTTTGTAAATAGATATATAGTATACACACCTATCTGTGCAGTGAAAAAGGTCCCCTATCAAAATTTATAGAAAAGTTTATTAAATGAAATACTATTGCCATGACTTGACTTTCCTTAGCTAGATAGTATTCTGCCAGACTTAATTATCTATAATCATCTATTTTGTTCAGTGTTGTCTAGTTAAGGTGAATAGAAAAACTTGAAATTGTTTAGAATCATAATTTAGTTAACTATTAAAGGATTGAATTTTCTAATAAAATTATTAACATTTATCAAAATCATGTATATATTATAATTATTTGAAGTAAAGTTAAACTACAGCACTATATATATATGTGTATATATGTGTATATGTGTATATATATATATATACACATATATATGCATATATATATGTGTATATATATGTATATATATATGTGTGTGTGTGTGTATATATATATATATATATATATATATATATATATATATATACACATATATATGAAAGTTTTCTTCCAAGCTCAAGAATCCAGGAAATAAGATGGCTATATTAGAGGAAAAGATGGACAGATAGAACATTGGACCTTGCAGGGCAGAGATAGCTAACTGTTCCTCAGTGTTCTTTCTTCCCTTCTTTTGTTTCCTATTTGAATCTTCTAAGTTTTACTTGGCCACACTGATGCTCAGCTAGAACATTTCCAAGTTTCCAAACCCAAGTGCAGCTGGGTGTGGTCACATGAATTAGTTTTCTTAAACAGGATATGAGTGGATCAAGTGCATCACTATAGGAGAAAGAAATAAACTTCTGATTTGTTTGATTCACTGTATTTTAAAGTCTCCTTTTTTATGGAAGCTTAGCCTATCCCATAACTAATAAAGAATCTGATAAAAGATATGAGATACTACATACACATATACGCACATATTAAGTTAGATGATGGAAAATAAGAAAATAGATATGGCTGCCTGGAAAGCTGGTGACTCTTGGCATGATACAGAATAGCACCTTATAAAACTGTGGTCTATAATAACTTAGGAGTCATACCCTATACGTAATAAGCTTGTTGCTCTTGGATAATTGCTTAAAAGGTGCTAGTATGTTGTTTTATGTTGGTTACCCATTTTAGCAAGGAACTAAGAGGCGAAGTCAGACATGAAATACCCAAGTTGCAAGTTGAGTGGAGGAGAATATCTCTGGCAACGGCCTATAATCTAAACTGTGTGAGAGTCCAGTAACTGGGAGCTCCTAAATGACTCCAATAATCCAATTAGCAAGAGATACAACTATAAATCAGAGCCATGTCAGCAGCAAGAAGGATATTGTCTTCTCCCCTAAGTCTATAGATTCAAACGTTTTAAGAGTAGCTGCCAATAAACTGTAGAAAAGGAGGGTTAGCTCAAAATAATTAGGGGAGAATCAGAAGGCTAAAGAACTGTGTTCAGAAGCAATCCTTAGGTGGGGTTATTCATACCAGGAACAAACTCCAAAGAAATAGCTCAGGAGCCTAGTAAGTTTTTGAGAGAATTATATTGACAAAGAAATCTATGAATCTGGCTTACAAAAGTTTGGGATTGCTTGATCCTCATGCTACCAAACATATACCACCCAGAAGTAATCTGAGAAAGCAGTCTTCTGGGTTGGAAGTTGGATAATACTTACTGAAGTGCTCTTAACGGCAAGCTTGAATTTTCAGAATGCTCAAAACAATGTCATTATTATAACATTCATGATAGGATAGACATTTTCCTCTAATGCTATTATTGTTTAAGCTCCATCACTATTTATAAATTTTATTATTAAGCACAAAATATGATCTCTTCCTATCACTCCATCAAAAGGGCAATTCCCCAAATCATACTCATAAACCAGAAGCATGACTAGCAAGGAGGGATGTAAAATAACTAACTCATCTTTCTTTTTGTTTTCTTTATTTTGGTTTGCTTTAAATAGGTCCCACTTTAACGTGTGATCTAATTAGGAAACCAGATGATTGAATACTTTATTTGGCCAGATTTTATACACAAGGCATACACCCATCAACTCTCTGAAAAAGAGACCATTTAAAAAATTTTTTTCTCGGGCTTCCCTGGTGGTGCAGTGGTTGAGAGCCCGCCTGCCAATGCAGGGGACACGGATTCGTGCCCCAGTCCGGGAAGATCCCACATGCCATGGAGCAGCTGGGCCCGTGAGCCATGGCCGCTGAGCCTGCGCGTCTGGAGCCTGTGCTCCGCAATGAGAGAGGCCACAATAGTGAGAGGCCCACACACTGCAGAAGAAAAAAAAAAAAATTTTTTTTCTCAAATGTTTGGAATTTCAGGTTTGCAAGGAGTAAAATTTGTACAGCAAAATCTATATAAATGCCCTACAAATGAAATTTAAAAATTAATAGAAATTATCAGGCATTATAATAATCTTAACAAAGTACAGACTACATAAGAAGAGAATTGCTGGTGAAATCAGCAGCCATAGAGAATATGAATTGCAGAAAATTGAGAACTCCTTCATTATGTTAAGCACATGTGATTCTTCAAAAAAGTTAACAGCTAGCACCAAGAGCAGCAATCAACTTTTGTACAAATTAACTACCACTTACTCGTTTGGTGAAAAAATTAAATAATGCCTGACACCTGTATTTCAACAAAAAAAATTTTTTCATTTCCTGTGAAAATGACAAGCTTGACTCTAAAATGAAGACTGCACGGATGTGGTCAGATCGCCAAACTAGATGGTGTTATTTTCCTTTGAACATAATTTAAAGGGGTTGCTGTAAGTATTTGAAGATGCCACTCACAAGTAGTGGCATGTTTGCAAGCATGAAGTGAATAGAGGTCCAGATTTCAAAGAAGACTCTTTAGCTTGGAAATCCAAAAAGGAAAATCCCCTTACTCATAAAGTTAACACTTAAACGCTTGTCAACTGATAGCAAGAGGGACTTTGCAATCACAGAACCTTTGCTGTGTTATAGAAAGTTAGCAGCAAAAATATTTTCAAACATATGTCTTCTAAATCTGAGTATAAGAGAACACCTTTAATTTATTCATTCTTAGGGAAAATTGATATTTAAAAAGTGGACTGTAAGAGTTCAGGAAGAAAATAATGCTTAATGTGATAAATAATTATTAAGTACAGATGATACTATTGTATGTATTACTCCAATGCTGTCTTACAGGCTCAACAGTAGTTTATTTTTTAAATGGAAGCAGTAAAAAATAGTAAAAGTATTTTCCAAGACAGAATACAAAATACCAATTCACACAGTCTAATCAAAATATAAAAATGTAAGTTTCGTAGAGAAAACTCAGAACAATTGTTAGTGTTGAATTTGCTTTTTTAAACTGAAAAGGGTGGGGGGACCTTGAATGTCTCTAGTTTGTTCTTTTTCCTGCATTGAACCAAACTTTCGTTTCTATTTTAGGGCTTAAATCTATACATGGAAAACTATCTGAGCTAAGATTCCTGGTGTAGGATACAAGAAAGACTGAAAATAATTACTATGAGTGAACATATTGATAAAATGCTTAATATTTTCTGGTAACAGTAAAGTTAGTTTTTTTTTTCTCCCTAGTAGGCTGTAGGTATTTTTAGATTATAGATTTAATGGACTGTAAAAGTTCTATGGATTTGCTAAGTCTAACTGTTGTTCACACTGTAAATCTATTAAAAAAAAAAAACAAAGAAGAAAACTAGTGCTTAAATGTAATTAACTAAATATCACTGGAAGCCTGAAAAACTCTTGTACTTACGCTGAACTGAAACAACACGTTAAGTACTACCAAGGAGAATATATACGCTTTGCTCAAAAGGTACTTGATATAAATGAAAACAGCAAGTTAAACAAAATTACTTTAGAATGAGAGAGATAGAAAGAAAACTCTAATTTCTGGGCTCTAAGGAAGCATGAATCAACAAAAGCTGATGTTTAATATGCAGGCTGTACCAGTATAAGTTTTTGTAATATGTGATTGAGTTACTACCAGATTTTTAAAGCAGAGGATTGTGTTTTTTGTGTGTGACTTAAAAGAACAGTAACAACATAAGATTCCTTACAGGTCTCTGTCATTCTGTTAAGCATAATGTAACTTTTGAAACCCTATTCGAAAAGCGAACACCTAAGTTCAGCAACTGTTTTATCGATAAAGATAACTGATAGAAATCAGGAAATATGCTTCACTTTTGGTAAGACTAAAAAATTAGTCATAAAGATTATATTTTTTGTTAGGCAATGCTGGCTTAAACTGAAAGACTGGTTTAGACTGTGAAACTGACAGGAATAGATTCTATACAGAAACTTTTCAGCTGAATTTTCAAGTAGAACTTCCCTTTCAACATCACCCACCACCTGAAATAGCAGCTGTAGAGTCCTGGGGAATTAATTTTCTAAACATTGTTTTCACTTGTGAAATGTTACATATAGCTAACCTATCACCAGGTGCCACTCTTTCTTCTCTGTAGGTTTCCTGTCAACAACAAGCACATGTGCTGTGGCAACTAAAATTTAATCTAAATGACATTGTTGACTCCATCAGCAAGTATTGTGAGGCAAATCTTACAGCTGGAACGCATCTCAAGTTGAGAAACAAATTAGGTAGTGATACATATATTAGGAATCAGTTTTTGCAAACTTTTGACTCCAGACAAAAATCAGTGAATCAATTCAGTTGTTACTGACATAGTTTACTAAAAAGAAAAAAAAAAGTTTAAGAAATGCCAAGTGTTTCATTATGCCTACAAAAAGCAGACAGAACACAATTTTTTGTCTCGAGATTATTTCTGCAAGGCAATATGCCTCGAAGCTCTGAAAAAAACATAACCTATAGCTTGTTAGGGCTTCTGAGCTAAGGGTCTTAGCTGTTATAGGAAAAATATTCTAGTTAGTATTAAAAGAAAAACCCTGAGCACAACCAAATGAAAAGGCAAAATTGTCTCAAAAAAGCTTGAAGAAAGCACTTTTTAGTTTACACCTCAGATAGACATTTGATATTTGGCCCAGCATTTGGTAATATTGGATGAATACTATCTTATATTATTTTAGAGCAAAAAACTCAACTTCTCTGTACTTCATAAAGATGCATTTTAATAGTAAGCATTTTTAGTATTAAACAATAGCCTTCCAGAAGATTTATCTCATAATAAGAGCTCTGGCTCCACAGTCAGGCCTGGCTTTTTGAAGCTTGACTCTGGGACTAACAAGCTGTGTGACCCACGACGTGTGCTATTGAATTGTATGTGGACCTTTTTCTAAAGTAAATCAATGCATGCAACAGCAAATTCTTTTTGACAGGTGAAGCACATATAAATTTTCAATTATGTTTAGTCAACCTGCAAACCTTATCTGGTTAAGAACTTCAATATATGATGACACTAAGAGTTGAAAATATTTTTGCTGACTAATTATGATGTGCTTATTCTGGTCCTGATGAGTAGCTGAGCTCATACATTTCTAAACATCCATATCTGGTACTGTACGTAATTCTTTAGGTTTCTATCCAACATATGAAAAATGAGGGGGAAAGAAAGAAACAACCCGAAGATGAAAAAAGTCAAGTCACAAGTGTTGGGACATGACTAGATAATTTATCAGTACAATGTTCACAGATATACTCACAACATCTGATACATCTTAAATGTATAATTTCTTAGCTTGCAATAATAAAGAACTACTACCAATAACATCAAGCCTTTAACCAAGCTAATTAGTTTAATTGTGAAGTTAGCTGTGGAATTCATGAACTTCCCTAAATCTTGATGAATTTTCAAAGTACAATGAACTAATACATGAAACCGTCTCTCTCAGACAACTCCCCAGAGGTACAGTTGTTTGATGAATATATATGAATCAATTCTTGATGTGCTTATGAAAGCGGCAGAGTGCATATAGGGCTGGAAGAATCAGTAATAAGAAAGAAAATCATGTCTACAAATGTAGGGAAAAACAATTTATCTTCAGTGACTTTCACATTTTAATGCAAATAGATAAATAATTTATTAGGAATATCACAAGTGCATTATAAAGTTTAATGAGATTTTTTTAAATGAGAAAGATTTGTAAGCAGAGTTCAATCATGTAAGATCAAAAATGATTAGTTGTAACATCTTAATCAAAAGCTTCAAAGTAGAATTTTGAAAACACTTGTAAAATATGCCCATACCCACTCATAGACACAAAATAATGTGGTTCTTCATAAATGCTATAGATGTGGGGAAAAAACAAAGGAAAATAACCAAAATACTTTAAGATTAGTTTCAAGTGTGACTTAAAAAGAAAGCTAAGCCAATAATCAGGTATTTTTATATTCTAAATTTTTTATTATAGGTGTCAAATTGATTGATACTTACTAGTCACTACAGCTATAGGCAATTATAATTTTTATGAACTGTTTGTACATTGTACAGTAATGGTTTTACAAATTATTATTTCCTTGTAAGGAAGTGACAACTTTGTATGTCTTATTCAATATTTGCTCACTGTTTTATTGTTTACTTATCTGTTAAGGAGAACCATATGAAGAGTACCAACATTTCATTCATATTATTAGCTGTTATAATTGAAAATAAATCACCCTCAAAGATATGAATGCAACCCTCATTAATTTGTAAAGTTGCAATAATAAATTGCTTGGGTCAATTTATGTTAAATACCCTTAGCTTGAATATCTTAAAAATCACAATAGATACAGCCTCATGCACATCTATAGTATTCATTTTTTCATAGATACTAGGAAGGCATGGCCAGATATATTGATTAAACTATTGTTAATTATGTATTTAATTTATTTATTAGACTTTATCTGATATATTATTTAGCATGGCTAGATATATTAAACTGTTACAATTTCTTATTTTACTTTACTTTCTTCCATTACTTTCCTTTACCTGATCTACAGAGCCTTACATAATTGACACCTTTCTTGCCAAATCATTCAAACTTGAAGGTTCTCTTTCTAGGCATCCTCAGAGATAAATATTTCTTTTTTAATCACCCATATGTCTCTCTTTCCAAGCTACTTCTAAGAAACATAAATCCTTACTCTGTGCTAAACTCAACCACACTGTATTTATGGTCCCATCTAGTTCCATATCCTGTAGCTTTTTCCTCATAATTATCTCATCTCTTACAGGGTTTCTAAATTCAAATGTGGGTATAGGAGTATGAGTTAGTGAGGAAGACACTAGGTAGGTATCATGAGAAAAGGGAGCTCCAGGTGTAAAACTGTCAAACTGGAGAGCTCGTGGTTAGTGTTGGCTTCAGCCAAAGAGTTCTCAGGAGGAACACAGGTTCAGAGTTGTCACATTTTAAAATGTCTTAAGAGTATCTGAAAATCTGTACTTTTATAAGGAATCTGCTAATTTTTAGTACTGCTTTAAGTTTCTTTTCACCCAGTTGAAATAAATATTGCTTTCTGAGCATATTCTACACAGAAGACACCGATTTATAAACTCTGTCAGAGTTGCACTGCATCACACACTACTCATCTCACTGTTCTTGCACTCTGCCTACAAATACACAAAGTTCACCCTAGACTAAAAACAGCCAAACATACACCACTTGACATTGCCATGGTTTGATTCCTGTCTCCATTCCAGTCACTTTGAAAGCTTTAAAACAAAGTAGTCTAACCATTCCTGCATTTCCATGGCACCCATTTCTTTTTAATTTCCAGACATTCTTTCAACTATATTTCAACATGTAGTGAGTGCCTTTGCTGCAATGCATTCTATGAATTGCGATGCATACTCTAAAGATGAAGGTAGTAGACTCTTCCTTAAAGGGGCTTATAATCTACAGTATACGTACGTGTGATCCAAGAAGTGAGGAGGTAGAAACCCCAGCAGATCAGCAGCTTACCCTCGTAACCACTAACCTACTCTTACAAAATCTGTGTGTTCGTATACAATCATGGAGTAATTAGCATTTTGCCAATACTAGAAAAATGCAATGATTTTATTATGTAAAGGATGGTTGTTCTCTTGAACTTTTTTAAAGAGTTCTGATTTACTGAAATGCTGATTTAAACATACCAACCAATAGAGCAATGTAACTATAGAGAAAATGATCTGCTTGCTTCCTCCATAATTAGGAAGGTCTGGCCCTAACTTTCTTATTAGAGAATTATAATTGAAGAAAACAAGATTTAATGGATATATGTAGGCACTGAGTTTGATTTCAAGAGCTTATCTAAGCGAAAATACCAGAATCTTACAGAGAATAAACCTGTACTCTAGAAGCCTTATTTGCTAATTGTTACCTATTTAGGGTATAATTATTGAGACTTTTATTATAGGAGCACACATAGAAATACCCCTTCATAGAATAAGTCAAATTTATTTATAATTGTTGGCTAAATGGCAGTTGAATAGGCTCTACTTATATCCAGTGTGAGAAAACACAAGATCAGTATGAAGACTTTAGAGAAGTTAAAGATAATTCTCAAAATATACGTCCATCCTGAGTAATAAAGAAAAGTGTGTTAAACATTAGGATTCTGTCGAACATTTTATTTCATTAGTATAAAGACAGTATATTAAAAACTCACATATTCATCCTTATATTTCTGGCTGTATAATGATTTCAGTTTTATAGTTTCACATCCTTCAGTGAGAAACATTAACAGCCTGTTCACTCTTACTGAAGTATTCATACTTAAACTATAAATTAAGCATTCAATATAAGTTTGCCAAGCCCAATGTATTCTAGAACATGATATGAAATTTATTATGCCTTATTAAAGAAACTCACCTTATCTCTAGGACCAAAGAGGAATTGATTTTCCAACCTTCTACAGAATGCTGGAAGACTGAAGAGCCAGACTTTCGAATGATTTTATCCGAACTATTGACAAGTGACCGACTCAAACACAGCTCACCATCTCTGAAACAAATCACAATGGCAGCTTTGTGAAAGTAAGAAGCATTTTGTATAAACAGCATAATACATAATTTGATTTAGATTACTGGTGACAACTTGTAGATACAACTTTTTCTACCTGTTAGAAGAAGAGGTGTAAGCATGATGAAAGGTATTATAAAGATTAGGTGAATATGACTTTATCAGGAGAATCATTTACACTTATTATTTTACTTATTATTTTTGAAATAAAACTATTTTTATATAAAGAAAAGACCTTTGTAGTATTTCAGGAAAAAAATTCTCAGCGAAGTTCTGTTCCCCTTTAGCCCCTCCCTCCCCTGCTGTGTTTAACAATAGAGACAGGATGTTTGGCCAATTCTCCTGCATCTGTGTAACTGTGACTCCTAAGATTGTCACAGAAGACATACAGACATAATGGAAAGAGCTTTTGTTTTGGAGTAAGAAGACTTTGAATGTCAGGTGATCTGGGCATGTTTGTGATTCTATCACTTGCTAGCCCATATGTCCTTTGACAATATTCTCTTTCACGGTGGTAAAGCCACGGTGACTTTACCTTACCTTGAAAATTGCAAAAACATTATCTAATATGCTTTGACTTTGTGAGAAGTGGAGCTCTGCACGTGAAAGTAATTTATAAAACACAATTGAAGTGCTAATTCTAAAATTACATCGGTCTCAAAACATCTCAACAATGAGATGCTTCCCTGATAGTTGGTGGTGGGGAGATAGAGATTGCAGTGGGGGGAAAACTCATTCAGTAGCCATTATTACTGGTATTTTCTGTTATATCAAATAATTAACTATGCTATCCCCACCAATTAATAGCAACAGGCAAGTATATCATGCTGCATGCTACTAGCAGGGTTGTTGGTGGTAGGTGACAGACAACTATGATCGCATTTATACCATTAGGACCTTTATAGACGAACCTCTTCATTGCTCAGTAGACTATTCCTTGGTACTTTATACAAGTAAACCCGGATTCAGAGAATAAAAAAGCCACCTCTCTAGGCATAGCCCTTTCAATATCTGTATTTCATTACATGTCACCTCAATATTTTAGAATCTCAAAAACATAGTTAAAAAGTAACATGACTAGGGCTTCCCTGGTGGCGCAGTGGTGGAGAGTCCGCCTGCCGATGCAGGGGACGTGGGTTCGTGCCCCGGTCCGGGAAGATCCCACATGCCGTGGAGCGGTTGGGCCCGTGAGCCATGGCCGCTGAGCCTGTGAGTCTGGAGCCTGTGCTCAGCAACGGGAGAGGCCACAACAGTGAGAGGCCCGCATACCGAAAATTAAAAAAAAAAAAAAAAAAAAAAAGTAACACGACTATTTGCTCAGTCACAAAGTCTAAATCTGTGTTTATTATGTAGGCAATCCTCCCCTACTATCAATGGAAACATTGCCTGTGCAACAGCTGCTAGATGAATTCTGTAATTGGAAGCTGATAGTTTGGTATTTTGGTTTGCATTCTTTTTTAAACATGTAGTTCCAATTTGAAGCAACTCAAAGCATCAAATGCAACTACTCCCTGTGAAATTTAGAACTCTATAAAAATTAATATTTTAAACTGTCCTACTGATGAAAATGATACACTTGCATGCCTATACATGGCTAATCATAGTCATTTTATAGAGGTCATTTAGGATGCAAGGAAACATAGGGTGCAATTACTACTCAGTAGCCCTGAGTCAATTTTTATATTACACGTCTAATGATAATAACTATTACATATGAATGAAAATGTGGATATACAGAGTTAACCTTCACACTTTTGGAGATACGCCTTCAAGAGTATGGACACAAACTCTCACCATTTCTAGGGGTAGGGACCTTCCCCATCTTCATTTTGTTAATAACTAACTGTCCTGTCAATATCATCTTTTTCTAACCATAGATTGCTACAATTAAAATAATTATTTTCACCACCAATAAACTTTTACAGAAGAAGTAAGCTGGCATTTTAAATATCTGTGGGAGATTGCTTTACTGACAGGTAGCTAATGATACATTTTTATAAGGCAGAATGATTGCTATGATATTGTATGGAGGCTTTTCAGAACCTCTAAGATTTAAAAAAAAGTGCTTTAAAAGTTTAAATCAGTTTTATATTAATGAAATGCTACCACATTACTCTGCTCTTTGAACTGGTGATAAGTCAAATTTCAGACTTTTACCACTGGAAAGAATTTTGAATGAAAATAGCTTACAACTAGTCACACTTCTTGAAGTCAATGGAATTCATGTGTGAGAAGGCCAGGCTGCCAGCAACCTGAGGCTCTGGAGCAAATTTCTTTGTATAAGGTTAAATGAGTCCCAAGGGGTTTTTCTGCTTGTGACCTTGGTAGTACTCGGTCTGGAATAGGCTTTTCCTTCCTGTGAATGCAAGGCATGAAGGATGTTGCCACCCCCTACTAGTTTCTCATCCCAGATCAGAGACGAGTGCTAAACAGCTGCACTGAAAACATTTCTCTGATGGGGCTGTATACAGGAAGATTCAACACATACTTCTAAAGGGATAATTACACAACATATAAAAGAAATAAAGCAATATATATTATAAAGTATCCCTGCTTATATCGAGCTAAGAAAAACCCAGTTAGATGGTCATCTGTGCGATACCAGTGACAGAAGCTAATCAGCAGTTATATTACTAGTCTTTACAAATATTTTTCTTTGAAATATGAGTTGCCAGGCATCACTACAATTTATTCTATTAATTCTGAAGTACATAGCACACAAGATTAATTTTCGTTCATGAAATTAGGTCCCCAAAAGCCCTGCAATGAACCCCACTGTAAGCTCTTCTTGACTTGGCTTTGGAATGAATGTGTTCCCTTAGGTTAAACTTTCTCTTTAATAGAAAAATTTAAGTCATTTAAATGAAAAGAACTTGCATCAAATTAAGCCTGAACACAAACAGCAGGCAATTCTGTGTTTTCATTCCCTAAGTGCCAAACAACTAAAAATAAAGATGCGATGTATTACCTTAACTTACAGCCTATGGCTTTTAGTAGAATTCCAAATATAACATATGAAGTAACATGCAGATTCTGGTTTCCTGAGTTACAAGAGTGTGTTTCCACCCTAGAACAAACTGGAACTAACATTGCTAACAGTGATAATACTCTAAGTATGAATGCTTATCTCCACTGTCACTTCTATCATAAGTTTCAGAACTAATACTGCTGATCATCTAGTGAGACAACCTAAAGTACACAGTCAAATTAAAAATGAAATCTGTAGATAGTAAAAAAAGTAAGTTAAAGTGTCATTTAAAGTCACACAGGGAAACAGTATGTAGCAAGTTTTAAGGAATAATAATCAAAGCAAATGTCTATTTGGTATTAAAGTTTGTTACACTTTCAAATACATTATTTCATTAAATGCGTATACCCACATATTTTTACCTGTAGGGCCCTTAAGTTAACATATTTCTAATTATACCAAAGAGCACACAGAGCCAGTAAAATTACAGGCCAGTTGTGAGACAAGTGCCATTTTTCCCATTATGAAAAAAATATCAATTAAGAATAGACCACTTCATACCCCTAATGCCCTTTCAGTTAAACTTCACTAGTCAACAGACCAGGCAATTGATAGGTTAGCTTCGAAGGAAACAGTTTTAAATGTCCAATTATTACTTGACCTATTCTCCAATAATTCCTTATTACAAACATGCTGCTAGTATTCCTCTGGAGAAACGAGAATGTGGATGGTTGGTAGGAAAGCTGGGCTGCTGTTCTTTTTCCTTCTCTGTGGAATGACTGCTCCATATTGCATACAAGAACCTTGTTACACTGACTCTAGATGGGGCCTCCAGTGTTAAAACGGAGGCAGGTCGAATAGATAAAGAAACTGCTGCCTATTGCAAAATGGTAGCAGGGAAGCTAAATATGAATCTAGGAGGATGTTCTAAGAATTGAATCCGCTGCCCACTAGCAAGGCACGCAGTGTCCCCCAAAAGGTCAGGGGCTGCCGTTTACCTCACTGCTGACGACTGGCCTGGGTTCTGAGGCCAAACCGCCACTCTAGTTTACTCATCTCAAAACGAGCCCCTCCACGTGGCTTGGGTAGAAAGAGAGTCAAGGAGAAGAAGGCCGTTTGATGAGTCAACTCCTCCACCAGAAGCACTATTCTGGAGTTGAAACGAAATTATAAACTGGTATCACAAGCTTTTCCTCCGAACGTTTCATGTGAGGGAAAAGCGAAACAGCGCTCAGGTGGAACTAGCTGTCCTCACGTTGCCCCCGGCAGCGCCAACCCCAAGGGCTCAGGGAAGAGCTGGCGGCGGCTGCCCCGACGCTGCGGGGCACCGGGAGACGCGCGCTGTCTCGCCCTGCACGCCCGTAATTGCGGGATTTAATTAGGAAGGAGGAGCCCGGTTGCCGACTGAGCAGCAGTTATCATTATTTTTTTTATTTTTAAAGGGGGCCTGATTCCTGCGGTAAAGGCTTCCACGTCTCCTCACTCATTCTTCCACCCTCGCGGCCAGCTCTCGCGGAGCAGCTGTTGCTCCGCCGCGCACTTCTCCTTCTGTTTGATGAACCCGCGCCCGCCCCGCGCAATCTCGAAGGAGCAGGGAAAGCAGGCTTAGCCCGAAAAAGGTGCAAGAGAATCCCCTCACCCCCAGCTGGCCCGACCGCCGCGCCCCTGCCTGCGCCCGCCTCCTACTCCTCCTCGGCGCCCTGGGCAGCGCCCACCGGCCGGCGGCGTCCAGGAAAGGCCACGAGAGGAACGTCGCCCGGGAAATGAGGCGCATCCCAGGTCGGTTATTTGACCCGGAGTACTCGGGATACGCTCCTCCTTCCTGCCGGCGGCTAAGGGAGGCCCGGAGAGGACGCCTGGGTGGCGTGTGGCGCCTCCTCTCGCCTGCCTCGTCCCTCCCACTCTCGCTCTCCAGGGTTGCCAGCCAAGGGCCCGAACCTCAGAGTCCTGGCGAGGCTTGGCCGCTTTGTCTGGGCTCAGGCATATCTTCGGAGCCCACCAGCCGGGAAGGGAACAAAGAGCCTCGACCCCCACGCCCCAGCCTCCGCCTCTCCCCCACGCGCCGGTTCACCACCTTCCTGAAGACCCCTTTGTCTGCCTGGGAAGCACAGGTCTCTACCGGGGGTGCCCACACCCCCGCCCAGAGTCCTTTTATGACAATCGAGCTAGGCTGAATTTTCAACCCACCCACTCCCTGTGTTAACATCATACAGTTCGGCGTTTTTCCCCCCAACATAGACCATTTAGAGATTTGTTGATGAATAACAATCAGCCAGCCCATCCCTTATTAGCTTTTTCATTCTCTTCCAGTCCCTTTCGACTGTACTTCTATGTTAATTTTCTATAAAATAACAATTTCTTCTGTAAATTTAAGCCGGCGTCTTGCTGACTTAAATTCTCATTACTTAGGGAGGAGCAGGAATATTAAGTAACGGAGTGCATTAAGTTTGTGTGTGTGTGCACGCGCGCACACGTTTTAGCAGTCCTGTCCACCGCCCACCCCCGACCCCACCCGCCCCAACGTCAAGGGTTCTATCTTGGTTTTCATAAATCTTAGGGAAAATAAAAACCAGGCTGGCATCTCTGCCAGTGTGGAGTTTCCGATAGCGATAGCAGACGCCTCCGGATGAGGCAGGATTTCCGAAACAGGACTTTGAACAGAGTTGACAACCAGGTTCACATCCTCAGAAAACGCTTCCAAGCTATGTAAGCAACACAAAGTTGCCACCACCTCCTGGGTAAACTTCAAAGACACAGAGGCCAGGGGGGAGGGAGGAAGGAAGTGTGATATTTAGAGAACTTACTGGGGTGGAGGAAGATTCTGAACTCATCTAGACAAACTAAAGAGCAGAAATATAGTCTGTGTGAAGCTACAGCACCCAGTTTCCAAAACTGTAACCATGACGCCCATGGGTTTTAACCACGGACAGCAAATAAGGAAGTATAGTTGGTTGACCTGGAGTTTCTAATCAAATTATGATACACAGATCTACCCGACAACAAAGAATTGTAAAGAAACAGAGGAGACACATTTCCTGCTTTCTGAGCTTTAACTTCAGCCTTTCAGGAAGCCAGCTTTCTCTAGTACCTTCCTAGAGTGATAGGGCAGAGAAAGAAGGAAGGGCAACCAGATGGTGAATAAAGACATCTAGATTGAGTTCTGCCCTGGGACTAAAAGGACAAGGGCACCCATTCTTTGTTGACACTTCTGCAGTGACTTCTTTGGCGTGCGAGACCCAGCACCAACACAACCGTCACTATCACCGCACAGGGCAAGTTGAACTCGTACTGAGAACCCGCTGTAGAGAATCACACACACCTCAACAACAGCCTTTGTTATTTAATTCACGAGACTAAACACTCACAAGCTGACACCGACACAAATACTACCCCAACCCTCACTCTGTCGTCTATATTCACATTTCATTTATGGCTTGACTTTTTATCATATCCTAAAATGAAGCTTTGCATTTACCCGATGAGTTGCGTCTCCTGGTGCTCCTCAGTTCTTGCTATTTCTTTTGTTTTATAAAAGATCAGGAGCAGACTTATCGTGCAGATCGTCCACCTCTTCCTAATGGAGCGCATCTTGGATGCCCGGGAAAGTCCTGGTTGCCCCAGCTCCCTCACCTTCTTTTCATATAAAGACTCCGTTTTGGGGAGATATAGTCGCGGGGGGGGGGGGGGAGGATCTGTAAAATGGGAGGAGAGCGTGGAGCTGGGATCTCAGAAGCAGGTCTCGAGGGTCCTCTGCGGCCAAGCTCCCGCTGGTCCTCGAGCGCTGCAGCGCACTCTCTCGCAGTTCCCGCCAGCCCTAACCCGGTCGCTCCTCGCCGCCTCCCTGGGGCTCAGGTTTTTTTCCGAAGAGACACCTTGTACATTGGAGGTGGCGGCCGCTTCTGCAGCCGGGTTCGGGGGCGTCACTGGCCCTTCCCTTTTCCTAGCATGGAAATGATGAACAAAACCAGCCAATCACGGGACTCAGGGGCGGAGGCTGCTGTTGCCTTTCGTCGCTGGCGGCTGCTTGGAGAGTAACGTCGCCGGCCTTGCCTGAACTGTGCACAGAGAGGAAGCTCACAAGCTCACAGTCGTGTACACACACACGCACACGCACGCACCAGTGCTCGCACACCGTGGGAAGAGAGCAGCGCACTAAGAAGTCAGGTCGCCTTCTCGGGACACCAAAGCGTTTGCTCTGTGGACAAGGAAGCACCGAGATAGTCCGCATCAACGTGGAGAGGACACCTCAGCTGGGGACAGATCGGAGACGCCTGCTCTATCGGATAGAGCTGGTGGTGGGTAGTAAGAGGGGTACTTTCTTCCAAGCGTCTTTGCTAAATATACACACACGTGCGCGCGCACACACGCGCGCGCGCACACACAAACGCACGCCCTCTTAAGTGGAGTGAATGCGGGGAGGGATAGGGAAGGAGTTTATATTCCGTGCAGCGCTCAATCCGGAAAGTACAAATACACACGCGAGCAGATCAGCCGATCGCCCACTCAGCGTGGGTGGTGGATGACGACCCCGACTCAGGATTCTGCAGGAAACAACTGATGACAGAGGTGTCATTAGGAACTTCATGGATATTTATGTGACTCGTTCATTGCCATTTGGAAACTCCTCACGCAGGAGTCAACGAAACTCCAATCCCACTTGAACTTCCCTGCTGAGAAACAGGATTCTGAGAAAAGTAGGACCTCCTTTTCAAATGCAAGTACACCTATACACACACACAACACACACACACACACACACACACGAAGGAAGGAAGGAGAAAAGAAATGAAGGAAGAGAGGAAGGAAGAAAAGAAGGAAAAAAATGGAAGAGCCAGCTTTTCTCTGAAAGTCTTAGTAATGTGCATTTAGCCTGATTTTCACCCTCTCCTCCCCTTTACTCTTTGTTTTTACTTCCATTGTATTGTGTGGCAGGGGCACTTTTCCCGTCCTAGGTTCTAGTCTTCAGAGACCTTCTCCAAGTCTTGGATCTCCGCCCTCACCCAGAGAGAAGCTTGCAACTCAGGTTGTACCATGCCTTGGCTTGGCTTTTACTGAGGGGTGGTGGAGGTGGGTCGGGAGCCACTCCTCGGGTGACATAGTGCCTGGCAGCCAGGATTTCCCCCATCTATTTGAGCGGGTCCCAAACTCTTCACCTCCACCCCTTCCCCCGGAGCCTCTCAATTCATTTTCTTGTTCTTTCAGGTTGAGGGGTGTCTCCAGCTGTCATCCACTCTTGGCCCCTGGGGTTTACACCTTCCTAAACCCAGAAACGGTGAGGTTCACCCCCAGTCCTCTGCTGGAGGGGCACAGGAGTGGCTGTTCCGATTTCCAGTCCCTTGACAGCTTAAAATAACAAGGATAACAGCCAACACCTTTGCTTGAAAACCCGAGAGCCCTGGCAATGTTTGCCATTCTTCCCCTAAGATGTAGAAAGTTAAGAACCTCTCAGGTCTCTGCTCACAGCAGAGCGAATAGGAGGTTGGGTCTAAAATACTCAAAGGAGCAAGTAATTATGAACATTTATTGACACTACAAGTGGCCCACCGGGAGCGTTTTGAGTTTATTGATGTCTAGGCAAATCCCACTTGCATTAATGCAGCTCAATCACACTGCCTTCTCAATTAGCAGAAACTGCAAGAATAAAATAGCTTCTTATTTAAGTGAAAAGGGTACTGGGGTGCAGAGGGGGTGGGCAATGCATGGTTAGGATGCTAACTTCTCTAGGTTAACTTTTGATTTTTAAGCAGTAAACAAATATATTCTGGATTTCATATAAAACATTACCTGCTGCTGCTGATGGAGTAATATGTATCACTTAATTAAATTCATCCAACATTTCTTAAGCAATTACTATGGGCCAGAAAATACATGTGGGCATGGGAACATAGAGATGAATAAAATACAGCATCTAACCAGACAGAAAGATCATGCACTCAGAGGGGGACAGATTGTGAAAAATAAATAAATAAAAATAAGTTGCAATATGGCACCATGAACTAACAGCAGCATTTGAAGTACATATCGTGTATCTGGGTAAGCTACTGGATGGAAGCAGATAGAGTGTTTAAGTCTTGGGGAGCAAGGAAGGTGAGTTTCCTAGGAAAGGGCACACATAAACTGGGGTTTGCAAAGCTAAGGGGTAAGCCAGGCAGAGGGAGGGTAGAACACTGCAAGCACAGGAAAGAGTATGTATACACAGAGAGGAATAAAATGCAGGAGCTTTGGGGTAGATCAGTACTGTTGGAACAGGAAATGGGAAAGGAAAGTAGTGGACATAAGTCTTCAGTGTGATCATAATAATCTAAAGCTACACAATGTCAAATTGTCTTCTCTAATGGGAAAGTTGCAACATGAAAATCTTCAAGAGCAAAGTGGGTTTAATTCATGTATTAAGCTATAAGTTTGGCGAAACGGTTCACATGGCCCAAATGAAACAAAACAAATCCACCAACAGCAAAACTAAAGCAAACCAAGAACTAGTTATAGGAATACATGGCAGATTTAAATGCCTAGGAAAAAAAAAAAAAGAACTCTCCAGTTGTATAATGCTGCTGCTTCTGAATTTGTTAAGCATAGCACATTTTATTGATACATAGAGGTGAACACTTCTGGATGACTGATAATGGTTCAGCGGAACTCAAGAGATTCCCCTTCCCATATTTGAACAATTACGTTTTTTTTAACATCTTTATTGGAATATAATTGTTTTACAGTGGTGTGTTAGTTTCTGCTGTATAACAAAGTGAATCAGCTATACATATACATTTATCCCCATCTCTCCTCCCTCTTGCGTCTCCCTCCCACCCTCCCTATCCCACCCCTCTAGGTGGACACAAAGCACCGAGCTGATCTCCCTGTGCCATGCGGCTGCTTCCCACTAGCTATCTGTTTTACCTTTGGTAGTGTATATATGTCCATGCCACTCTCTCACTTCGTCCCAGCTTACCATTCCCCCTCCCCGTGTCCTCAAGTCCATTCTCTACGTCTGTGTCTTTATTCCTGTCCTGCTCCTAGGTTCTTCAGAACCTTTTTTTTTTTTTTTTAGAGTTCATATACATGAGTTAGCGTATGGTATTTGTTTTTCTCTTTCTGACTTACTTCACTCTGTATGACAGTCTCGAGGTCCATCCACCTCACTGCAAATGACTCAGTTTCGTTTCTTTTTATGGCTGAGTAATATTCCATTGTATATATGTGCCACATCTTCTTTATCCATTCATCTGTTGATGGACACTGAGGTTGCTTCCATGTCCTGGCTATTGTAAATAGAGCTGCAGTGAACATTGTGGTACATGACTCTTTTCGAATTATGGTTTTCTCAGGGTATATGCCCAGTAGTGGGATTGCTGGGTCATATGGTAGTTCTGTTTTTAGTTTTTTAAGGAACATCCATACTGTTCTCCATAGTGGCTGTATCAATTTACATCCCCACCAACAATGCAAGAGGGTTCCCTTTTCTCCACACCTTCTCCAGCATTTATTGTTTCTAGATTTTTTGATGATGGCCATTCTGACTGGTGTGAGGTGATATCTCATTGTAGTTTTCATTTGCATTTCTCTGATTAGTGATGCTGAGCATCCTTTCATGTGTTTGTTGGCAATCTGTATATCTTCTATGGAGAAATGTCTATTTAGCTCTTCTGCCCATTTTTGGATTGGGTTGTTTGATTTTTTAATATTGAGCGGCATGAGCTGCTTGTATATTTTGGAGATTAATCCTTTGTCAGTTGCTTCATTTGCAAAGATTTTCTCCCATTCTGAGGGTTGTCTTTTCGTCTTGTTTATAGTTTCCTTTGTTGTGCAAAAGCTTTTAAGTTTCATTAGGTCCCACCCATTTGTTTATTTTTGTTTTAATTTCCATTTCTCTAGAAGGTGGGTCAAAAAGGATCTTGCTATGATTTATGTCATAGAGTTGAACAATTAAGTTTTGAGAGTATAATTTAATGTCATTTATTTGATATTATTAGATTCATGAAATATGCATCCATAACAATTTGCCAAGTTTAAAAATACGTATAAACCAACACTATGGCCAAACTGAGGACAGTCTGGTTCAATATGCTATTAGGTACAAGAACTATAAATATATATGTTGGGTAAAAAGTCTTACCCACAGCAGTGTCTTTGGACTTACCTCCCTCCATTAGAATGCCTGTTTTGATGATCCTGAAAAATTAAAGTTGTTCCTAAATTTCCATTCTATCTTTGGACTGTAAGTTCTTCAATAAAGAGAACACATTTGTCTTTATTCAGCACAAATCTGCAATTACACAGTAGTACCCTTTGAATAAATAATGCAAGTAATGGCAGATGGTTTTAAAATGCTACTTTATCCTTTAACTTAATGTAAATCATGTTTTAATTGCTGGCTGTGCCCTCAACTTCAGCTGGAAAGAAATGAATAGACACTTGCAATCTCATAGTGGGGTTTTTAACAGCCCGTGACATTTTTTAATAGGATATTTTTTAGAGCAGTTTTAGGTTTACAGTGATATTGAGAAGCAAGTTACACACTTACCCAGTTGGGAGGTGGAGATATCTAATAATATCCTCGGAACTGAAAAGGAACTTTGAGACCAAAAAACAAAGCAGGTAACTCCATAAAGTGCAACTATGAAGCTTATTGTGGGTAATTTACATACAGGCAGGAAGGATCCCCCACACAGATGATCCAGAGACAATTGTAGCTGCATTTAGCACCACCAAAAGGGGTACAGGGGGATTAAAAGGGGCCAAAGCTAAAAACAGAATCTGACTACCAAGTGAGAAGCACATCCACAGGAACTGGAACTGGAACCAGGCGTTTTTCCTTCCCCTCAAGGTCTCATGACCATTAACCAACTGCATCAGCAAAAGGCAGTCTTCCAGTTTTCATGTCAGGTGAAGGCAAGAGTAAAAGTTGACAGGGAACTCATCTGGCTTGGGTGCATTCCCTGTGAGTAGACAAAAGTTTAGCCCTGAGGAAAGGGGGATGGGTAGGACTATGGGCCTAACATGGAGCTGACGTTTGTCAAAGTCAGTGAAAGTACAGTGAAAGTGGCATCATTGTCACCCACCATCTGTAGTTTACAATAGGGTTCACTCTTGGAATTGTGTATTCTATGGGTTTTGACAAATGTACAATGATATCCACCAATGTAATGATGGTATAATATCCACCATTATAATATCATACAGAGCAGTTTCACTGCCCTAAAAATCCTCTGTGCTCTGGCTATTCATGCCCCCCTCCCCAGCCAGTTCCAGGCAACCACTGATCTTTTTACTGTACCTATAGGTTTGCCTTTTCAAGAAGACATATAGTTGGAATGATAAAGTATGTAGCCCTTTCATATTGGCTTCTTTTACTTAGTAATATGCTTTAAAGAGTCCTCCGTATTTTTTCATGGCTTGAAAGCTCATTTCTTTTTAACAGTGAATATTCCATTATCTGCATGTACCACAGTTTATTTATCCAAATGCCTCCTGAAGGACATCTTGGTTGCTTCCAAGTTTTGGCAATCATAAAGCTACTATAAACGTGCAGTCTTTTGTGTTTGTGTGTGGGCATGTTTTCAACATTTGGGTAAATACCAAGGAGCGCTCTTGCTGGTAAGATTGATGGTAAGACTATGGTTAGCTTTGTAAGAAACCTGAAGTGATTTCCAGGTGGCTGTATTATTTTCATTTCATCAGCAAAGAATGAGAGTTCGTGTTGCTCCACATCTTTACCCGCATTTAGTGTTTTTGGTGGTTTGAATTTTGTCCATCTAATAAGCATTTAGTGGTATCTCACTGTTGTTTTAATTTGCATTTCTCCGATGACATACAATATGTTTATTTGCCATCTGTATATCTTCTTTGGTGAGATGTCCAGATCATTTGTTCATTTTTAAGTTAGGTTTTTCATTTTTTAATTGCTGGGTTTAAGAGTTCCTTGTATATTTTAGATAACAATCCTTTATCACATATGTCTTTTGCAATATTGTCTTCCAGTTCATTCTCTTGACTTTCAGAGCAGAAGTTTTAAATTTTGTTTAAGTCCAGTTTATCAACTATTTCTCACACTGATCATGCCTTTGATGCTATATCTAAAAGAATCATCATCAAATCCAAGGTCATCTAGATTTTCTTGTGTGTCATCTTCTAGGAGTTTTGTAGTTTCCCAAATTACATTTAGGTCTATTATCTATTTTGAGTTAATTTTTGTGAAGAACATACCTAAGGTATATTTGCATGTGGATGTCTAGTGTTTCAGCATCATTTGTTGAAATAACTATTTTTTCTTAATTTTTTTGCTTTACTTCTTTATCAAAGGTCAGTTGAATACACTTTTATAGGTCTGTTTCTGGGTACTTTATTTGTTCCATTGATCTATTTGTCTATTCTTTCACCAGTGTCACATTGTCTTGAGTATTATAGCTTTATAGTAAGTCTTGAAGTCTGGTAGTGTCACTCCTCCAACTTTGTTCTTCTTCAATATTGTGCTGGCTATTTTGGGTTTTTTGTCTTTCCATATAAACTTTAGAATCGGTTTGTTAGTATCCTCAAAGTAACTTGCTGTGATTTTGATTGGAATTGTGTTGATCTGTTAAAAGTTGGGAAGAACTGACATCTTGACAATATTGAGTCTTCCTATCCATGAACCTGGATCATTTCTTCATTTATTTAGTTTTTCTGTGATTCCTTTCATCAGAATTTGATAGTTTTCCTCATATACATCTTGTACATGTTTAGTTAGATTTATACCAAAGTATTTCATTTTTTGAATGCTGATATAAATGTTTTTTTTCCATTTCAAATTCCACGTGTTCCTTGCTAGTACCCATGACATTTTAATAATGGGAATGTTGGTGTAGTAGTCAGGAATCTCGAGAGAAAAAGAACCAATGGAATGTGTGTATTTACAGATATAAAGAGATTTATTTTAAGGAATCAGTCACACGATTGTGGAGGCTGGCAATTTCTAACTCTGCAGGATAAGCCAGCAGGCTGGAGACTTGGGAAGAGGAAAGAGTTGATGTTGCAGCTCACATCCGAGGTCATCTGGGGGTAGATATCCCTCTTTCTTGGGGAACCTTTGTCTGTTTTTCCTTAAGGTCTTAAGCTTACTGGCTAAGGACCAGATTTGCTTTACTCATAGTTTATTGATTTAAATGTTACTCTCATCTAAAAAACACCTCACAGCAACATCTGGACTGGTGTTTGATCAGATATCTGGGTGTCTGGACTAATCAGCTTGGCACATAAGATTAACCATCACAGATAAGATGATTGAAGGTCTTGTTTATGACCTAGCAATATAGTGAGAATTATTCATACAAAGCCTTTTACCTATGAATCAATGATCAAGAAGAACAAGAAGCATATTAATGAGAAAATTCAGCTGTTCACCAACAGGCAACTCAATCTCTTTATTTGTTTCTGGACAAAATATCTAGTTTTAAAAAATTTATTCTAAATTAATTCATTTTGCCTACGTAAATATTCATAAAAGCTTCACATATTTTTCTGTATGTATGTTCATTGTCCTTTTGTTACTCTTTTTTTCATCCATAGTAACGAAATATCGTAGGCTTACAGCAGAAGGGTGATTTTGACTTTAGGTACAAGATATAATCATGAATCTAGTATAATTTCTGGAACAACAGGAAAAATCCCATCATTGCCATTCTCAACTCTTCCCCGTTATTTAACCCACGTCACTTACATCATCCTTTGCATTTAATACTTAATCTCTATTTAAACATGAATGTCCTTAGAAGAGACAATTCTTACATACTGTTAGTCAAATATTTAAAAAATTTTAATATCCATTTGAAATGTCCTCTGACATCTTGTAACCCCTGCCAGTTAAATATGCCTCATTCTGAAATAAGCACTTCAGCTGCTCACAAGTCCACATTTTAATTGTTTATCAACTCTTATCTCTTTCAGTTCTATAGTCCTAGTTCTTGGTGTTTTATTTCCTACTGCATACACCCCTGAAATGTTAAAATAAACAGGCACACTATCCCATACATGTTTTGGCAAGTCCTAGATGCCCTACCTTATTACCTAGTGATATTTTTTGTGTTCTCCTTTTGCTGTTTTTCTGTGCTTAACAGTGATGGGAGAAACTATCTCGTAGGAAGAGAATAACCATCAGGCTAAATATTACTCCAAAGTGGTCAGCTATTGAATAGTGGTCACTTCATAGGCAATTGTGTGTGTCACTACCTAGGGAATTTACTGTTTGGGGTTTGTAATTTCTTCAATCTTTGTGTACCTTCTAAAAGTCTCTCTTGGGCTTCCCTGGTGGCACAGTGGTTAAGAATCCAACTGCCAATGCAGGGGACACGGGTTCAAGCCCTGGTCCAGGACGATCCCACATGCCGTGGAGCAACTAAGCCTGCGCGCCGCAACTACTAAGCCTGCGCGCCGCAACTACTGAGCCTGCACTCTAGAGCCTGCAAGCCACAACTACTGAAGCCCGCATGCCTAGAGCCCATGCTCCACAACAAGAGAAGCCACTGCAATAAGAAGCCCACGCACCACAATGAAGAGTCGCCCCCACTCGCCGCAACTAGAGAAAGCCTGTGTACAGCAACAAAGACCCAACACAGCCAAAAATAAATTTTAAAGAACAATAAAAATAAAAGTCTCTCTTGTATCTGATTTAACCAATTTCTGTTCTCCCCTCTTATCTTTATTTTCTTAAATTGCCCAATCTAATCACCCACTTAATGTTTTCTTTAATGGAATCCACATTCCTTTTATATTATTTTCAATTCATCATAATAAAAGCAAAAGAGAAATAGTAGTAAAACTTGTTCATGGCTAAAAAATTAGTTCTGTAAATCTATCTCTTTCTAGATATCTATATCTATGTAACTTTTTATAGTTACAATAGTTACAGTGAGTATCTCTAGAAAATATCGCTTTGATATACATATACTGTTATAACATGGAACAGTCCTATGTAAATTGAGTTTTGTGAAGCATTTTAAATGATTTTTAATGTTTGTCATTTGACGATTTTAAAGAAAAATAATATTGAGGTCATCACTAACTGGTAAACTGATGATCGACATAGCCTGCAGAAGACATTTTGTTTTCCTGCAAAATGGATTGAAATAAAATACACACACATGCATACACAAGCACACACACACATACACACACAATTAGTTGTCAGTACTTCAAATTTATTTTCAAAAATATAAGAAGACTTGTTAATACCAGATTCATCTACTCTGATGCTAACAATTAGGGGGAGTTAAGTAGCAGCTGTTTCATCTCTGTAATTTGTGTTTATTCCAGAATTTTAAAATTTATTTATACTTTAGCTTCTTGGCCCCTGCAGGTATTTGACTTTGCAGCCCTTCAAGTAAGTAATTCTATCAGAAGATATACACTTCGTGATTTACCTGTCTAATGTATTAAAATTTGGATAATTTCAGCTTTTTTTTTTGTAAAGTAACTAAATAAAGCCCCTATTAACTAAAATTTTGAATGCCAAGTCTAGAAGTGCCTAACCTGTCAGCAGGAGAAAGTTGCTCTGGGAGAATGAATCAAGATACTCACTGGAGGAAACCTGTGGGAATAAAGGAAAAATAATGAGTCTAATTCACGCATGACCTGTGCCTCACAATATAAATAAACGATCTGTCTTCTGCATTAGCACTATAGTATTTCCCTACGTTCCACCAGAAAACTTTATGTAAATAGCTATGGATACCGGAGGCATTGTGGCTAACCACAGGCTCACAAATAGGCAGCTTATGCAAACTGTGATAGCTTATGTTAGTTACAGTTGTGATCCTATCATTAGAAAATGAAAGAAGTGTGTTTTAGAATTCTCCTGGGAAGATCAAAAATATCTGGGGATTTTACCCCTCTTGTGTGGCCTAAATGTAAAACTATTTACCTTTTGACCACATGTCTTAGATGGAGATAGGAAGAAGGAAGTAGATTGGATTTATCCACTTAGCATCTTTTTGACAGAGGAGTAGTAAATTTACAGAGAATTCTCAGAAGTGAGTGGATGATGACTATAACATTTATGATGTATGGAATTCCTGTGGAGACTCACATAGAACCTATGAAGATTTTGAATGTGTGTCCTTGGTGTTAGAGATATCTGTCATAGCTCTGTTGAGGTGAGCAGAGATGTTTGGGCAGTTGATGATTCTTGTCCATGGATGCTGAGATCCCTTTGAAGATGAAGTCATGTATAGAAAGCATTAAAACTAGCCTTATATAGTCCTCTGATGACAACTGGTAGAACAAGCACAACAAGACATGTCAAACTACCACTCCAACTGGTATTCAACTACCCACCTAATCCCATGATAGTTACTCATAACTTACAGTTAAGGGGTTAAAGAGATGAGTAGAATCTTTGGAAATCTAGTCAAAATATTTATTGAATAATTACATACTGTGATTAGTGTGTGAAGGAGTCAACAGGGCAATGTAACAGAGGGTAATAAAGGAGTTCTTTGAACAAGACGGTCAGGCAAGGGCTCTCTGAGGAGATGACATTTGAAATGAGACTTGCAGAATAAGAGGAATATAGCAATACACAGAACTGGGTTTAAGAGCATTATAGGCTAAGAGAATAGCAAGTCAAAAGGCCAGGAAGTAGAAAATGGCTAGGCAGAAATGTTAGAAAATAAAGAATACAATGGCAGTCATTATATCATGCATAATAAATTAAGGGAAATAGAAGATACCATATAAGAAGGTATTTGAGGAAAACAAATTTCTGAAATATTTATACCAAAGTCTGTGAAAACAAACTTATTTAGGACATGTAGTATTATTTTTAGGCAATGCTACTTCTCTATTTGAGGCCTGAGCTCATGAATTTAAGCAGAGGTCTGTCAGTATGGTTATACGACTATTTCTAGTTGAGTTGAGTTATACAGGTTTCAGACACAGAATGTATATACTTGAGTTCAACCAGGGTTGAGGTTTTGCCAGACAAGATGGCAGAGGGAGAGAGTTGACAGCATTTAACAAGAGTTGAAAGGGCTACCAAATCTAAGATGGGAAAAAGGGTGTCAAAACAGAAGGGCACAGATGCATAAGGTCTACAACCCAATGGGATGAAATTTCAATACAGTGAAATAATTTTAAGGGGCTATAGGAGAAAGTTAGCTGAAAAGGTGGGAGGTAGTACTCAAAGAGTGAGATACTTGTAACTTGGATTTCAGGGGAAAATAAGTTAATGGCAGTGCAAGATATAGAATTTCTATGGGAATGGGAGACTAGATTGAAGTGAAACCAAATTTTGCTAGACATGAGAAAAAAATGCAGAGAAAGACTAGAGTTTTGGATGGATAATTTACACAATTATTTGAAAATCACCAAGAATGACAATAGGAGTAAGTATAAATTGCATGAGTTGAGCAGGCCTTTAATTACTGGGAGTGAGTAGGTGGTCTGTAGATGACAGCATGAGGGTTGGTAGAAGAGGATACCAATGATGGCATAAGTGTCAAAGGAGATGGAGAGATGTTTTGTATATGTAATGGGGAACCAAAAAGGATATCTTTCCTATCACTGGCCATGATTTATATAACATGTCAAAGAAGAACAGCCTTCACTTGTGAGGACTTGTTGGAGAAAGAGAGACCCCTTCTCAAATGCTCTGAAGTGATCATTAAGTGATGAGAAGACAAGTTACTTAACCTTAAATTATTATAACCAAAAGACAAAGAAAGCATTTTTTTTAGTAACTCTGGATGGTAGACGCTGTCATACTTAAGATTTTTTTCTTATTTGTATTAATTTTAATATTTTTGCTTAAATAGTATATTCTTCACTCTTATGTGATACATCATCTAAAAGGGATTCACACTTGCTGTTATAGTATATCATTTTGATAATCCTAATCCAGCATATGAATTTTGTTAGTTAGCTTTATTAATAACAAGTGACCCCCCCAAAATCACAGTGACTTACAACAACACATATTTATTTCTTGCTCATGATAGATGTCAGTGGCCTGGGTCAGGTTCTGTGATTCTGCTCCACATGTCTTCTCATTCCAGATTCCAGCCTCAGGGAGCTGGCCTTATTTGGGACATTCAGAAAGACAGCTGGCAGGAATTCCTGATGCCTCCTAAAGTTCCTTCTCAGATATTTCTGTATGCTATGTTCTCTCACATTCCTTTAGCTACAGCTTGTACTGTAGCCAAGACCCAAATCAATAAGTCAGTACTGTAGGGCCCTGCATGCCATGTGTCCATAATAAGGCAGGGTAAATCCCTTACTAGGAAGAGAGTGAAAATTCAGCAGAAAAATAAGATCTACCACTGGGAAATCTAATACCTCACAAAAGATTAAAAGATATAATAATAAATCATTAAGAGACGAATACTCAGGAGATAAATCCACATTGGGCAGATAGAGTTGTGTCTGTCATGGATAGAAATCGAAGCTGACAAAGTCTGCAGGGTCCAAAGGGATAGGAGATTTAAAGACAGAATAAATGTCAACAATATTTTTTTTCTGTAAAAAATCACAGAAAATAAAAGCAGGTGAAGCAATGGGAATAATACTGTTAGAAAAGAAAGGTTAGCTAGTCCATATCCTAAAACCCTCACAAACTGGCAACTCTTCCATGGTAAATTTTTCATGATCCAACATCTAGCCACCAAATTTACTGACCCTGATATATGAATTTTGTCATCACTACACAAATGCTCTGTGTGTCAAAGAACAGACCCACATTATTAAAGCCTAGAAGCTAACAGCTTGTTTTATTCATCTCAGCATAGGGCTGGTTTTGCCAGTGGGCTAAATGTGTTTGAAGGCTGATGGCCAAAGCCCTCCTTCCATAGGACTATGCTTGGGCTGCCAAAACTTTTATCTTCAATTTTCTTTTCTGTAGTATTTCTGGTTTAATCTTGACCCTTTCTGATTGGCACGTTTATTATTTAGCATTCTTATCCCATATAGTCAGGTTATATTTATATATTCACAGCTATGTAGCTATCCTGTAATTCCAGAGAACCAACATGATATACACATATTCCTGAATTTTAAACCTGGAGAAAATTTTCCCTTGACTATATTGCCTTAGTAAATTAATAATATTTATAGAGTAATATAAACATATTAACATAAATTAATGTTTATATCTTTTGAAGATAGGCTTCAAAACTCTTGAATATCAAACCAACGAACCTAAATAATTATCTGATCAAGGTAGAAAGACTTAATTAAACAAAGAAGCAATTAGCTATGAGAATTGAGGTGTTCATAGAGGCATAAAAATGAGTTAGTTATTCTCTCTCATGGTCCACTGTGGACTTTAGCAAGCATCATTTTAATTTCATTATCAATATATCATAATAACTGACATTCAGTGAAATGTACTATTATAAAGGGTAAAATCTGATGAGTTTGGTAAAGTCTACAAGCAATAACCAACACTCTGATCAGAGCACAGAACATTTCCATCATCCTGGAAATGCACTTTGTTCCTCTCTCCAGTCAATCTCCATCTACCAAATGCAATGATCTTCATTATTTATCTCACCATACATTAGTTACCTTGTTCTTGAGCTCCACAGGGATGGACTTACGCAGTACACACTCTTTCCTGACTTGGTTTTGAGAGTTTTCAGTGTTGTATTACAGCAAACTGTATTCTGTTTGGCTTCTAATTTCCTGCATTTTAATTCAGAAAGTGGCATGCATTCAGAAAGTAGTGTGAACATGAGGCTCACCTTAAGCATTTCCCTTCTCTTAGGGATCACATATGCGTTAGTTCATTTCCTCTGAGAAGCAGATGCCAAGACAGGATTAGACATGCAAAAGATGTACCAGAGGAAGGGACTGTGAGGAATGCCAGGAGGCAGCCAGAGGAGGCAGGGGGTCCATCAGACTGTTATGCAAGTCTTATCTCTGTGAAGGAAGAGGGAAGGAAGGCGAGCTATGCAGGAAAATAAAAGTGAGCCTTTAGAAAAACTCTATGAGAGTTTCAGTCAAGGATATGAAGAATCCTTAAGACAAAGTTGCCCACTGGAAGACACTAGTATTTCTGCCATAATCACTCATTAGCTGGGAGCAGCCCATAGGAAGTGGGGTCCTGGCAAGAATGCGGCCGTGAATTCAGAGTGTAGCACCTGGGGTCTTCTACCATTTATGCTTTCTGTAGCAGGATATATGAGGAGGACATTTTCTTTTTCGTTTTTTTTTTGGAGTATAGCTGATTTACAATGTTGTGTTAGTTTCAGGTGTACAGCAAAGTGAATCAGTTATACATATACGTATATTCACTTTTTTTATTTTCATCTCATTTTATTTTTTTATTGGAGTATAGTTGCTTTACAGTGTTGTGTATCCGCTCTTTTTTAGCTGTGAGGGGACATTTTCATGACCACTCACCTCTACCCATCCCCACCTAGCCCCCCACCCTGGCCCAAGATTTACTTCTCCACACATGTTCAAGAAGCAGTCCTTCTATGATTATCATGGGCCTCTCTTTCTGAGGGGACCCTTAGAAGACAGTGGTTGGTAGAACAAATATAGTCCGTCACTGCTGTTGGTCACAGAGCCATATCCTGTACTCATGGTCTCCCTCCTCTCACCCTCAGCAGGCACCTTTGAAGGTCTTGATGGCTTAACTAGTGGTTTGACTCAAACCTCCATTCATGAGGGCTCCAACCCCTTGGTGATCATGATCTTCCTAGAACAGGGTTGCTGCATGTGTCTCTTCCCAATTACGTTAGAGGAAAGAAGCAACAGAAGTGTCCAAGTGGGTTACATGAATTCCACATTTATTCCTCCCTGCCCTCAACAGGCACACCTGCAAACGTATTCTCTTCTGCAAGGCCATTTTTGCAGATCACCACTGGTGTGATTATTAGGGGTTGGGCCACACCTTGCACCAATGTCCCACCTTCCATTCCGGATTGCCTTTTCCCTGCTTGCTGGGCTCCAAATCTTGGTCTTATCACATGTTTTTTGGGGTTAATACCAGTACTATTTGCATTATTTCACATTGTCTGAAAGGTAACTCTCAGATAGGCAGTGCCTGTGGCAGCCACACCAGTTTTGCTACTCATTATGGCAGCCCACTTTGCTTCTGATGGTTAGATGCTACCTTTGACCTCTATGTTTTCAAGATTCCATCATCATTCTTACCTTCAGCAAACACAGTTCTGTAACAGCACTTATTTCCATGAGCCCTACCAACAGACCACAGCTGCCCTCGAGCTTCTCAAGGATGATGGTGTTTCTTTCACCAGTGTATTACTATTGCTTTTGTAATTGAGGTGTATTCCAAGCTCTCTCTCAGAACATGGTTAACTGGTGGGTTTTCTGTCCTTAAATAATATACCCAGTAGCTTGGCAACTTTTGTGAATTTTTAAAATTCCTTTTTTCCATGTCTGCCATGGCAGTTTTGGCTTTTCTACGGTACTTATTATGGGCTATCACTTTCTCCAAGTTTCCAAGAACCATCTTAATAGTGTATCAGCACTATTTTCTGAGGTCTGGTCAAGCTGCCAAACGCTTTATCACAAGATAGTTCTCCCTTATCAATAAACTAAGGAATCCTTATCCCAACTCATGTTCTACTGTTTTTGGTACAGGATCATCAGGATGCAATCTAAATAAGATTGTCCCAGCTCCATCCAGTGCATACTGACTAGCTCCTGCAGACCCACTAGAAGCCTACTGGGAGGTGCCCACAGGGATCACAGGTCCTTATCTCCTTTAGCCTGCCCAGCACTTCCCCAGCTTGGAATCTAAACGGGGAGCTACAGCCAGGTGCTGAGGGGTGTTCATGTTGTCTTGTGCAGCAGTGATCACTCAATCATTTTCAAGCAATGGAGGCGTGCAGGCCCTTATTAGGAAGGAGAAGGCCTCTTCTTCAAGTCCAAAGGATTCAAGGGATCTGGAGTTAATATAATGAGTTCATCAACCCAAATGTCCCCAGCTCAAGCCTCAGTATCTCACTCTTTCCAAACAGGAATCCATCACTGGCACAGTCTTTGCTGGAAAGACTGACTATTCAACCTCCTCTGGAAGGCTCTAGGCTATTATTGTAATTAATTCCTGGGCCGAATACTCAGTTTTTTTCCTGTCTCCAGCTGCAGGAGATAAGAGCCCCTTTGCAAGCTGCAAAGGAGGCCCTCTAAATTTTACACTTCACCGTCAATTGGTGATTAATCACCCACAGCCTTTTATTGGTCTTCTCTGATGCATCAAAGTCATTCAGTAAGAGACACCTGATGTGATTTCCTTCTAATACTTCCCTCAGCCATGCAAAAGCCTGAGATACTGCACCTGTGAATGCATTCATTTGCACCAGCATACCAAACCAATTCACCACAGGTGAGAGTTTTAACAAATGCACTGCTATAATTGTAGGCCTGGGCCTACTACCAGTGATGGAATCTTCCTCGCCAGCTTGCTGGCAGGGCATCTGGCTTCATTCAGTATCTCATATAAGAACTATTTACTTAGACCACTGCTGACACTAATTGTCTTAAGTCAGAACTTTGGAAAACAGACTCTGAGATTTGCAAGTCGCAAGTGTTTGGGGCAGCACCCTCAATACCAATATTTAGATAAAAAGGCACTAGAACTAGGCAAAGAGGAAAGCTGAACTTCAGTGAGTTACAAAGGATGAACTCATATAGTTTCATGGGAAGCACTGGAGTTGGGTTGGTCCTTTAGAGTGGCCTTGGCTTGACACCACTTTGGGATGGGACCTGACTTGAGTTTAGATGCTCACTTGAGCTAAAGGAAATTTCTGGAGAGGGACACAGCTGTTGGCATTCCGAAAAGGTGGAGGAATGAGTGTCTTAGTCTTGCAGGGGGAGTTTGGGTGGTCCATCATATTATCTACTATTGAAAGTGATTGAGAATGACATTGTGTTTGTTGGTCACTCCTTCTTGACTTTTCATTCCTAAGAATTTTAGGACCTTTATTCTTTCCTATTTTTACTGTAGTTTCTGGGAGTATTGATTCAGGTTTCATTAGGTTTATTCTGTACTGTCATTAATGTTGATTCATGTGACAGCTATTTTAAGTTACACATGTCGGAGTTTTGTTACTTAATATTTCTCTGAGAATGACAATATATTCCTTTCAAGAAACCCGGGATTTTATAGTAAAAAGGAAGATTACGTCTGACACTTCTTACAAAGGCTAAGTTCAGCAAGCTCAGTATCTCTGTAGGCTTTAGAAAAACTGGCTATTTAATTAATTCTTGGAGGCTTAAAGGAAAATAAAAAGAAGTGAAGAAAAAAACAAACATCACCTACAGTTTTAAGTGGATTTTGTTCATCTTGCTGTGTGAAGCAGCCCATTGTTAATTTTAGAAATGCTTTACAATATTTAACTTTCAGATCACCCTTAATGACACTGAGATTTACTGTCTAAGTGAAACAATCAAAATAAGAGACAGTCATGTGAGTGACAAACACCTCTGCTCTACTTTCTCTTTGCAGTGGGATAATAAAGCTCAGGTCCGCTGATCCAGGCAGTGGTGTATAGGGGCATCCCATGGCTCATAGCACAAAATCCCAAATATGATATGTGCAGAATCACACTCTAATATATTAAAAGCCCCATGGTAAAGTAATATGTAACATTATGGTTTGAAGAAAGAGGATTTTTTGTGCGAGATTGCACATTCAAACGTATTGAATGCTCAATGTGGCATTTATTTGGATGAGCAATGAAAGATTCATATAAATGTTCATGAATTATCACATGGTTGCACATAATGTTCAGCTACACTTACCTAAATGTTTTCATATTGTGTGAGATAGATTCATCTATAAAGCCTGAAAGTCACATTTGAATGAATGATTAATGAAAACAGATCTAATTGATATCATCGTAGCATCACCTACTCACTCTAATGTTTCCATATGTCTTTGTATTGTTTCCAAACATCAAAATAAAATGTTGTATAAGAGCTATAAGAATAGTTTACAGGTTATCCTGAAAAATGAAGAAATAAAATGACAAACGAATTAGGAGCCATTTTATGATATTTTCATAGATTAAAGAGAGAGTGTTATTTTGTTTAGAACCTTGTGATAATGGAGGTGGCTCAATTACCTCTGAGTACTTGGGAGAGTGCTGTGTTTGACACGAAAGGCACAAGATTCTGTTCTTTATTCCCCATTTCATCCAGTGTGACTGCAGAGTTGAAATAAAATATTCCTAATCACTGGATAGAGCAGGTATCTTTGAGGGTGGAGGATAACAATCAAGGGAGCATAGGAATTTTACACATTCTAAGAATCCTGGGAGAAGAAGAAAGAAAGTAAGGTAGCCAGGGAAAATTCCTTACAAATCATTCAGGAACACATTCATTTTTTGGCTCTTGCCTTAGGACTGATAAGAGAGGTTCAAAAAAGCCAAAAAAGAAAAAAAATCAATCCAGTTACTATGGATTGGGAGGCAGAAAAGGAACTCTTACAACAAAGTTTAATTATTTAACTATTGCTGTGTATAATATTGCTTTCTGTTTAGGAATGTTTACACCAAGGGCTAAGGTTAAAAAATCTCTTAGACCTTGTGTGATTAAAACTGCTAATTAATTGTCACATAAATTAATTGTAGGGTTTTCACATATGACTCTTTGAAGTATCTGCTGTCATTAGTTCTCACAAGTCTTCACAGCTCTCCTTCTATGCCACTGGCATGTAAGGCTTTGGGACATTAGGTACTTGATAGAC
The DNA here is from genome assembly GCF_008692025.1 of Phocoena sinus. Taxonomy (NCBI): domain Eukaryota; kingdom Metazoa; phylum Chordata; class Mammalia; order Artiodactyla; family Phocoenidae; genus Phocoena; species Phocoena sinus. Next base: position 91,025,525 of record NC_045765.1, on the reverse strand, counting down.
ATTCAATAATAGAATACAAAAAATATACCACTTTTTCCTTTATCGCAACCTCTTGAGTATTTCCCATTCTAATGCATTTTCTTTAATCCACACCTTTACCTCCTCGCAACACTTCTTCTCCATTTCATCCTATAAAATGAGCATATCTTTGTTAGCTTATCAAAAATTTTCATTGTAAGTTGTCTATCTTGTTAGTATTTTAATAGGCCTAAGGGATTAATATAAATGTTGCTGTGATGGCTACTTTTATATGTCAACTTGGAAGGTGTTGTGGATGAAATTAACATTTAAATTAGTAGACTTTGGGTAAATCAGATGGCCCTCTATAACCTGGGTGGACCTCATCAAATTAGTTGAAGACCTGAATAGAGTAAAAAGAATAGCCTGCCTGAGCAGGGGGGGAATATTTAGCAGACTACCTTTGGACTTCATCTGCACCATTGGCTCACACATGCCTTGAGCCTGCTGGTCCACACTGCAGGTTTTGGACTCACCAGCCTCCATACCTGTGTGAGCCAATTCCTTATAGTGAATCAACCTCTCTCTCTCTCTGAACATATATACCTTATTGGTTTTGTTTTTCTGGAAAACCTTGACTAATAGAGCTATCATATGAAACTTGGATATTCAAATTTAGGTAAAAGTATATTTCAGAAATTTAATTGTGATTACATTGTTAGCTTCTCTCTATGGTTACATCTAGGCCCTTAAATACTGTCTGCTTGGATAGCAGAGCTTGCTTAATGGAGATATTACATCGCTAATTGCATTGCCAGGGCAGGTTTATGACTGCACAACAGCTATCTCTCTCAAGAAAGTGACAATAAAAGCAGTTTATTGAATATTTGAAATCTCAAAAACAGCAACAGCAAACGGAAAAGGAAGAAAGAGGGAATTACATAGAGAAAGAGCTCTGGAGATCTACAGAAGGATCTCTTGGAGTCTTAGGCTGAATACCAATCTGCAGGTGTACAGTGAAACTCCATGAGAGCAGACACAGAAAAAATCCGGAGGAAAGAATAATTGCCAGGTACTCATAAGCCAAACAATTGCTATACGTTAAAGAGGTCCATGGATCCTTCCAAAATCCAGAAACCAAAGGAAGAAACCTTATTAAATACATGAGCCATTTAGTAGAGATACAAGAAAGGTCATGCTTTAGTAATTGGGCTGAACTACTCCTACAGAATAGATTATTCTAGACCAAGGTTCAGCAAACAAAGAACCAAATCTGACCCACTGCCTGGTTGATTAAAGTTTTATTGGAACACAGATATTCTCATTCATTTATATTTTATCTATGGAGGGTTTTGTGTTACAACAACAGATTTGTTTAGCTGAGGTAGAGAACGTAGGCCTTGCAAAGCTTAAAATAGATGCTGTCTCATTCTTTACAGGAAGTTTGCTGATTCCTCCTCTAGAATTACCCTGATCAAAAGAACTTTCATGCAAAAGATGCTCATCTTTGCTAATTACTAGAGAAATGCAAATCAAAACTACCACGAGGTACCACCTCACTCCAGTCAGAATGGCCATCATTAAAAAGTCTACAAATAATAAGTGCTGGAGAGGGTGTGGAGAAAAGGGAACCCTTTTACACTGTTAGTGGGAATGTAAATTGGTACAACCACTATGGAGAACAGTGTGGAGTTTCCTCAAAAAACTAAAAATAGAGTTGCCATATGATCCAGCAATCACACTCCTGGGCATATACCCAGACAAAACTATAATTCAAAAAGATACATGCATCCCTATGTTCATTGCAGCACTATTTACAATAGCAAAGACATGGAAACAACCTAAATGTCTGTTGACAGATGAATGGATAAAGAAGTTGTCATACACACACGCGCACACACACACACACACACACACACACACACACACTTTGGAATATTACTCAGCCATTAAAAAGAATGAAATAATGCCATTTGCAGCAATATGGATGGACATAGAGATTATCATATTATGTGAAGTCAGAAAGAGAAACACAAATACCATATGCTATCACTTATATATGGAATCTAAAATATGATACAAATGAACTTATCTATGAAACAGAAACAGACTTACAGACATAGAAAACAGACTTGTGGTTGCCATGGGGGAGGGGGTTGGGGGAAGGATGGATTGGGAGTTTGGGATTAACAGATGCAAACTATTATATATAGAATGGGTAAACAAGTCCTACTATATAGCACAGGGAATTATACTGAATATCCTATGATAAACCATAATGCAAAAAAAATGGAAAAAGAATATATCTATGTATAACTCAGTCACTTTGCTGTACAGCAGAAATTAAACACAATATTGTAAGTCAACTATACTTTAATAAAATTAAAAAAAAAGAATTTTCATGATTTCCATGCAACTCAACAGCCTGTCAGAACAAAGTCCAACACTATTAAAAGTCACACAACAAAATTCAGCAACCAACAATTTAAAATTTACAATGCTTGTCATCCAATCAAAACAATTTTCAGGTTTTGATCAAGATGGCAACGTAGGAAGTTCTCAAACTCCCTCTTCCCATGGATGTATGAAAAAATAACTTCAAAATGGGTAGGAAAGACTGAGGTCTTCCAGCACAGCCCCATACAACCGGGAAGGAACTCCCATCTCCCACCTTCACTGAGCTTTGTGTCCATGAAACCTACGAGGCTATAGCAAACAAGGGAGCAGTCGTTAATGAAGGCAAAGGCACTCTCATTTCAGTATTCTCCCGGCTCCACCCAGGGCTCAGTGTAGAGGGAACAGATAAAATCACCCACCTCCCAGTCTTTTCCTGAGAGGGGTCCATCTGCATACTTTGAAGGCACTATATAAGAGTTGTGTTTCTAATTTAGCATACATCTCTATCTCTATCTCTCTATAGATCTTTTGTTTCCTATTTCTATCTTTAGATGTCAGGACTTGTGATTTTTATTCTCATATATATATATATATATATATATATATATATATATATATGTTCCATAGTGATTTTTAAATGGAATTTGGAAGACAGAGAATGAAATACTCTTAGTAACCTACCTCATAATTGAGAGATTTACTATATATATATATATATTTTTTTTTTTTTTTTTTTTTTTTTTGAGGTACACGGGCCTCTCACTGTTGTGGCCTCTCCTGTTGCGGAGCACAGGCTCCGGGTGCGCAGGCTCAGTGGCCATGGCTCACGGGCCTAGCCGCTCCATGGCATGTGGGATCTTCCCAGACCGGGGCACAAACCAGTGTTCCCTGCATCGGCAGGCGGACTCTCAACCACTGTGCCACCAGGGAAGACCTACTATATGTGGTTTTGATAGTTGTCTTATTGGCATCATCATTGTCTTAAATTTAATGGTTACACTGCTATATTCATCCTACTAAGAACTGTTCTCAAGTTAATAAGGTCCAGTCTGCTAAATAGACCATTCCTTTTAGGTTTCTTCCCATTTTCCCACAGCATGTTGGAAAGGTAATCTGTATGCTCTGGCTGCATATTATTATTACAATTTTACTTTTAGATAGTTTAATATACTTACGTGATTAGTTGTATTATGTTACATTTTAATATGACATTCTCATTTTCACTAGATTACATGAGTCAGGTCCTCTTTCCTAAAAGATGTAGCTACTTATATATAAATTTTTGCCATAATTTTACCAACACTGTGCTGTCTGTAAAAATTTCATGGCACCTAACTGGTAAGTGATATATTAAATGACCTCAGACCCCGGTATGGAAGACATATTTTGAATCAAGTTCTAGCATTTTGTTTGAGCTATTACAATGCAAATTATAACACTGTACTACAGTTCTGAGATGTACTAAAAAAATAAGAGGCATAACACTAATTGTGCCAGGTGGTGCCTTTCATTTGCAGTGACAAAGCTGATTACTCTACAAAATGAGTTTACTGTAAAAGAATGTTAAAAATTTCTATCTAGTGCATCACCGATTTCTTTAATTACCTACTGTTAATGTACCTTCAATAGCAATACATGGTGCAGACAAGCTACCAGAATTAAATATTTAAATGAAATTGTGCATTTTTTATTAAAGGAAGTATTTAAATAAAGCAAAAGTAACTTTATATCTAATAAGCTTCACTTATATGAATGAAGATTAAAACAGTTCATATTCTCTCTTAGGGAACTTGATAGCAATTGCTGAATTTCTTTAATAATGAAAAGTTGGATTCAACAAAATTTAAACAATACAAATAATCATATATTTTAGTGTTTCAACATTTTAGTGTGTTAATTACCTTCAATGATACATTCTGCCTCAAAGCCTCCTTACATGCTGAGGAACATATTGAAGAATTATAAAGGTGTCGTGTAAAGTATGTTGTCACATATTCTGCAGTAAGTGGGTTTCAGAAAAACCTGCCCAAGGCTTAAGGAAAAAATAAAAGAGTTTAAAGTGTTATCTGTCTACATCAAAAGCAGTAGCTCATCAGTTAAATGAATTATGGTAACTTTGTGAAATATAGAAATTAAGAGGCATTTGTGTAAAAGAATAATGTGTAACCAGAACAGTATAAGAATACCTGAAGTTATTAAAATGTTCATGATATATTAAATAAAATGCAGTTGGTATAAAACAATATGTACCTTATGGTAAAAATAGCATGGGTAAATGTAGTATGTGTGTGTCCATGTACATGAAGAGTGCATGTAGAAAATGAGAGAAAGACTGCGTCAGCATCCTGAAAGAATGATAACTGAATGGTAACAAGCATCATCTGGGTAGTGGGGTTATGTGTTCTTATTTCCCTTCACATGCTTTTAAAATATATTTAAAGTTTTCATTATGAATGTGTATGACCTTTATAATAAGACAGTGATAATTGCAAGAGAAGTATTCATTAATGATTGTAAAAAATTGTTATTAACTATTTAATACATACTATACTAATAATTGCTTATTTCAACAGAAAAAATAGACACAAATATTAACCAATTACTAATAAGATATTATTATATCTTAAAATTATTATAACTCCTAGATTCATCTGCTCCATTTTATACTTATTTTTCTATATACCTCCAAGAAAGGAATCCTGTTCTTTCTTTTACCTCTTGTTTCTTCTATCTTGTCTTTTCTTGTTACTCCCATAAATGCATATGAAGTTTGTGGTAGATGTTGGGTGTGCCCCAGGAGACTCATGCCATTAGAAACAGGGAGTGTTGCACGACGGTTACTGGCAGTTGAGCACTTCCCTCAGAAATGTCTTTGTTTGAAGAGAGTTGAGCCACCCGAGATTTGACGAGCCCTCCCGTGGAGTGGCCAGAGTCCAATGATGGCTAATGTGGGGCTGCAGGTGGCCAGCCCTTGTGCCTTGATTCAGGACTTCTCTCAAGGGCCTTCCCCATCTCAGGTTCCCTGTTGGGTTGTCTGAAGCTTCTGTTCCTTCTACATCCAGTTGCTCCCTCTTTTCTTCCCAACCCTGCCTCATGTATTCCCTCACAAATACTGTCCCTCAGAACATGGCCCAATACAGTTACTGCTCACACATCTCTGTTTCTGGGTCTATTTTGCAGAGAACATGTCAAACTGATGATACAGAATTGCTTCCAGGGAATAATTTATTGGGAAATGTAAGGCCCTATATAAGAAGAGGAGCCCATTTTCAGTTCAAATCCCTCATGAGAGAAGTCTCTTTCTCTTGCCCTCACACTTAACATAGGAAGGGAATTTCAGAATAGACAGAGCTGCAGCCAAAGCTGCCAGACAGACACTATTCCTGTGGAAAACAAGTCAGGCTGTTAGTCGGCGTATTGCAGAACATCTCAGGGGGAAGCAAAGTCTCTGTGGAAATCAACTGATGTAAATTCTGCTTAAAGTGAACTGTGGTCTTTTATGATTTCAAAGGCTAATTTTTAGTGGTAATGGCTCATAAAATCATTGTTAGAAGGAAAAGGATCAACAGAGTTGGGATAATTTAATTGAATTCAATTAAAGCAATACTTATTAAATTCTTACTATATTTTTCTAGCACTGCTCTGATGCTGGGAACAGAGAGGCAATGCACATAGTATAAAATAAAAATCTTCTTCATTACTAATGATAAACATTAAGGAGGAAAACAAAGCCAGGAAAAGAAATAGGTAGTTCTGGGTGGAGTTTGGGATTTCAACAGGATGAAGAAGGAAGGAGTAGGTGATATTTGAGTTAACACCTGAATGAGTTGACAGAGTGAAGCACCTAGTTATCTGGGGAAAGAAAATGAAAAATGAGTTTTAGAAAAGATTATAATAGAGATTTTATGGTGAGTAACATGGGTTAACATCTCTTTACTTCCATAGTGAGGTGAAATGCAGAGCTCCTTACCTGTCCATTCCTCACCCACTTCTCATTGTTCAATCCCTTCGCTTGCTTACCTTGCATTCTATCTAGCACTCAGCCAGTCCTGTCTTACATGCCCACAATTCTTGAAACCTGATAGCTAAATTTAAATATTATTCACCCTTAAAAAAAGAAGGAAAACCTGCCAGTTCTGACAATGTGGACAAACTTGGAGGACATTATGCTAAGTCCAAATAAACCAAACACAGACAAATATTACATGATATCACTTATATGTGGAATCTGAGAAAATTGAACTTAGAGAAACAGAGAGAAGAATGTTGGTTTCCAGGGGCTGGGGGTTTTGGGGGAGATAGGGAGATGTTTGTCATAAGGTACAAACTTTTAAGAGGAATAAGTTCTAGAGATCTAAGGTACAGTATGGTAACTACAGTTAATAATCTGTTGCATATATGAAATTTGCAGAGAGTAGATCTTAAGTGTTCTCAACACATATGCACTCACAAATGGGAATTCTGAGGGTGCTATTGTTGCCAGGTCAGAAATCTTCCTTTCCTTTTAACGGCATGATGCCCACTCATCTTCAGGTCCCAGCATTAATGTCAGATGCCTTGAGAGACATTTCCTTGACCTAAGAATAAGGTAGTCCCCATTGAGGAAATGTGTCCTTAGCATCCTGAGTCTTCTATAATCTTATTTAATTATTCTATTAATCAGTGGATCATTTGGGGTTAAGTCAGGAAAAGAATCTACATGACACAATTTATGGAGGTTTAGAAGAGCTGAGAAGACAAAAAGAGGATAATAAAGCTAAAAAGATATTAGTAGCAATTGGAATCTTGAGGAACAAAAGGAAAACGTGGTGCTAGGAGAGCTCAAAATCCAGGATGACCAGTTGAGAGCTGAAAACATGCAGAGGAAGCTCTCATGAGTCCATGGTCTCATCTGGGACCATGCTCAGAGTGGCCCTTGGAAGAAGTGGGAACCACTGAAGAGGTAGAGTAACAGGAGCAGAGGTAGAGTACGAGGGCAAAGAATATCCTATCTTCTCTCTCCCTCCTACTTCCCACCAGTGCTTCTCTGTGGCGGGACCCAGACTGGTGACGTGGGAGCCAGGGAGATGCTGTCTGAGAGCATCAGCCCCGCTGTGGTACAGAGAGTGAGGGGAAGAAAGGAGATACATATGATGAGCACTGACTGTATGTTTTGGGAGCAGAAAGACTGTTTTCCTTGTTTCCTAATTGATTTTCAGAATATGGCCTTGTGCCTAGTTCACAGCAGGTGCTCATAAATATTTATTTGAAAGATTAATGATACCAGTGTCCCCATATATGTGTATGTATTTTACCACACACATAATTTATTTCTAGGATTTCAGATATTCTCAATAAACCTTTTTTCTTCACAGCACACTGTTTAAGAAATTCCTCTAGACAGAGTTTGATAGTTTCCTGTTCTACATCTGAAACATATTTGTCTATGAACATTCAAAATTCAGGTATCTGAAATGGATAAAACCAGATAAGCACTACTGCTTTATATATGCCATCTTAATTCAGGTTGTTTCTGCCTGAGCGTCTTATGTCTACACAATTTACTTCGCTTCCTAATGTATCCTTCACTATCTCATTCCCTCTTTCATCTATTTCTTTGGGTGATTTTTGCATCCTTAGTGAATGCCATCCTTGATACTTTCTTTCATAAGACTCGTGTTGGCTTGTGGCCCAGGATACAGCAAGTTATACTGGGTTTTTTAATGTATTTCAAAAGCTCTGAATTGCATCTTGACATCAAAGGGCTATACAATGATAGAATGACAGCCCTAGATTGTACTTTCAGAAATCATCTAGTTTAATCCCTCTCCTAAAATGTTAATAACTGCAGTCCAGGTAAGTCTATTGTATACAGTTTTATCTTTTCCTCTTACTCAAGCTGACATGGATGGCATTCCACCATGTCACAAGTTACCCTATTCCAATATTTAAATACTGACAAAGAACTACTTCTTTTTCTTCTCCTCCTTCTTTTAGGCATACTTGCTGAGTATTTTCTCTTGTCCAAACATTCCGAAAACACGAGGAACAACTTGTCAGTACTGCTGTCATATAATGGTACTAACTTTATAAGTTATATATGGTCAATATAAGATGACCATTATTGTATTGAGATGTCTTCACCGGTAGAACAGGTGCGAAGTTCGTAGTCTGCAAAGACAAATTGCCAAAGTAAAACTTTGTTTTTCATAAATGTCCTTAGGTATTGCATCCTAATTTCTGCTTTTATTAAAAAATTAGTGCCCACTTAAGGTAAAAGCAGTTCTCTCTGTCTCTCTCTGTCTAAGTCTTCCCCTCCCTCCCCGTCCCTCTCTTCTAGAGATTAGACAATCAGTCAATTCAGTACTTTCCATTCTCCTTCATTATTTTTTCTCCTCTCTTCCGAGTTTGGAACGTGAGTGAGGTGGGCAGGGACTTACATGCCAGCCATTGAACTGTCCTCACATTTGTTCTCCAGTTACCAGGTCAGTGTGGCTACCTTAACCCATAGGGAGGCCTCTTCATGCCTACTTTTCTGCTCTCACCCAGATCCTGTGGATGCAGAATACTTGGAGATGTTCTCTCATGCTATTTCAGATTCAAAAGGAAATGGTGGTGGTGATAGGTGAGAGTGAATTTTTAAAATGTCTTTGTTTTGCTTTATTTGCTTTTTAGTTTTGTTTCCTCAATTTTCACATGGTATACACCTTTCTTTACCCAGAATCCTTAAAAAATTATATGGATTTATCTCCTGAAACCTACTTCCCTAATAAGCCCAAAGGATAGGGGGAGATGCTACTTTGCTTTCTGTATGAACATCCTCTTTGATCCTCAATCTCTTGCCACATGTCAAGCTATTTTCTCTTTTGGGCTTGGCAAAATGACCTCACGTTACCATAAATTCTCCTTCAGGCTATGGTCTACAGCAAAACCAAAATTTTTTGTGCTGAATCATCCAGATCTGAGAGCGATATGAGTACTGGCTAATGTTCTGCTCCCATTGGGCTCCACAGGGGTCTGCAGTCTCTGGTCCTGGGAGCTCCAAACCATCAAGAATGTTGGCTGTATGGCCATGGGTTCTTCTCCCACGGTCTTGCTGTTTCCTCAAAGTACTGTCTCTTCCAATTTGCCCAAAGTCACCAAATTTACAATCTGAAATCTTTTTTTTAGAATTAGTATTTCTTTTCTATTAAGACATTCTGTTCCGTTAGCTCTTCAGACTTTCAGATAGAGACTATACATCACCAAGACTCAAGATAACTTATCTCTATGTACATGTTTTTTGTTTTGTTTAACTTTGTTGTGTATTGTGGTGAAGTTATGCTTTGCATAACAATTCTTTTGAAAGCTACTGAGTTCCCTTTAAATGTCACAGTTTATATCTCATAATGAATTACAGTGGCACAAACTCAGGGGTACAAAAATGTAGTAGTCATTTCTATATAACTGAAATAATGGTTGTATAACTTTTAAGCCTTTATTTTCCCTAGAAAGAAGGAACTTAATCTATTAATTTCCAAACAAACATTGGGCAAATTGAAAGAATTTGAGGAAATAGGAAGACATTGGAAAACTTGTTTCCTTTTTTTTTTTTAAAAGTTTTCTCTTTATTATACAGAAAACTTTTTATTATTTTCTAGCTTTGAATACATTTATTTTAACATGAATGAAATAGACTTAGTATATCCTGTATTACGTATATGCTATATAATGTATACTATATTTCTTTATCTCTGTCTCAGTCTCTCTGCCCTGAGCATGTCTGACTCAGATGGAAAAGCTGCAATCACTTTGGTTCAGTCTCCCTGCCCTGAGCATGTCTGACTCAGATGGAAAAGCTGCAATCACTTTGGTTCAGTCTCCAGTGGTGCTGGTGTCAGTAGAATGCAGTCCTGTAGTCCAGAGTCATTTCAAAAAACTTACATTCTTAATTTTTTTAAACTTCTCAAACATTCTAGAGGAGAAACACTGTTCATTTTATTTATCCTCCTTTGCTCTTACTCCAAAACTGTTCTCCTTCCTCTTGTTTTACTCTTTCCTCTCTCCCCAAAGAAAGACACGTCAGCACCCACAACCCCAGCCTTCAGGGCTCAACCTGAGGCACTCTGTGCTCTTAGTATAACATTACACTGTTTTTGTACACACTTCAAGCTATAACATTAGCTTTATGAGGTAAGTACAATCAGTGACATGCATTTTCTCTTCTGACAAAGTGAGAAAAGGACTGCAGGTCTAATTTTCAAAGTAAAACTTTGAATTTGAAACAAAATAGCATATTTTTGGGGCTTCTCTGGTGGCGCAGTGGTTGAGAGTCCACCTGCTGATGCAGGGGACATGGGTTTGTGCCCCGTTCTGGGAGGATCACACATGCCGCGGAGCGGCTGGGCCCGTAAGCCATGGCCGCTGAGCCTGTGCGTCCGGAGCCTGTGCTCCACAATGGGAGAGGCCACAGCAGTGAGAGGCCCGTGTACCGTTAAAAAAAAAAAAAAAAAAAAAAAAGCATTTTTTTTGTAAACAGATTACTGAATAATGACCATGGCTCAGATCTTTTTATTCCAAAGCAATTCTGAATTTTTAAAAATTATTTTCCTATATGTGAGTTGCAGACATGATTTACAGTGACAAACTATTTCACCAACGCCTCTTCAAAAAACTTCAAAAATGTTTTAAATTTTAGAAAGAAAAGCTTGCATACCACTTTTTTTCCCCTACAGATAAAGAACTGAAAGAGAGGGAAATGTGTTATAAAAATTTTGGTGTAGCAAATGAAAGATAATTTATCTTAGCTTATTTTAGTCATTCTCTTCAGTTAGATTGGTGTCAGTAGCTTGCCTGTGATGCAGCAAGACCCTGTAAAGATTTTCTCTGATTTTTACAAATGGATTTTCTTGTGAACATTGCCAAAAAAAGCTGTGTGTGTGTGTGTGTGTGTGTGTGTGTGTGTGTGTGTGTCTCCCCTCCATTGGTACTGACAGCCACTGGCATTTTCCTTATCCACTAGCATATCATTTATAGAACTATTCTTAATCTCTTAATCCCTCAGTATTGCTTCAGAAATATTTGCCAGACTGGGCATATTGCTAATTTATTTTCATTTTTATTACTTGTACAGCATCCCAGAATGTACTGAAAGAGTATCTGAATGTTATTAATTATCCTTATACTTTAGTTTAATATTAATTTTTATTCAAAAATATTGCAGGGAACATCATGGCGCTCCAGCTCTTCCTTTAAACTAGTTTTATTTATCTTTTAAGTTCTTACTTCTTTAAGAAAGCATCCCTACCTAAGAACAACTGTTGCTGCATCCTACAGTTTGGCCCCTCTCATTCTTCTCTAGCAAATGCGCTACGTCTGCCTGAAGGTGTGTGTGATCAGACCCTCATCCCTCAGGGGTCTGAGACAATGATATTCTCATACTAAACCTGTTGTACTTATCTGTTGACAGTCAAAACTGGGAAAGGAAGTAGAAGAATGTACCCTAAAAGCTCTTTTCCCCTCACTCACTGTGTGACAGCAGCCCAACCTCCTCCCAAGGAGCCGAGATGGTGGTTCCTTGTCCTGCCTGCTGGCTGCACAGGATCCTGAAGCGACCAAGTAGTAACCATGGCTCAAGTCTTTATGGGAATCTTGCGGTAAACTGTTGAAAATATTCTCCCTCTGGAAAATAACATCTCTAAATCCATAAAAGCCAAAGGTTCAGGGACTGGAAGCACAAAACAGTCACTGGGAGTGATGGTAAGCAGAGTGTGGAGGCAGGGATTTGGTCTCCATGATCTTCACCCCCTAGTATTATACCAGTGACAGTTTACAAAGCAAAGCGTAATTAAAGTTGCAGACAGTTCAGAGATTCTAGGCAACTGGCTGAGCAGCAAAACTATCTGTCTTTGGGAAAACGTACACAAATAAATCTTAATTAACTGTTCAAGAACAGTTTTTTTCAATTTCTGTTGTTTGGCAATTTGGTATAACTTGTAAAACATCTAAATGTATCAATTTTAGGTAGCACTTTTTTGTTTTTACCTAAAAAATAAACACACAAATATGTGTGTTTTCACTTGCAGAGTTATTGACTTATAATTCAGCAGACTCTTTTAAGTCACTAAATTACTTTGAGTAAATAGCACCATTAAGTGACTAAATGGTCAGCAGGGGTCTGCAAGACTCAATATAAATTAGCTAAAGAATAGTTCACATTAATTTCACTGTTAAATCAATCTTTTTTTTTTTTTTTTTTCTGGCTGAGTAGAGGGACAAATCACACAAAAGCACAACCATCCCAGAAATTCTATGATGCTAGAAGAATCAACATTATTTCAAAATCACTGTTAAAGTTTAAATAAATGTAAACAGAATGCTCCCAATAAAAACATATGGCTTCAGACTCTGTTAATAGTTTAGTACAGCTGAGCCCTGGAGAAGAAGTTCTACAATTTCACAGTGAGGTTAGAAGTACTTAAATGATAAAGATAAGATAAAAAGTGTTTAAATGTTTTCTGATCAGTTTTTAACTTTTCAACTTTATATGCAATTAATGTCATTTAAAAACCTTTTTATATAAAGGCAGTATGGATAAGTGCATAAATAGAAAGATACTTAATATTTTTATGAAATTAAAATGAATTTTACCATTCTGTTTATACTTAAAAGATCTTTAATTCTCCACGTTTCTAACTAAAGTGAGTTAACTTGACAATTAAGTTTGGTTAGTCTAAATCATCAACTAACTAAAACTTTAGGATGTGTTTGGTGCAAATGCTATTTTAAATCATTAGGATAATTAATGAGGTTAATTCCATAACTTCCTAAATCTGCAATTCATACTATACTATAGAGAAATAACCTTAATTATACATACACGGTGTATACTCGTACAAAATGTCAAATGGAAAGAATATTCAAAGTTCTATTCTTATTGAACTAATATTTAATATAATTTCAAATTTAAACACAATTATTATCAAACAAATTTTAATGATGGTTGGATGATTTTATATAGCTTTTATTGTTATTATGTTAATTCAAAGTTTAGTATGAATATTAATGTATTTTCTTTTATTATTCAAATTTATTATTAAATTTCTTGTACAATTTAATTATATTTTTACTCAAAATTTTATTTCATAGGATGAATTCTACTTTAAAGTTTCATCTTATACTTTATTAAGAAAAAAACATTTTGCATTGATTTACTTTTCTCCAATACCCTTTTCAAAGAAAATAGATTAGTATTATATTCCTTAATTTACAAGGTTCCTGCACTTCACTCCCAAATACCACCACCAAGAGCAGTCTGCCAAGAAATCACAGTACGGTAGAGATTTTAAAGTATTCTCCCGGAATCTGTAGTTGATCTGTCTTAGATACAAAGGTAGAAAATAATTGTACCAATTCCCTGCATGTGGTGTGTATCATTCAGTGTAGTCCTTTAATAGATGAAGGCACAGACATTGAAGAATATAAAGCAGTTGTATAAAGAACCCACAAATAATTAGTATTCAAACTAAGAGTTTTAGTATAATGGTCAATATTTTCCCATGGGTGTGTTTTTGGGAAAAAGGGAGATAATATTTTAAAGAATACCGCGGGCTTACTAGAATGATTTTTAAATCAAGCAGCACATTCAAATACGTTATCTTATTCAGTGTGGAATTTGCTCCATATACTTTTGGGCCCAGGAGTTGGGTGTGTCCTCTCTGCTTCTTTTGTGATAAATATCTATTTTATTGAATTTGTTACTTATCTGTGTACAGTGAAAAAATAAATATTAGGCTGTCGAAAATGAAAATTAAAAAAAAATTCAACTTGCATGTTCTATCATTGGTTGATCTAGAACTAAAAGTAAATACTAAGTTTTTAAAATACACACACTATAGATAAAAATCTTTGATATGAAAATAATCACTTTCAGATCTTATAGGTTTTAGGCCACTGACATTGCTCACCCTGGCTCACATATAGGACAACTTAGCACATGTTCATTGTTGTTCATTACAAAGTCCTAAGGAAGCTTTTTTTATTTAGGTAGGCACTCACTCCACTAAATTTGAAAATAAAATGTTGGTCTTTTGATTATAGGATTTTTTTCCAAAGGATTTAAAAAAAAATTTTAATGCATACAGAGATTAGTGTAGCTATAAAAAGCAAACACATAAGACCACCTATTCTATGTCTAGAGAGAAAGAATTTTCACTAAATAAAAGGTAAAATTTTAAATTTATAATCGAAATATCAGTCTATTCCATATCTGAACACAGGAGAATTATTTGGGCTTAACAAACTCAAAGAGGCCATTTAATGACTAAGCATAAATATAAATATGATTCACAATAGCTAGGGCTGGCTGACCATTGTGGACACATTAAAAGTCATAAGTTCCAAAGACACAGGCCAGATTCTGGAAGAGTCAAGTCATTGTCACTCCCTTCAGCATTCAAAAAGTTCAATGTACAGCAAAAGAACAAAATGAAAAACTATACAATTCCACTTGGGTATTATCTAGGAAATCTTACTTAACATATCTTTTAAATGCTATAAAAATACATTGCTTTTTGGATGTCATTTATTATTTTGAGAGAAAGAGATAGAGATATTCAATTCTTTTATAATTAAAGGGCATTATTACAACTGTAACCAAGATTTTTTTAAATGGGCTCTGATTTTTTAAATAAAAAAATTGATATTAAAGTAAACATTCATATTTTAACAGTTATTCTCTTTTACCCTATGCCTAAAATGCACTTCTATAAATAAGTTATAGAGTTAGCTAAAGAAAAAAAATGACTGGAAAAAATAGAAAATGGAAAAGGTAGTATTGCTGATATTTTGGTGTTTGATAGTATTTTTACTCTCTATATAGGAGTTCTCTGAATGTATTCTCCCTTTCTCTAGAGGTGTTTCACATCATGTTTAAGTATTACAAACTTATGATGGGCAAGACTAACAGGAAATGCAAACCATACTCTCTTTAAAATCAAGTCCAAAATTTGATGTGGACAGTATGACCTACGATCCATGAACATGTTGATGTGGACAGTATGACAGTAACAGAATGCTCTCATTTTAACTTTTTACTTTGAAATAATTACAGACACACAAGAAGTTGCAACCATATCACAGAGAAGTTTCACACACTCTTCACCCAGCTTCCCCCAATGTAGCTTCTGTTAAATGATAAAGCACATTAAAATTTTCAAGAGTTTACTTGAGTACACATCTATTTTGAAATTGGGCACCGTCAAACTATTTTGAAATTGGGCACCGTCAAACTGAAAGTGGTTAGGAGCTCTCTATTGGCAGGAGCTAGGGGAAAGTTTTTATATAGCAGACAGGGAAGCAAAGTAAGGAAATAATTTGGCTTTAGCTTTTAAAAAGTTACCTTATTTGGGAAAGGGTATTTGGCTGTTTGTGATTGGTTCTTCTTAAATTTTGTTTTCTTGGGTATGAGTGTACTGACTCTGGCTTAGGTTTTAGTTTTCTTACATAGACTATGAAGGCATCAGAACCACCTCAGTTTCATGGCCTCTTTCTTTAATTACTTTAACACACAGCCTACATAATAATAGAACATTATCAACAATAGGAAATTAACACTGTTGGACTACTATTAACTAGACTGCAAACCTTACTGAAATTTCACCAGTTTCTACATGCACTGGTTTGTGTGTTTCTACGAAATATCAACATTTTCACATGTTTAGATTTACCACCACAATCAAGATACAGAACTGTTCCACTACCAGATAAGAATTCCAAATTTGCCAATATCCAGGTCCTAAAGACTTTTTCCTGAAGTTTTTTTTCTTAAATCTTTAGATTTATGTACATTATCCATTACAAATTTATTTTTTTAAGAATTGAGGTTTATTTTTTCCATACAGATAGCTGTTTATTCCATCATTCATTTCCCCCATTGCAATACTTAAGAGACACTTGCTGAAAATCAATTTATCTTTAATTTGTGGGGCTATTTTTGGATTCTGTTCCATTCCATTCATCCATATACCTTCCATGAGGTTAGTATCACACTATCTTGATTATTGAAGCTTTATCCTGATATCTAGTAGTTTGAAATGTACAAATATATTCTACTTTATCAAATTGTTTTAAGTATACTGTATCCTTTGCATTTACATATAAATTTTAGGTTCAGCTTGCCAATTTTTATAGAGTGGTAACTGCTAAGATTTTCACTGTAACTGCATTAAATCTACTGAAAAATTTGGAGAGGATTAACAACTTAACATTAAGCCCTACGATCCATGAACATGTTGCATCTCTCCATTATTTAAAAAATTCTATCAGGCATGTTTTACAGTGGGGTTTCATATATCTTGTGAAGTACAGACTCAAGTACTTCATAATTCGGATGGTATTGTAAATTGTATTTTATAAATTTCACTTTCCAAATGTTTGCTGCCAGTATATAGAAGTACAGCTAAGTTTTATAAATTGGTCTTCTATCCTGTGACCTTTCTTAACTCATTTATTAGGTCTAGTAACTTTTTAAATAGATGTATCTAGATTTTCAACATACACAATCATATGTCTTATAAACAAAAACCATTACATTTCTTTCTTTCCAAAACGAAAATTTTTTTCTTGCTTATTGCAATTGCCCCCTAATATACTATTGAAAAAGTGGTGAGAATAGAAACTGTTGTCTTTTTCCTGACATTAGATGGAAAGTATTTATTGTTTTACCAGTAGGTATGATGCTCCATCTAGATTTTTCTTAGATGTCCTTAATCAGAATGAAGAAATTCCCCTCCATTTCTAATTTGCTGAGATTTTTGTTTTGTTTTTATAAATTGTTGCTTAATTTTTTCAGATTATTTCTATGCATCTATTAAGATATATAAATCTTTATAGATTATTTCTCTGTACCTGTTAAGTTATAGTTTTGATCAAAATTTGAAATTATTCCTTTATTATTTTATTTTATGCTGTTTATATAGTGAATTGCATTAATTTATTTTCAAATGTTATATCAACATTGAATTTCTAGGATAAATGTCACTTGGTTCTGATTTGTTATATTGATTATACTTTGTTAGACTCAACTGGATGAAATTTTATTAATGATTTCTGCTTCTGTGTTCATGAAGCATATTGGCATGTAGTTGTCTTTCCTTGTAATGTATTTGTCTAGTTATGATATCAGGGTAATCATGAATAGATAAATACATGGGTATTTATCTCATAACATGAGTAAGCAAGTTGTATGCAAACAGAGTTGATTTCAGTTTGCCTGCTGAAACCTTGTTCTTATCTCCTGAGCAACCTGAAGTCATAGTGCTAACCCTTGATTAAACTTGAAATAAATGTACTATTAAGTGATTAATATAATCCTGTGTTAGGGTATGAAACAGATCAGGAACAATTTATGTCTTTTTATCAGCATTTAACTGATTGCTATTTTGCACCAAGTTTGTTTTATGTATGCTTCCTGCTATTGAGCCTTATCATGCAGCCTAGTTTTAGTTACATGACTAAAAGAGTATAAAAAATCTCTCTTTGGATGAGACTGTGCATCCCCTTAAACTAAGGTGTTTCACATACACCTGATCGTTCAAAATATGAAGATGAAGTTGTCTTGTGTAACTGAGAAAGGACCCAGGGAGCTGCGCCCAGAAGAGTCGTTTGCTTGTGATTTATTTCTCCTATTTACCACATCTATTACCTTTATTAAAACATTACATGAGTGTACTCTGTGAAGTTTCAGTAGTCTTTTCACTTATCCAGTACTGTGTAATTGCTGAAGAAGTGCTCCTTCCTGTTCTATTATCTGAAATAATTTGTGTAGGATTGGTATTATTTCCTATAATTTACCAGTGAAGCCATCTGTGCCTGAAGATTTTTTTGTAGGAAGGTGTTTATACTATGAATTTGTCTTTTTAAATAGATACGGCACTATTCTTGTTTTCTATTTCTTCTTGGCTCTGTTTTGGTAATTGTGATTTTCAAGGAATTCTTAAATTTTGTCAGATTTGTTGGAATAAAACTGTTTATAATATTTCCTTAAAATTTTAATGTTTGTGGAATCTATAGTGCTGTCTGCTCATTCATTCATTATATTGTTGATTTGTATTCTTTTTTCCTTGATCAATCTAGCTAGACATTTATCAACTTTATAGATAGTTCAAAAAAAATCAACAGTGGTCCCTTTTCCCTTCTTTTTTCCATATACTCTTTCATTTTCTTCTGCTCAGTTCTTTATTCTTTCCTCCCTGCTTTTCTTTTCTTCACTTCCTAAGGTGGATGGCTAGATCACTTAATTGTATCCATATGCAGATTCCTGAAGCTTCTTATATGCATAACTACCCCATCTCTTGTTTTCTGCCCTGTAATTTCTCTTTCATGCTCTCAAACCTGATTATCTTTTTCTTCAACTCAGCAATACTCACATGCTTTGTTTGGGATCACTGCCCTAGCACAATGGCCTAGAACTGCCTCTAAGCAGATAGCAGGGTTGATAAAACAGCTTCCTTCTATTATTTCCTCTATCTGAGGTACAACGTCTAAAAACATTGCTTCATTTCTTTTGTCCATTTTGTTGTTGTTTACACTGGCTGGAGAAATTAGCCACAGTGAATCTATCATAGCCAGAGGTCGCTCTAAATAATATTTGAGAAACCATGGAGATTGAGAGTTGCCAAAACGAAAGATAAAGTAAATGTCTACACTTCTATATCTGGGGTGTAGACATGTCCCAGAAACTATACTCCTCTCAGCTTTAATTCACATGCAAACATTTTAGCATAGCATATTAAACTGATAGTTAATACAGGAAAAGAAGATGATCACTATGATTATTTCACTAAGAATAAACCAGGCAAAGTAACTCATTTAATTTTGCACTAGGGTTACTAGATTTGTTGTATATATGTTCTGTACTTGTATCAAAGTTTGAGAAATAATATGATGCTTTGTTTGAGGGCATGTTGGAACAGTAAAGGAAAAATGGTGGATTTCTACTGGGTTTACATATTAAGAGTTGACAATCACATGAGGGAAAAGCTGATGATTATTAAATGCTTGGTTTTAAAACATTAGAACTCTGCTATGCTGTATAAGCAAGCTAAGTGCTCATGGTGGATCTAGGGTAATTCTGAGAGGTTAGATTTTCTCTTTTGTGTTAGGGACAATTCACTTTCTCATCAACAGTTTTCCTTCCATTGAAGTCTTCCTTCTTTGGGGCAGGTTAGAAATGCGACCAGAACACTTAACTGCATCATTTTGTACATAAAATATCACTCTTTGTATATAAAATATTCATAACTTTAAGTGATTCAATGGTAATAGGATACAAGAAAGAGAGTATTTTAAGTTGAAGAATTATTCATACTGGTCATTTTCCAAACAGGTTATGAGCTATGAGTTAAATAACTCTTAAACACTTTAGAGCTATTCATATTATCAAACTTTGAGTCCTCTGAAAACATGCTGGGGAAAAAAAAATGATGCTTAGAAGCATCTATTTTGCCCATGTAGTTCTGGTTGGAAGTATAAATAACAAAAAGGCAGTGAATAAACGGGCAGAAACGAAGAACAGTGAGATATACTTTAGGAATTATCTATGAATGTACTCAATCTTAGGACATCGTGAATGAACATGTTTCCTAGCATAGTTTTATAATATGTGTATATTTATGTAATATTTATAATTTATGTCTAGTATATGTATATATGTAGACACACAGCATGTACAACCTTAATAAAAATAGGCAATAAACTTTTATCCACTAAACCATGACTTCAAAAATAATGAGTACTTTGTGAGGCTTAAACAGATGTAATAACAAAAGTTACCAGTTTTTAAACAACTACTGTATTCAAGTACTGTGGTAGGCACTTCATGGACACTAATTGTGTCACAAAACCCTTCAAATGAGATGATAACAACCACTTTTTTCTCAAATGGAGAACAAGCTCACTTAGACATCTTGACCGTAATAAAGCCAAGATAAAGATACAGTCTTCTGGGGCTCTGGTTTGAACGTTTACAACCATTTCACCTCCAAATACCACAGATGTGACATAGGTTTACTTGATTTTTGATTTTTTTTTTTTTTTGACTCTCCATACAGTTTCACAGTATGCTTTACAGAGGCCTGGTGGCTGTCATTGAGGTCAGGGGATTTTCAACCCATATTTCACTTGAATAAAGGAAGCTGTAACAAAAATACTGCTTCTCTCAGAAGTTTTGTGCCAATTTTGAACTCTACCATTGTTACTTTCCTTAGATTTTTATCAGAACCCTTGGTCTACTATAAACCCATGCTTTAAAATGTGACCAACTCAGTCATACAACACTCAGTTTATGCTCTGGCTACTCTTGTATCAATTTCTATTTCCTTTTATTAAAATCATTTTATTTTTCTTTTGTATGCTGAAGAAGACTTATAGCAATATTTTGAAAATTAATGAACTCTGAAGGTTATCATCATGTCCCTAATTTTTTCTCTCCTTTCTCATCTCAAAATCACCATAGTAATATTGAATCTAAAAACTGCAAGTTAGGATCCTGAGCAACATTTTCATTTCAAAGTTCAGCACCATTTTCCTGTTTTGAAACCACTGCATTCATTTCAAAAATAAGATTCTTACAAAAATATTGACCATGGGGCTCTGATCTCTAGCCATTGTCTTTGAGTTTTCCAGATTTAGATTAAACATCTTTAGTTATCATTATCAACCAGTTATCCAGTGATTGACATTAATAAAATTTATGGTGAAGAAAACATTGCCCTTACACCATCTGGAAGATGGTATCTATATTTCACATTTTAATGTAATTCAGTGGATAAGTGACTTTGTGGTTCTGCATAGGAATATTTTTTCTGGAACTATACTTCACTAAATGTTCTTGTGGTTACTAACATGACCATTGTTGGATTTAAAAAGGTAATTTTTCTTTTTCTGCAGTGATGAGCCACAGTTGTAGTTTTATCAGCATTATGCCACATTATTCCAACTGATTGTAACAATTAAAACAGTTCCGGGTTTGGACTGGATATGGTGATATTTATATTCCATTCTGACTTATTTTGATATCGTGCCATGATGATAAATAGCTGCTTTTATTAATAATAAGTTACATTCTACACACAAAATGAGGGTGATGTCTTTATAAATCCATCTCTGATCCTTTACAGAAAACAAGTTTGATTTGTTGACACTGTTTCAACCTGATTTACAGGAGTAGAGAGGGTCATTTTTTATATCTTCATATTTATGTTTTACCCTTGCTTAAGATTTCATAAAGAAATTCTTATTTAGATACACGCTGGTAACAAGAACATTTTAAAAATCAATCTGCAAATAAATTGGGAAATTTAGATTAGAAGCTATAGAGTGGCACTACCAAATGTAAAATAGATAGCTAGTAGAAGCAGCTGCATAGCACAGGGAGATCAGCTTGGTGCTTTGTGACCACTTAGAGAGGTGGGATAGGGAGGGTGGGAGGGAGACACAAGAGGGAGGACATATGGGGTTATATGGATATGTAGAGCTGATTCACTTTGTTATAAAGAAGAAACTAACACACCATTGTAAATCAATTATACTCCAATAAAGATTTTTTAAAAAAAATTACAGTTGTGTCATGTCAACAAATTGATATTGACTTTGTAGATTTTTAAATTCTGATACAATCCACAAAGAAAGAACAAATTAGATGCCTGTAATTTCTCCAAACAATAGCAACAACAATAATCCCAATAACAATAAAGTTTGGTTTAAAACTTTTTAAAAAATTTCTAAGTGCCAGGAACTGTACTAAGCCCTTTATATACATATAACTCACTTAATTCTCACAAGTCTATTCCTATTCCTATTATTATTTTGTATTCAGAGGAGAAAATTGGAGACTATAAAAGTCATGCTATTTGCCAAAGTTCTCAAAGGAGAAAGAGCGAGCTAAGAATCTATCTTGGATATATTCAGTATTTAACCCCAAAATCTATGGTCTTGACTACTGGGTTAAAATACATTGACCACAACTAAGTATCAGCAAATGTCTAGTGGCTATTTCATAGTTATTTTAAATGTAGTAATTGAAATAAAATAAATTAAATATTTAAGAGTATTTTCCTACTCACTTTTTAAAAAAATTTAATTAATTAATTAATTTTTGGCTGTGTTGGGTCTTTGTTTCTGTGCGAGGGCTTTCTCTAGTTGCAGCAAGTGGGGGCCACTCTTCATTGCAGGGCGCGGGCCTCTCACTATCGTGACCTCTCTTGTTGCGGAGCACAGGCTCCAGACGCGCAGGCTCAGTAGTTGTGGCTCATGGGCCTAGTTGTTCCGTGGCATGTGGGATCTTCGCGGACCAGGGCTCGAACCCGTGTCCCCCGCATTGGCAGGCAGATTCTCAACCACTGCGCCACCAGGGAAACCCTCCCCTACTCACTTTTTAATATTACATTTATATATTACAATATGATTACCACTGTAGTGTTAACTAACACCTCCATCAAGTCATATGATAATCATAATTTTCCCTACCCATTCTTTTAACTATAAATATTTACTGACATTTTTGCATAGCTTGAGATTGTTCTTCATTGATTGTGTCATTTATGCAATTGATTTGAAAAATAATTAAACTTAACATATTTTTTATACCCAGAGTTTGAAACAAACATTATTTACTTTTAAAAACTTTCAATGATAGAGATTGATAATTTATTTGCTACAATTAAGGATAATCATGAAAATATTCTCTGTCAAACTTGTATACATAACTATCTTTTTGAAACCTTCCAAACATAAATCAAGGTATGGCTAATATTGCCCTTAAAAACAGCTGTGTATTGGGCTTCCCTGGTGGCGCAGTGGTTGAGAGTCCGCCTGCTGATGCAGGGGACACGGGTTCGTGCCCCGGTCCGGGAAGATCCCACATGCCGCGAAGCGGCTGGGCCCGTGAGCCATGGCCACTGAGCCTGCCTGTCCGGAGCAATTGCTGTGTATTAATAATATGCATAATTGTTTACTGAGCTCTCTTACTTTTTTTCATAATAAGTTAAGCCATATATTGTTTCTACTGCAACGACTGCAAGCACCTCTGGCTAATTTAAACAGAAAAATAAATTCATGGATGAAGATAGGATTGTCAAAGGGAGAGGAGAAAAGCGAAATAAGCAGGTATCAGAAACAATGGCTCTGGGAATTTGGAAGCTGACACAGGTGGGTACTATCTTTATGGTAATGTTTGAGGATTTAATTATTGTTGAATATTTTGAAGACCTCCAAATATATATATTTCAAAATATAATTTTCAAGAAGAGAGTGTCTGACTGATGCATTTGGGGCATGCCCCTATTAGTTGGCCATGAAAATATATGTTGTATTTTGACTGTTAGTTCCAACAAAACTGTATTTGTAGGGTTATAATAGCTCTCCAAAGGGAATCCAAGTTGTTGTTATCATGGATACTGGGTAGAGAAATCAATAGATATCCATTAAACTAGAATCACCCATAATTATTTTCATCACTAACTCTCCAAGTAAATCACATCCAAATTTAAAAGAATATTTTTCATCTAGCTTTAAAAACACCTTTCTTTTCTGTAAGAATGTATTTTTGGTCCTAAAATTTCCAATGGTAACCATTATCAGCCATTTAGATTTAACTACATATAACTCAAGATTCATTACTCACCTTTTTCCTTTTTACTTGCTTCATTTCCTCTGTAATGAGGTCTTCTCTCTGAAAGATTTAAATTTTGATTACAATACTTTTTCAAGTACTTTCATAAGACTGAGTATGCAGGTAACACAGTCTAAATCTTTTAACTCTGATAGTTGAAAAATAGTTTGGCTGAGTATAGGATAGGATTGCAGTCTTATTTTCCTAGTATGTACCTAGTGTTGCTTTTTCTTATAGTTTCTAATGTTACAGATGAGAAATCTAATTTCAAGGTGTTTCTTCCTCCTTTATAAATTACTTTTTCTTTTTGCTGAATAGCTTGTGAAAATTTCTCCATACAACTTGACTTTTCCTCATGTTTTGTATCAATCATTTAAATGGACTCCAAAATTATATAGATTATACATGATCAAGCAGTCAAAAAATGAAACACCTTCTAGAACAATAAAGACATCATTGCTTCATCCCCATGACAACTCTAGCAGTGCTACATAAGAGTGAGTTAAAACATTTCTGAATCATAAATAACAGGTTTAGATAAATGTTATTACATCTCCATTTCCAATAGATTATTCTGCTTTACAACTCTCTTCAACTAATTGAATCTCAGGATTTCCTCAAAAATAAATAAGTTCTGGTATTTAAATATCTGAGATGTCCTTAAAAATTGGATGTCTTCCTGTTTCTTCGTTGGCATATGCTAAGACTGTTTTCTTAAATGTTTCAGCATGCAATATAAAAAACCTGAACCAAACACACAGTATATATGCCAGTCTCAAATTCTCTCTATGTTGTACAGTCCTAATGTTTATTTTTACACAATTATTGCAACAAAGTAAATCGCACATCTAATCGGGTACCAGGATTCATGCTACACATGCGTTCCCTGTCCTCTAGGACTAGGAAGGTCACTTAAGAAGATATGTAACATACTGTGCTCCACAAGGACCATTATAATTCAGCATTTCCATCCACTTCTGTGTTCTCCTAGATACAACTGAGTATATAAAGCTAAAAACTTTATTTCCCAGTTCCTTTTTTTTTTTTTTTGCGGTACGCGGGCCTCTCACAGCTGTGGCCTCTCCCATTGCGGAGCACAGGCTCCGGACGCGCAGGCTCAGCGGCCATGGCTCACGGGCCCAGCCACTCCACGGCATGTGGGATCCTCCTGGACCGGGGCACGAACCCGTGTCCCCTGCATCAGCAGGCGGACTCTCAACCACTGCGCCACCAGGGAAGCCCCCCAGTTCCTTTTTGTCTAGGATTCTGGCTGTTTATATAGTTTCTGCAAATGAGATTTATTCTTTTAGAGTTGGAAGTTGGAAGAAGTCTAGACCAAAGCTGTTCCTGTGTCAGCTGGCAAGCAAGGCTGGATATGACAGTCAGCAATGGCCTGTTTCCATGTTCCAGGGTCTAGTGATCAGCTCAGTGAGTATGTGGTGGCTGTGGTGGTTACAGTAGTAACAGCAGTAGCAGTTTCCTCTTGCTACTTTACTACAGCATTGACTTTAAAACCAAATGCCACTTACTTCTCAAACAAGTCCCGTGATACTTTGACTTAATTATTGTTACTAAGTTGCTTTTTATTGAAATGCCCGGAGTAGTTTGTATTTCTTGAGCTGAATCCTGAAAGATACATAATGTATATATTGTCAGGACTTCCCTGGTGGCTCAGTAGTTAAGAATCTGCCTGTCGATGCAGGGGACACAGGTTGGAGCCCTGGTCTGGGAAATTCCCACATGTCTCAGAACAACTAAGCCCGTGTGCCACAATTACTGAGCCTGTGCTCTAGAGCCCGTGAGCCACAACTACTGAGCCTGCATGCCACAACTACTGAAGCCCGCGTGCCTAGAGCCCGTGCTCCACAACAAAGAGAAGCCACCACAATGAGAAGCCTGTGCACCGCAACGAAGAGCAGCCCCCGCTCGCCGCAACTAGAGAAAGTCCACGTGCAGCAATGAAGACCCAATGCAGTCTACAAAAATTAAATAAATAAAATAAATAAATAGAGTCAGCCAACCCTGGGATTATATCCACAATTTACTACATACTTCCCACTTGAACTGGCTGAGCCTCAATTTACTCAACCTACAACGTTTATAACATGTTTATTATGTTATATTATTGTATGGATTGAATAGTGGGATATATGTAAAATACCTGCACCAAACAACAGTGGTAAATAAACTGTGACAGGCAGCAGGGGAGTAGTTATTGCCATGATATGAGAGTTGAAATTATGGAACTCTGATTAGTTTCTTCTTTTTCCATAAAATTATTTTTTGTTGTTTACATATTTTATTCACTCTACTGGCACTCAGTAAATGGATTCATTGAAAAACAATAAAAAAGAAAAAACAGATGTGTGATTTTCATAAGTACTAGGATATCATTATGACAGGTAATAAATAAACTAAACACAGTAAACAGGAAAATGTACTTAGGTAACTAAGCAGAATTTTGTTTATGTGTGAACAAATGGCTTGTGTTGCTAAAAAGTAAACCACATTCAACTTAGATGTAATAACTGAAATGAATATGCATTGAATTCATGGAAATCAGCCTACTTTTAGGAAAAATGCTTTCATTTTAGTAAGACAGAAGCTAATCAAGGCATAGGTGCTATTCTGAGTAAATTAAAACAAATTAGTTTAAATATTCATTTTTTGTAAATATGCTGTTATTTTGAAAAGTTTCGAGATTTTGTCTCAGTTTTAACAAATTTATCCATTAGAAAAATATTTCCCTCTATTTGTGTAATTTACATTTTCCTTCACTTTCTCTGAAGAGTTTGAAAGAAAATCTGCCTGAATTAAATTTCTTTGAATTGATTTTACTACAAGTATATTATACTTTACAAAAAGCTTTACCTGTGTCTTTTAAACATTTTTCTTTAGTTGAAAGACCAAATAAATGAAAACAAGATGATTTGATGCCATTTGCTACTTTCCTAGTTACACTAAATGATTATTTTATGATGATTTGAACAATGCAATTTTTAAAAAATTAGGTTCTTTTATGATCCACCACATCTGTAAATATAGCCAGAAAATAACAGAATAAAGGAGACTGTATGGTTTCAATCCACAATTAATTTCAAGTGAACTTAATTCTCCCAATAAATATTTTCAAATATTGAGATTTTGACAGTTTACTGAAGTTGTAGACACTCGATCTTTGATTTATAATTTAATTCACAGATTAAGATTTATAAAGTTTAAAAATTATAGTTTTAACATTCTGTTAATTCTAATAAAATGCTCTTTTTTTCATTGCTGATTCCTCATTGATAATATCATAACTTTTAAAACCTTTGATGTTCATCTCAACTTTCCACATATTTTACACATTTTCAACAGTAATTTAATACTCGGAATTCTAGATTTTATATACTGATGGGTGTTTAAAATATCATTTAACATTATTATACTTTGAAAGAAGAATGAAGAATCAGAGTAAAAAAAAAGAAAGCCTAACATTTTAACTAATATTACACTATGGAAGTTCAGATAGTAGGGGATGTGGCAGTATCATTACTGAAAAAAAAAGATAATGGAACTTGGGACTCAATTTGTGGGTAGGTATAACACAAGCACATGTGTGTGTGTGTGTGTGTCTGTGTGTCTGTGCGTGTGTATGTGTGGTATATGAACAAACTGTCCAATTTGACTGATAACTTTAAATGTAGTTACTTGGTCTCTGTTAACTCAGCAAAAGATTGAAGTTTGAATTACTTTGGTAATCTAGCAGAAGCTTTGTGTCACAATGGTGACAGTGTAATGTTTACTGGTGAAAGCTTGGCATATTCACTTTGAGGCATCTACACAATAGATACCAAATCACTGTATCTTCTCATCATTTAGTCACTAACAACTATTCACCTTCTATTTTATGCAGATCTTCAGTTCAAATTGGTCAAAGTAGAAAACTTGAAAAAAATCATCAAGAAATTGGTGGAAATTGCCATTGTGAAAAGGGGATTAGGGACAATTTACAACATCCCTTAACATAGCAGAAGTTAGAGAATGTTGGCTACCAAGTCAGATGGTTTGAGTATGAATATTTGTTTTTTCAAATCCTAGTTTCTTAGAGATTTTATCATTCACCTTCTGTGGTTACATTTATACTGCTTTTCTTCATCTTTTTCATCTTATTTGCCTGAGAGAGAGGAGAAGTGACACATTTGTCCAAGATCCTTGTTCAGAGTTAAACAGAAATTGCTTTGGGTAAGAAGAAAGATTTCTCAAAATTCATTTTATGAGGCAGCTAAGGAAGCTTCTCCAAACTACTAGTCCCAGAATTGGAACCCATATACATTTCCAGACTGGTCTGTACCACATGGATTTCGATGACCAGGTTTTTGTCTTGAGGTTTCTGGGAAGATAAGGATTAAGTCAAGAGTAATAAAGAGAAGCAGGTGCTTTATAGAGGCTACTAATTATCAAAAAGTGCAAATCTCTCTGAGTTGATCAAATTTTTATTAACAGATAGGGCTTAATAAAAATCATAAAGGCTGAGCACCTCTTTTAACTCACATTTTCCAGAAACTCGTTTTTTTTCTGAGCAAAACGAGAGTGAAGGTTTATGTGATCTATTTTATTCCTGTACCTAGTCAAGAAAGAAAGAAAATATCTTACATATTTTATTCCTCTCCTTGGGGAGGGGAAGGGAGGGGGAGGGAGGGTGGTAGGAGGGGAGGAAATAAACAGAGGAGTAAATAAGCAAATCTCTATATGAATAAATGCATGATGAGAAAAATGTATAGACAACATAAGCTTCTGATATATGAAAAGATTAGTTTCTTTTTTTCTAGCACATTCTTCTTAAAGAAGAAACTTGTGTGAAAATAAGGAATATATTTCAAGATATTAACAGCTAGTTTTGTTATACTTTGTAGTATATATAAATTTTCTTTTATGGAACATTCTTTTCTACAAAATGTTAAAATCAGCAATATGGAACTCAGGAGTTACTGAGTCTTCTCTTAATATTCTTAGTATTATTCTATTCATTGAAACTCTAATTGAACATTTTAAAGTACACGTTGCATTGCATTACTGGACAAAATTCATGTTAATTTGAGCTAATAACTGCTTTCATTCACTTTGTTTTCTTTTTTTGCTGAGAACCATTATTTCAGGATAGCTAAGTTTGAGTTACTTTCTGGCAGTTTAATATGTGAACTCATATTAGATGTGCATAGTCACAACTGGGCATGTAAAGATGGTTTCACATTACTATCAATGACATCGGAGACATCAGCTTATAGGTACAGATAGTTTGGCTCCTATAATTGTAAAGGTGCATGTACTTTTAAGAAATAATTTATCTATTGTTTTATTGAGCTTTTATTTAAATTGTGATTTTTTTTTTACTTAGTGAAACTAATTCAAGCTCATTAAAGAGAACAATGGAGAAAAACACAAGAACAAACAAATAATTCAAAGACCTGAAGGTAAGGATCAACTTTAAGTAAATATTTGCTCATGACAGGAGTGATTGTTATTTGGCTATCATTTTGATGGATTTGCAAAATTCATAAGCTAGCAAGGGGGAAATGCTTTTTTCTTGCTCAAATGTCTCAAGTAGGAAAAAGTATATAGAATGTCAGAAGAAAATAGACACAAAAACAAATTCATTGTACTACCTGGCTCAGTATTATTATATTACTTTAGGAAGAAGAAGAACAACAACAAAAGATAGTGAATCAAAGAAGGTGCTTAATAATTATTTGTCCTAAAGAAGTGAGTAATAGGAGTGTGGAAAACTCCTAAAGGAACATACAAGTCAGTTTCCTATTAAGAAAACACAAACCACTCTAAGAATTTTGATCAGAGGATACTTAACACAGAAAACTGATTACATGGGTGATGGAAGAAATAAGAAGTTACACAAAGGATGTTGAAAAAAGCCAAAGTTGAGCAATAGCAAGACATCAGTACCACTCTAGGCTGGAGGAACACTGGAAGACTATGTGGTCACAAGTACCCAGTATGTGGACTGTATCAATGTCAACATTCTGATTGTGATATTTTACAATGGTTTTGGAAGCCTTTAGCATTTTGGAGAAACTGGGTCAAGTGTACATAGGATTTGTCAGTGTTTCTTACAACTGCATGTGACTCCATAATTATCTCTAAACAACAAATTTAATCTTTAAATATATTAAATAATAAAGGGAAAGAAATGATTATTTCTGAATCATGAGTTATAAAGGGTAATTAAATTAATCATACATATTTTAATAAACTGATTCTGCCATTGAGATCAGGAACTCATTCCAAATTTCATTTTCAGAAAAATAATTGCTATGAGACATGAACATACTTTTCTCTTATATTTCTTCTATCTTTCCCCGCCCCTCAACTCCACGTATGTAAAGAACATAGAAATCAGCGATGAGGGTATTAACAGAATCATAACTAGGCTTGGCTAAACTACATGAAACATGGGCTAAACATTAATCAGTAGAAGAGATCACTGTTTAAAAAAATATTACTTTGCAATAGGCTATACAAATTCTTTAGATGTCAAAATCACTGTGATGGCTTTGGAATGGGTCGACTTAGCTAGGCTGAACTCCATTTCCCAGAATCCATTTCTTCTATGTTTCCATATTGGTGGTGGACAAAAGAGACATCCTTGCTAGATTTGGAGGACCGAGGGAGCAGTAACCATTTTATAGTGCGTCCATACGCGTGCACACATGCGTGAATACATGTTGTGTATTTGCTGATTCACTCTGTTGATGTGAAGCAGCAGTGGGCCTGCAATTGCTCTATCTTACCTAGATCCTCTTTCAGTTTCTTTAACTACTGGGCCAGGTGTGGGTTTAGTCTTGCTGTGAAGGGCCTTAGATAAGGACACTGATTTCTTCCGGATAACGTTGTCACCAAGGTCAAAGGCAGTAACAATGAGCACAGATTTTATTCCATCCGTTTTGAGCTCCAGCTACTGCCTATGGGTTCCAGCCTACTCAGGGATCTTCCTCTCCTCGTGTCTGTCTTGTGTATTTCAAACTTCAGTACCTAAAGCTGCAACACCAGCCTTACAAAAACTGCGTAACTAACACCCACAATTGTGTAAAGCAATTCTCTGTAACAAATCCCGACTGTATCCTCTACTGGTCTCTGACTGATACAATCTTAACTGTAGAAAGAAATTTTAAATAATTATTACCTTTTTATAAATTTGCTTCAGAGAGATGTAAGTATATATTTGACATGTCATCACTGACTGAGACATACAGCACTCCTTTGCTATATAATAATGGTTTATCCTGAGATAACTGAAATATATAGAGGGGTTACAAAATAAGCACTTAAGGAGTTGGAAATATCTGTAGTACTAGTTTAAGTTGGCAATCATTCTGTAATTTTATTATTCATATATGCAATGACTTCATTTTAAGATATGAGCTAAATTTAATGAAAAGAATAATTTATTACTTGCAGAGTATAACAAGATGTTAATTGTTTTAAATATACAAGCTGTCACAATATTAAAAAGATGCCAACTCTGTATTTATGAAACTCATTGTCAGTCAGACTCAAAAATATTAATTTTGAAAAGCTTATAGGCAGAACTTCAAAGGGAGACTTATTTGTTTCATACGAATGCTAAAATTCCAAAATAGACATTGACTATCCTTTGTTTCATTTTACCTTGTTCTGAGCCACCATCTAAAAATGTGAATCATAAATTGAGCATCATAAACAATGCACAGTTTGAACATGCAAAAAATTAAACAGGAATTTTGCCACAGTTCTGCATATTTGGTGCATCAGTAATTCTGTCTTCTCTCTAAGACCAAAACTGTAACACTTTCACCTTCAGACAGTGTGGGAGGCTTTGACTTTTTTAGTAATCCTCAGGTGAAGTTTGGACTGAATTTCAAATGACTGGTAACAAACCATACACAGTCAAATACTAACTTTACTGTAGTTTCATACCTGTAAGCAAATGGACTTTTACTATGGGCTCTGCCTCATTGTGTGATCAGAAGAAGGGTTACATTTTGATTATATTTTTCAGTAATATTTGATTGAACAAGGGAACAGCCAATGTTTGTTTCAAGCTTCCTGGAAGGACTGACACATGATTTACCCATACTTAACAAACTATTCAGAACACAGCCCACAATATGTGGGAACATCTAAAGTGCTCTTGTATAATGTAATTGTTTCCTTTTCTTTCCCTCTAAAATGTCATAACCATCTGTTTTTCCACTCTCAAAACATCCATTTCTTCATTTTAAAATCACGTCTGTCTTAAGAAGCTGTACTGGGGACTTCCCTGGTGGCGCAGTGGTTAAGAATCTGCCTGCCAATGCAGGGGACACCGGTTCGAGCCTGGTCCGGGAAGATCCCACATGCCGCAGAGCAACTAAGCCCGTGCGCCACAACTACTGAGCCTGCACTCTAGAGCCCACGAGCCACAACTACTGAGACCACGTGCCACAACTACTGAAGCCCGTGCTCCTAGAGCCTGTGCTCCGCAACAAGAGAAGCCACCGCAATGAGAATCCCGCGCAATGCAACGAAGAGTAGTCCCCACTCTCCGCAACTAGAGAAAGCCCGCGCGCAGCAACGGGGACCCAACGCAGCCAAAAATAAATAAATAAATTTATATATAAAAGAAGAATTTGTACTGTCCTGCAAGACAATAACACCTTGAATGGCAAAGCCCCACATTTGTCATCTTTGAGTCTTTAGCAAAGTGGTAGATAGTATGGGTTTTAAAGTAGTTGTGCAATGATAGAATAATATGAATGAACAAATAAGATGAGTTGTTTCTCTGATTACCTAGAAATTATCCCCTCCTTCTCTGAAATCTCTGTTAAGTCCTTTGTGGTATTTTTGTGTGTGTGAACAAACTCAATTAACTCTTGCAAGAGCTCACATTCACCTACTGTTGAGGGTGTAGGCACATATAAAATGTACGCACATTTACGTTTAGCAGTTTAAGGACTCTCTCCAAGATCAATCTCCTAAGTCTCTTTTTTGTACCCTTTCTTTTTCTGATGGTTTATTTCATTTTTCTCTTCTGTTACCCTTGGATTCTGCTACTCCCCCACCCTAGTTTTTTTGTTGTTTTTCCTGATTACCACACTGGGAATACTCAATAAACAAGTATGACTAAGTTTGTCCTCAGGGAGCTTATATTCCAGTAGAATATATTAGAAAATGTGGCCTAATTACACACAGTTAGTAGTAAATTGGACTGTATTGATATAAAAGGACTAGAATTAATATAAGCAACTTGGTAGCACAAAGAATTTTTAGACAGACAAGTAATTATTACTTTGGACAAAAGTCACAAACACATATAAAAAAAAACCGGATAGACTAGACTTTGGTAAATTTTGTTGGTAAGTAATACTTCAAAAAAGCTGAGAGGGCTTCCCTGGTGACGCAGTGGTTGAGAGTCCGCCTGCCGATGCAGGGGACACGGGTTCGTGCCCCGGTCCGGGAAGATTCCACATGCCGCGGAGCGGCTGGGCCCGTGAGCCATGGCCGCTGAGCCTGCGCGTCCGCAGCCTGTGCTCCGCAACGGGAGAGGCCACAACAGTGAGAGGCCCGCGTACCGAAAAAAAAAAAAAAAAAAAGCTGAGAAAATATTTAATTTGCATAGATGACCTGGGGAATTGTTCGGTTGTAGATTCTGCTTCAGTAGGTCTAAGGCGGGCATTCTGAATTCCTAAAAATCTGTCAGGTGATGCCAGTGCTAATCTTATAGTATCAAAATCCTAGGACACCAATTTTGTTTTAATGTAGTCAAATAAAAACATTAAAAAAAATCCTTAGTTTACATTTATATTTTATATAAATATATCTTAAAGTATATCCATATACATCTAATATATCTAATACATCTATCATACATATCTAATAGATGCTACTAACATAATAAATATTTAACTATTTAATATAGTATTACAGATATATTATACATCTATCTCCAACAATACAATTACAGATGATTTTAATGTTAATAGAAATAACATGCACAACCCAACATTCAATATTAGAATCAATTTTAGATTTAGATTTCTTTATTCAGTTTTCACCTATATCATATTTAGTTTTTTAGAATGTTGTTTTTATGTGTTTCAGGTTAGGTTTTTCAGTAGAGTACACTGAAGTAAAAGATTAGAGAAAAGATAGTCTTACATCAGTCCCTCTGTTAAAGGTCTTCTATAAAAACACAGGAGAAATATACTAGAAATGTATTTATAATAATCAGTTGAGCGTCACAATGATGTAATATGAAAATGTTAATAGCTTAGAGTTCCTTGGACTACGTTTTCTTCAGTTATTCATTCATTCTAGTGATTTTTCTTTCCTTTGTGGTGTCCCCCGCATAATCAAATAGTAATAAGTAGTTCCTGGCTCAGCAAGAAACCAGAGCTCCACCTAGGGGTAGAGTCCCAGGCTGAGATCTAGAAAGTGAGTGTTGTAGCCTACACAACATATTTCATGTAATTTACAGATAGAAATCGTTTGGGGAAAATAAAATTGTATATGAAAAATCACATTTTACTTTCTTTGCCTCTACTTTGAAAACAAAACAATTACTACTGTGATACACTGTTTTAAAAAAAAACTCATCTGTGTAAACTTTTCAAACAAAATACTTTTCAAAATAATTAAAACAATACACCAGAAATGATAGGTTGCAATTTCTCGTTACTAACAATGACAAATTTATAAAATTCTAGGGTCATCGAACTTACTAACACCTTACAAATCCTACTGAAAATTATGTATTATCATGAAATTAAGATTCTGGAACCAGGTGTTAACGTATACTACTTAAAGTGTTATTTACAGCTCATGTCTGTACTGGACTGCCTTGAGAAAACAAATTGTGTAAGCCCTCTTTGTATTTGTCGAATTGATCTGTAATGCTGCACATTTCTCAGAACAACAAGATTCGATGTTTGTATATACTGCAAAATGATCACCACAGTAAGTCTAGTTACCATCCATTACCACACTTATTTATAGTTTTTTTTATTGTAATGAGAACTTTTAAGATCTACTCTCTTAGCAACTACATACTTAGAACCTACTTTGTTTTACAAATACATTTTACCTGACCAAAACATATTCAGAGAGGGAAGTGTCTTAGATTAAGTGTAAACAACAACAAAATAGCTGGCCTGTAAATCCCAGGACAAGGCTTCATTTCCTGCTTTTAATTATCAAGAAATTCCAGTGAATGATTCACACAGTGGCATGCTGCATCTTTCTCTTGGAGATCATATCACCCATTTGTACATTATAGACTCTGAGATATCTGGAGTCAGGAAGCCTGTTCAACCTTTTCTAACACATATTGTATAAACTCTTTCACAAAGGAATCCATAATTTGTCACACCTATTAACGTTCTTTAAAAACAGTGTACATTGCATACAATTTTAAAACTGGAGTAGAACAGAAGCACATAATAGCCATTACATAATGAAGTAAGAGATGAATCATTGCAAAGGAGCAGGAAATAAAGTAGGCTTGAGAGTACTGCTTTAAGCAATGTCAAGTAGCTTTATATCCTCAGGGAATAAGAGCAAAGTACAGAACAAATTAGTAAAAAATTATCAAGAATACAGGGAGGAGGAGTTTATCATCTAATCCTTTATTTTATCGCTAATTCTCATGTTAGAAATGCAAACATTTCCAGGCTCACCTTTAAGGGCTGAAACCACAAAGCTAATTGAAAGCTATTGTGTTTCTGACACAGAAAAGAAAAACTGAGAAAAAATGCAAAGTACTTTTAATTTCTTTAGACAGATTCAGAGTTGGGTGATTTAGTATTGCTTAATATTATTAACTTTAGGTATGAGGTGTGAATGGTAATGCAGTTCAGATGTGTATTTGTAATGCTCTATTTATATGGTGTGACTGTAATTTGTAGTTTTCAATAGTTTTCAAAAATCAAAATCTGTACATACGTTACCATCAAGAAATAATATTTTCAAGCCATAATTCACTATGGATACCTCGTGCTGTATTTCCAAGAAAGGTATATAAATTTAGAATAGTACGAAGCCACCAAAATTCTAGATCTTCACAGGTGCAATTTTCAGCACATAACAGCACATTTTCCCCAATGTACAACTGTATATATTTTTGAAATTATAGACTCATATTTGACTTAGCTCAAATAGAATCATTTCTTTTTATAGTTTTCATAAAAAATGTTTATAGCGTGGAATTCAAGTAAATAATATCTATCATCTTATGCTAGTCAAGCATATTCTTCTAGAAGACCATGGAACAGCTGGAAAAATTTGTGAAAAATCAAACCATTTGAAAATATTTTAATGAGAAGGATTATTTGTGTGGTCCTCCAAAGAATGCTAAAAAGAAAATTTCTCCTTTCTGCCTCCTGATTCTCTGCCAAGTAACTAACCAGACCTCCCCTTGCCCACTCCACCTCCTCTTCTCATGCTTGACCTTGTTTTAAACTTTGACCTGATAAAGGAGTTGCCAAGAGGAAAATCACCTTCAGCAACCACCTTCATACCGTTCAAAAGTATTAGCAGAATTCTCCAAAATGTGTCCAAAAACATATTCAGAAGTCTAGGAGACTAAAGGGCATATGGATGCAATTTTCTTTGTTGAACTTACTAATTCCATTCAGATTTACGTAGGCTCCGAGGAAAGGATGATATGGGCTAAGGGAGCATGTAAGAATAGTAACCTTAAAATGGCTCAGCTTCAATCCTTGTCTTCTCTCAGTACTTTGTTTATATCCTGAACAGTTTAACTGACTGAATGCCCAAAGTTGCTGTTTTCCTGAGACAAATACCAAGGGAGCTCTGCGAATCACAATAGTTAATGACAAAACAGCATGCAGTTCCACCTGCTAATTTGTCCCTTTTTAGTTCATTTTTCCTTTCAGCTTCAGCTGCCAATTTCATTTTCAGTTATCTTGTCCTTCAGGTCCTTGTTTCTTCCTTCTCCAATATATACCGAATCTGAAGACTTTAATGGTGTTTCTCTTCAGTCATGTTATTTTTCCCAAATATTCCTTTTTAATTTACTTAGGTAAAAGTGGCAAAGTGTTAACATGATTTAAATGTATGAATAAGGTAAATATTTTGAAAAGGCCATAATACCAAAAGCCAACTGCAGGTTCTGTGCTGAGTTGTGCTTTCCATAGCAGTTAAAGATATCGGTGTTGATAGCAACAAATTATATTAAATATATAAACTTTTGGTCCCTACAATTGCTAAAAATTGGTGTTAAATCCTAGAAAGTAAAACATTCTTTGATTAATCAAACTATTCTTATTTTAGAGTCTTGGGAAATATAATTCTTTATATATTGTCAAGTACAAGACAGCCACACTTTTTGCTAGGAAAGTTAATAGTACAATGAAAAGAAAATGAGAACTGGACCCAGTTGCCATAGATTTGTGTTGTAGTTCTACCACCTACCATCTATATGATTTCATTGAACATTTCTACTCTCCATGAACATGAATTTTTTTCAGCTATAAAAAGGAACTAATAATAATATTTTCCTTACCCATGTTCACAAAGTCTGATAAGTTAATGGATACAAACCATGATAAGTTAATGGATACATTAAGTAAACTTTGAAATGGCATACCACTGTTCTTTATCAAAATATAAAAAATTATGGGAATGTAGTTAGGATCTAGACAGAAGTTAATAGATGGAAGGAGATAATTTTGAAATCACAGAGCAGAAAAAGAATGGGGTAGAGCTGCAACTTATCTCTCATGTAGGAAAGTTTGGTTTGGCAGCTGGTTAAGAGACTTAGCCCTGGGTCTTCAATCATAGCCAAGCTGCTGTCAGACTCAGCACTAGGTCTTCAATCAGGGCCAAGCTGTTAGTCAAGCCTAGATAACAATGTCCTATGTGGCAGAATAATAAGGAATTTATGTATCCATCTTTCTGATGGTCTGAGATTGTACTGGCCATTAATTAGTTATTTGACAATGTTTTTCAGCCTTGTAAAACTTGCTTCAAGAAATTTCCAGGTTTCTTTCATAAATTTCTGTGAAGTAATTAACAGTGTTGACGAATTAGTCAAGTGTGATAGAGTAAGAACATATCCAATCTGCTCTTAAACTTTTACATTTTTGCTCTGCAAAAGGGCTAGCTAGAGGAATTTTGCTTTGATGCCAGGATTACTGTCTTAGATTTTAGAGAGACAGTAAAACATCATCAGGATCTTTGTTCAGAAAAGGTAAATCATAAATCAATGTCCTGGTGCATTTTTTTGTTTGCCTCTGATTTTTCAAGGTCTCTTTGACCTAGAAGCAGAATACGTCTGAGGTTTCCATGCCTACTCACCTCTCATGGTCAGTTAGCACACAATACTGATAATCAAGAGCTATAATATTGCTGATCAAATTGGTACATGCAGTCACCTCATTTTTCTAGTTACTGATTGGTTATGACAAACACTGTTAAAATCTTTCTTCTGTATTATGCACTTCTCATACTTTCTTTAAAATATGGCTACTTCATGAGTTCAGGGTGATCACTTTTGGCCTATATATATTGGATAGGGGAGATTTAAATTTATTATACACTTAGCAGCTTACCCAACAGTCTTCTTGTTAGAGAAATCTACAGAGAAAAATTATAGATATGGTCATAACTATAATCTGACTATGGCCCAATAATAAAAGTCAGATCTATGTAATTTTTCATTAACATAAAGATTCCAAGTTGTTGCAAAAGTGCTTCTTATTCTCAAATTTTAAAAAGTCAATGTAGATATTTCTTAAGCATTGCCAAACAAGTAATTGTGGCATTGAAATCTATTTTTCAGTAGAACTGGCACAGTACAAATGGCATTGGAACTTGCTCTGTTGAAAATGATTGAAATTTTATTGGGAACAAGATACTTTAGTTTAAAAGAGTTTGACCTATGCTATTCAATTTACAGTAGCTCTAAGTTTTGTGTCAATTTTGCCATCTGTGTTTTCTCTTTGTTACCACTCAAAAACTCATTGGCTTATTCATCTACACTTGTTCATGTGAACAAAACAAAAGCAGAGAAAATATATTAAATAAAAAATTACAAAAAGAGAAAGTGTCTATAAATCCATGCACATGAGCAATGATATTATTATCTTACATGGTGATGCATTTGTGGAGGTCATCACAAATGTTTTCCTTATTATTGATATTCTGGGAATAACTGAGTCTAAAAACCGGGTAAGTTGAATTTTATCTATACCATCTGAATGACTTTATGACCTTTTTCTTATATGTGCAAAAGCGAAGAGCTCTGTGCTGCCACATGTTCTATTATCCCAAACTATTACAAATGAAATAAGTTGCTATATCCTAACAGTTGGAAAACAGTAAGCATAGCCTAAGGTCTAAGATCC
The DNA here is from genome assembly GCF_008692025.1 of Phocoena sinus. Classification (NCBI taxonomy): domain Eukaryota; kingdom Metazoa; phylum Chordata; class Mammalia; order Artiodactyla; family Phocoenidae; genus Phocoena; species Phocoena sinus. Next base: position 90,986,162 of record NC_045765.1, on the reverse strand, counting down.
AAATATAGTAGAGAAATCAAGCCCTGGATTCCAGTGTAGTGCACCCTATAGATGTTACAATTACTACAGAAAAGCAGACCCAAATTCCCACAAACTTTCCCATCAATAAACCAAAAACATCATGGCTGTCATTTAAAACTGGGCACCCAGGGATGAAAGAAAGTGTGGAAGTATGGCAGTGTGCAGGATGTGATAATGCAGAGTGTGACTCCCTGACGTTCATAGTTTTCTCCCCTGCTTCTTCAGTGAGAAAGGAGAAAAGGAGATGAATAGAGGAGGAAAACAGGAAAGACAAAGGGAAAAAAAGAAGACAATTTTAATAATAATAATTTCTGGCATATTTTTCTCATTTTCTCTAGATGCAATTGTAAATATGTAATCTTATGGTTGGAAGCAACCTCGATGTGCATCTAGTCCAAATACATCAAAGTCTTTGTATATTGTATATATTTTTAAAAGCTGTCAGATTTGGTTGAAAGGAAAGTACACTGGAGGTGGAGTAATAATATCTCACTTGAACTATACCAGGCCATGGAAATGTCACCTATTCTTTCCGGTCCTTGCTTATGACACTGGTAAAACAATAAGGAAAAGGGTATAAGTTATAGACATATCTATCCAGATTGTTTTGAAGGTGCCGGGAAAAATATTTTGAAATCCCAAAGTGCCATCCAAACATGAAATGCAATTATTATTATTTTTCTTCACTTGTAGCAGAACTCAGAATTAATACATCAGTATGTCAACTATAAATTTAGTTAGCTAAAGCAAAAAGCTTTATAGCTTTTTCAGATTCAGAAAAGACCTAGAGAAAGAAAGGATATTATTAAAAGGAAATAATGAAAGCAACAGTGCTTAAGCAGACACTCACAAAGAGGAAACAGGTTAAATAATAAGATATTCTACCCAATTATAGGACCTCTGTGGGGGCTGAAAAATAGATCACTCAAGATGAAATAAAAACAAGAATGCATTTTGAAAAAACAATGAAACTGGATGTTGAAGTTTAAAAAATGTTCTAACTGCTAGAAATAAAGAACCAATACTATGCTCAACACTGAACACTAAAATGAGAACACTTAGAATTTTTTAGAAACATAAATAATGTCCATGGAAAGAATAACGTCATGACGTATCAATAAATATTTATATAAGAATGTTTTCTGGCCCTGAACCAAGATGGCGGAGTAGAAGGACGTGCTCTCACTCCCTCTTGTGAGAACACCAGAATCACAACTAGTTGCTGCACAATCATTGACAGGAAGACACTGGAACTCACCAAAAAAGATACCCCACATCCAAAGACAAAGGAGAAGCCACAGTGAGATGGTAGGAGGGGCACAATCACAGTAAAATCAAATCCCATAACTGCTGGGTGGGTGACTCACAGACTGGAGAACACTTACACCACAGAAGTCCATCCACTGGAGTGAAGGTTCTGAGCCCCATGTCAGGCTTCCCAACCTGGGGGTCCAGCAAGGGGAGGAGGAATTCCTAGAGAATCAGGCTTTGAAGGCTAGCAGGATTTCATTGCAGGACTTTGACAGGACTGGGAGAAACAGAGACTCCATGCTTGGAGGGCACACACAAAGTAGTGTGTGCATCGGGAACCAGGGGAAGGAGCAGTGCCCCCAGGGGAGACTGAACCAGACCTACCTGCTAGTGATGGAGGGTCTCCTGCAGAAGCTGGGGGGTGGGGGCTGTGGCTCACCGTGGGGCCAAGGACACAGGCAGCAGAAGTTCTGGGAAGTACTCCTTGGTGTGAGCCCTCCCAGAGTTCATGATTAGCCCCAACAAAGAGCCCAGGTAGTCTCCAGTGTTGGGTTGCCTCAGGCCAATCAATGAACAGGGATGGAACCCAGCCCCACTCAACAGCAGTCAAGCAGATTAAAGTTTTACTGAGCTCTGCCCACCAGAGCAACAGGTAGCTCTACCCAGCACCAGTCCCTCCCATCAGGAAACTTTCACAAGCCTCTTAGATGGCCTCATCCATCAGAGGACAGACAGCAGAAGCAAGAAGAACTACAATCCTGCAGCCTGTGGAACAAAAACCACATTCACAGAAAGATAGACAAGATGAAAAGGCAGATGGCTATGTATCAGATGAAGGAACAAGATAAAACCCCCTTCATTTAGAAAAATAACTAAACGAAGTGGAGACAGGCAACCTTCCAGAAAAGGAATTCAGAATAATGATAGTGAAGATGATCCAGGACCTCGGAGAAAGAATGGAGGCAAAGATCGAGAAGATGCAAGATATGTTTACCAAAGACCTAAAAGAATTAAAGAACAAACAGAGATGAACAACACAATAACTGAAATGAAAACTACACTAGAAGGAATCAATAGCAGAATAACTGAGGCAGTAGAACGGATAAGTGACCTGGAAGACAGAATGGTGGAATTCACTGCTGCGGAACAGAATAAAGAAAAAAGAATGAAAAGAAATGAAGACAGACTAAGAGACCTCTGGGATAACATTAAACGCAACAACATTTGCATTATAGGAGTCCCAGAAGGAGAAGAGAGAGAGAAAAGATCAGAGAAAATATTTGAAGAGAATGTAGTTGAAACCTTCCCTAACATGGGAAAGGAAATAGCCACGCAAGTCCAGGAAGTACAGAGAGTCCCATACAGGATAAATCCAAGGAGAAACATGCCAAGACACATAGTAATCAAATGGGCTAAAATTAAGGACAAAGAAAAATTATTGAAATCAGCAAGGGAAAAATGACAAATAACATACAAGGGAACTCCCATAAGGTTAACAGATGATTTCTCAGCAGAAACTCTACAAGCCAGAAGGGAGTGGCATGATATACTTAAGTGATGAAAGGGAAGAATCTACAACCAAGATTACTCTGCCTGGCAAGGATCTTATTCAGATTAGATGGAGAAATCAAAAGCTTTACAGACAAGCAAATGCTAAGAGAATTCAGCACGACCAAACCAGCTCTACAACAAATGTTAAAGGAACTTCTCTAAGTGGGAAACACAAGAGGAGAAAAGGACCTACAAAAACAAACCCAAAACAATTAAGAAAATGGGAATAGGAACATACATATCGATAATTACCATAAACGTGAATGGATTAAATGCTTGAACCAAAAGACACAGGCTACTGAATGGATACAAAAACAAGACCCATATATATGCTGTCTACAAGAAACCCACTTCAGAGCTAGGGACACATACAGACTGAAAGTGAGGGGATGGAAAAAGATATTCCATGCAAATGGAAATTAAAAGAAAGCTGGAGTAGCAATACTCATATCAGATAAAGTATACTTGAAAATAAAGAATGCTACAAGAGACAAGGAAGGACACTACATAATGATCAAGGGATCAATCCAAGAAGAAGATATAACAATTATAAAAATATATGTACCCAACATAGGAGCACCTCAATACATAAGGCAACTGCTAACAGCTATAAAAGAGGAAATAGACAGTAAAACAATAGTAGTGGGGGACTTTAAAACCTCACTTACACCAATGGACAGATCATCCAAAATGAAAATAAATAAGGAAACACAAGCTTTATTTATTTATTTATTTATTTTTGTTTTTTGCAGTATGCAGGCCTCTCACTGTTGTGGCCTCTCCCATTGTGGAGCACAGGCTCCGGACAAACAGGCTCAGCGGCCATGGCTCACGGGCCTAGCCGCTCTGCGGCATGTGGGATCTTCCCGGACCGGGGCATGAACCCATGTCCCCTGCATCGGCAGGCAGATTCTCAACCACTGCGCCACCAGGGAAGCCCAGAAACACAAGCTTTAAATGACACAATAGACCAGATAGATTTAACTGATATTTATAGGACATTCCATTGAAAAACTGCATGTTACACTTTATTCTCAAGTGTGCACAGAACATTCTCCAGGGTAGATCACATCTTGGGTCACAAATTAAGCCTCAGTAAACTTAAGAAAATTGAAATCATATCAAGCATCTTTTCTGACCACAACACTATGAGATTAGAAATGTATTACAGGGAAAAAAACGTAAAAAGCACAAACACATGGAGGCGAAACAATATGTCACTAAATAAGCAATAGATCACTGAAGAAATCAAAGAGGAAATCAAAAAATACCTAGAGACAAATGACAATGAAAACACGACCCTCCAAAACCTATGGGATGCAGCAAAAGCAGGTCTAAGAGGGAATTTTATAGTTATAGAAGCCTACATCAAGAAACAAGGAAAATCTCAAATAAACAATCTAACCTTACACCTAAAGGAACTACAGAAAGAAGAACAAAAAAATCCCCAAAGTTGGCAGAAGGAAATAAATCATCAAGATCAGAGCAGAAATAAATGAAATAGAAACAAAGAAAACAAGAGCAAGGATCAATAAAACTAAAAGCTGGTTCTTTGAGAAGATAAACAAAATTGATAAACCAGTAGCCAGACTCATCAAGAAAAAGAGGGAGAGGACTCAAATCAATAAAATTAGAAATGAAAAAGGAGAAGTTATAACAGACATTGCAGAAATACAAAGCATCCTAACAGACTACTACAAGCAACTCTATTCCAGTAAAATGGACAACTTGTAAGAAATGGACAAATTTTTAGAAAGGTATAACCTTCCAAGACTGAACCAGGAAGAAATAGAAAATATGAACAGACCAATCACAAGTAATGAAATTGAAACTGTGATTAAAAATCTTCCAACAAACAAAAGTCCAGGACCAGATGGCTTCACAGGTAAATTCCATCAAACATTTAGGGAAGAGCTAACACCCATCCTTCTCAAACTCTTGCACAAAATTGCAAAGATAGAAAAACTCCCAACTCATTCTATGAGGCCATCATCACCCAGATACCAAAACCAGACAAGGATATTAGAAAAAAAGAAAATTACAGAGCAATATCACTGATGAACATAGACGTAAAAATCCTCAACAAAATACTAGCAAACAGAATAGAACAACACATTAAAAGGATCACACACTATGATCAAGTGGGATTTATCCCAGGCATGGAAGTTTTCTTCGATAAATGCAAATCAACCAATGTGATACACCATATTAACAAACTGAAGAATAAAAACCATATGATCATCTCAATAGATGCAGAAAAAACTTTTGACAAAATTCAACACCCATTTATGATAAAAACTCTCCAGAAAGTGGGCATAGAGGAAACCTACCTCAACATAATAAACGCCATATATGACAACCCCACAGCAAACATCATTCTCAATGATGAAAAACTGAAAGCATTTCCTCTAAGATCAGGAACAAGACAAGGATGTCCACTCTCACCACTATTATTCAACATAGTTTTGGAAGTCTTAGCCAGAAGAAAAAGAAATAAAAGGAATACAAATTTGAAAAGAAGAAGTAAAACTGTCACTGCTTGCAGATGACATGATACTATACATGGAGAATCCTAAAGATGCCACCAGAAAACTACTAGAGCTAATCAATGAATTTGGTAAAGTTGCAGGATACAAAATTAATGCACAGAAGTCTCTTGCATTCCTATACACTAATGATGAAAAATCTGAAAGAGAAATTAAGGAAACACTCCCATTTACCACTGCAACAAAAAGAATAAAATACCTACGAATAAACTTAGCTAGGGAGACAAAAGACCTGTATGCAGAAAACTATAAGACACTGATGAAAGAAATTAAAGATGATACCAGCAGATGGAGAGATATACCATGTTCTTGGATTGGAAGAATCAGTATTGTGAAAATGACTATACTACCCAAAGCAATCTACAGATTCAATGCAATCCCTATCAATTACCAATGGCATTTTTTACAGAACTAGAAAAAAAAATCTTAAAATTTGTATGGAGACACAAAAGACCCCGAATCGCCAAAGAAACCTTGAGGGAAAAAAACGGAGCTGGAGGAATCAGACTCCCTGACTTCAGACTATAGTACAAAGCTATAGTAATCAAGACAATATGGTACTGGCACAAAAACAGAAACATAGATCAATTCAACAAGATAGAAAGCCCAGAGTTAAATCCACACACTTATGGTCAACTAATCTATGACAAAGAAGGCAAGGATATACAATGCAGAAAAGACAGCCTCTTCAATAAGTGGTGCTGGGATAACTGGAGAGCTACCTGTAAAAGAATGAAATTAGAACACCCCCTAATACCATACACAAAAGTAAACTCAAAATGGATTAGAGACCTAAATATAAGATCAGACACTATAAAACTCTTAGAGAAAAACATAGGAAGAACACTCTTTGACATAAATCACAGCAAGATCTTTTTTGATCCACTTCCTAGAGTAATGGAAATCAAAACAAAAATAAACAGATGGGACCTAATGAAACTTAAAAGCTTTTGTACAGCAAAGGAAACCATAAACAAGATGAAAAGACAGCCCTCAGAATGGGAGAAAATTTTTGCAAATGAATCAACGGACAAAGGATTAATCTCCAAAATATATAAACAGCTCACACAGCTCAATATTTAAAAAACAAACAACCCAATCCAAAAATGGGCAGAAGACCTAAATAGAGATTTCTCCATAGAAGACATAAAGATGGCCAAGAAGTACATGAAAAGCTGCTCAACATCATTAATTATTAGAGAAATGCAAATCAAAACCACAATGAGGTATCACCTCACACCAGTTAGAATGGGCATCCTCAGAAAATCTACAAACAACAAATGCTGGAGAGGATGTGGAGAAAAGGGAACTCTTGCACTGTTGGTGGGAATGTAAATAGATACAGCCACTATGGAGAACAGTATGGAAGTTCCTTAAAAAACTAAAAATAGAATTACCATATGACCCAGCAATCCCACTACTGGGCATATACCCAGAGAAAACCATAATTCAAAAAGACACATGCACCCCATTGTTCATTGCAGCACTATTTACAATAGCCAGGTCATGGAAGCAACCTAAATGCCCATCGACAGATGAATGGATAAAGAAGATATGGTACATATATACAATGGAATATTACTTAGCCATAAAAAGGAACGAAATTGGGTCATTTGTAGAGATGTGGATGGATCTAGAGACTGTCATACAGAGTGAAGTAAGTCAGAAAGAGAAAAACAAATATCGTATGTTAACACATATATGTGGAACCTAGAAAAATGGTACAGATGAACCGGTTTGCAGGGCATAAGTTGAGACACAGTTGTAGAGAACAAACATATGGACACCAAGCAGGGAAAGCGGTGCGGGGGTGGGGGTGGGGGGGTGATGAATTGGGCGATTGGGATTGACATGTATACACTGATGTGTATAAAATTGATGACTAATAAAAAAAAAAGAATATATAGCTATTGGCCATCATTCTCATAAGAATGATCAAAATCCTGCCTCTCCTACCCCCACCCCCAACAACTAGTCAACTTTCTTATCATCTGGGCAAACCTTGGCTTTTTATCTATGGATTGAATTTAGCAATTTCTGGTTTCCCTAAAATTACAGTTACTCCAAAAAATTGTTGATATTCATTGCCTTTCATTGTCATTTAATACTTTGAGGCAGAAATCTAGCCATTTATATGGAATTTGCCACTGACATACAGTCAATAAAAGGTATCCACAAAGAAAAAAAAAAGTTTTCTTTCTTTGTGGAAAATTAACCAAACAATCGTATTTTCTTAGACTAACGAGGGGTTTCACTGCAGACCTGAACAGACATTTTGAGACACAACTGCAGCAAATAGAGGGAACACAGCCTCGTCATAGTTAACCATGGCCGAGTGAAGGCAGCTGATGAAAAGGGTACATATAATTGTGATATTTATTGGAATCAAACATCTTAATACTACAGTAAAAAACAGTATAAAGATAAGTTGGGATTTTTTTTGAAAAAAAAAAAATTTTTTTGCTGTACATGGGCCTCTCACTGCCGTGGCCTCTCCCGTTGCGGAGCGCAGGCTCAGCGGCCATGGCACACGGGCCTAGCCACTCCTCATCATGTGGGATCTTCCCGGACCGGGGCACGAACCCCTGTCTCCTGCATCAGCAGGCGGACTCTCAACCACTGCGCCACCAGGGAAGCCCGAAAAATATTTTATACAAAGCAATATTTATAGGGTAACTATGATGGGCAATAAGCTATGCCAAGCACTACAGAATTTATGCTATTGTTTCTTTTTCTTAGTTGAGCTACAAATAATTGACATATAACATGGGGTAAATTTAAGGTGTAAAACATGTTAATTTGATACATTTAGCTATTGCAATATGATTACCACTGCAGCCTTGGTTAACACTTCCATCAAGTCACGTAATTATCATTTCTTTTTTTGTAGTGAAAACAAATTTCTCTGCTGCACCTAAACACTTAAATTTCCATAAGTATTCCATTGTTTTCCAAGTTTTAATCAGTCTTTCAAGAATTTCCATTTTATTGGTATGTTTTCTGATTATTAAACCTGATTGGCAACTGGGTACCTCGAAAGTTATTTCTGTTGTTGTTGGCTTACTGTGACTCAATCAGGTCCTTGGACTATTCTAAAAGAAAGGACTTTCATTTTGGTTCAAAGCCACCATCAACTTCTTACTAACTCAGTAACCTTGGTTATATAAATTAATCTCTCTTTATGTCAGTTTTCTGCTCTGTATAATAGGGGAAGTCATCATATAAACTATGTAAATTTGTTATAATAACTTAATGTATATATAATAACAACAGTATATGGCACCTACGAATAATTTTATTTATTTATATATTTATTTATTTATTAGGTTTTTAAAAACTTTTTTCCAAATCATTATATTTTTATTAAAATTAGAGATTAGAAATATCAATAAAATGGAATAAAAAGATATTATATTATTAAAAGTAGGTTTTGCTCTGGTAAGATAGTAATTAATTCTTGTTACTTTTTAATGCTGATATTAATTTTCCACATTTCCTATGTAGACATTTTACTTTTACAATCACATAAAAAGAAAAAGCAAATAATCGTTACTATATTCAAATTTACAACTGTAATAGAAATAGTCTTATGTTGCAAATATTTCAATGCATCAATATGAGAATCACTTCCTTATAAACATAAATTAATGTTTTTGTATTTTTTTTCCTCAAACTTTCAGACATTTTAGGCATTAATAGTCATCTTATTACTTGTATGTTCTGAACTTTCTTGAATATCCTCTTGGGTAAGAGAAATGAACAGTTTCTGGGAGATGGCAGATTCATCAATTTTGTTGCCCTTTTTGATTTCAAAAATTTATGTAATTAATTCAATGTAAAAACCAGTTTTAGGTAATGTTTTAAAGTTTTTTTAAACCTTGGTTGTAAGGAGAAGAATTATGACTGAATATTTGTAAAATGAGTGAACGAAATTAGAGAATGAAGAAATCGTACACAGAGCCAAATATTAGGCTACATTTTCTCTGAGATTTGTGAAGTGCTCATCACTTCAGATTTTAGAGCTATAGCATGTGAAAAACAGACGTGTTTTGTTTTTTTTTTACCTTGAAACGTAATGCCATTAAAGAAGTAATCGGTAATTTATAGGAAACACGGCCATTTTGAGTAAAGTGGAAATATTTGGTTTTAAGCAAATATCAAGGGAAAGTGAGGTGCATAGTTTTCAAAGAAGTGGTTAATTATTTGCGTCATGAAAACTGCATTATAGTTTTTGTCATTTTTCCTCCCTTTTTCCCATTTAGAATGAATAGAAAGACTATTCAGATTAACATCCCTGTCTTCACTTTAGCTTTAATAACACATTTAGGGGGCTTATCAGTTCCAAATAGCCTTCACTAAAATCATTCCATATCACCCATTTAGCTATTATAAAACTACAAACCTTTCTTTGATTATACTAAAATATAAGGTAAGTTCCAGTGACACAGGAATATTTTCACAGTAAGCCTGTTTTGTACCTGTTATATTAGAAAGGAATCCATCTTGCTATCCAAAATAAATATAATCATTAATTAAAAGACTGTCATATTGTCAGAGTTATTAATGAACGTTAAAATTTTAAGGAGAGACTCTGCAGATGGCATGCCATTCTAACACCAATATGAAGCCATCCCTGGCAAGTATTTTTAATATTTAAAATAGTAGGATTTTTGTTTGTTTGCTTCTAGCAGTTTAAAATTGGGGAAATATATATCTGAGAATTAGAAAACAAGTCATAGTTACAATGGCATGATTAATCTAGTGTAATTAATGTGTGACTTTAATATTTATAGCACTGAGCATGAAAATCTGAACCTTTTTGTATATATTATGGGGAAATAAATTCTAAGGGCAATGCAAACCTTTATTAGCAGGAACACATTTCAAAGACAGCCCCACCACCTCTGTTCTTAATGTTTCCTATCAGGTTTTAAAGTCAAATCAGTAGAATTAAATCACTAACTTAAACACATGTCATAGGATTAATAGCTTAACCAATGGCTTTACTTCTAGAAGAACATTAACCTTAATTTCTCTAAGTTCATTAATTCAGACATGTACAATAATTTATTTCATTAGCCAATTTTAATTTTTTCAAAAAGTTCACTTATGGATTATACAGAATACTTTTTAGAGTTTGCATGTGTTTATTCATTATGTTATTGAGTTATTTAAATATTTGATTTTCTCCTTTCAAGCTCTGCTTTTACAGTATATGCAAGCTATGACTGGAAATGGAATTCTTATCATATAAAATAAAATGTCAGGAAATTGAATTAGCAGAGGGCACTGTGAGTCTGGATGCAATGGCACAAAGAAATGAAAGATGAAAATTTTAGATCCCAAATACACCAAAGAAAAATTTGATGAAACACAAAGGGAACACTTTTTTTTTTTTAAGTGCCATGTGGCCTATTTTTAATTTAAGTTAAATGTCTTATGTCTAAAGACAACATTTCAAATCTAGTCTCACAGGCACATTATTAAGGAAAAATTACTATAACTGAAGAAATTCCAAGTTGTTCCTACAAAGTAAAACAAGATAAAAACCCACTCCTTCAAGAACATTCATCTCTTGTAAATTTTTGATGCTGTGTAAAATATTTGAAAAAAGTCATTAAAATTGATGTAGACACTTGTATTGGAAACTCTGCTACCATTCTCATGTTATTGCCAATACCATAAAACAGAAATTTAGATGCAGGACAGAAATTTGCTTGAAATTTCATAACAGTTCATCCTAGGACAAAAGTAGTAGACTCCTTTAACCCTTGGGAAGTAAGCCCTGTCAAATGGAAAATCTACATTTTTCTTATAGGAACTTTTCCATTCTGTATTTTTTTTCTTATTTAATGTTGCAAATGACACCATTTGAAATATCATTTTGTCATAGAGGCCAAATATCACATATCTGACAAACCTCTATTCTGAATATGTAATAAAAATGGGCATATACTGACATTAATTGTGTTTTTCATAATGTCTATATCATAATTGTGACATGTATGCTATAATAGCCTTCATAAATCTGTTTGTTTATATGGTGCTTTCTTGTCTCTACTCATTTAATACATGAGTATTTAAAGGACTCCTGAGAAATTGGTGGTGATAGAGAAAGAAAAAAATGTACAAAGTGCCTGTTGTGCAGGCTGAACTTCATCATCATCACCACAGACTCTCAGTATGCATCCATGATGCTCTGTTACAGATACCTTCTTTTCCCAATATCATGGTAATTTCTGAACATGAAAATTATTCTCTTTTCTCTGTGTGGGTCTGGATAAGTACCTCTATCAAAATTTAAAAGCTGGAAGAAACTTCAGTTTCATGTATGTAATCAAATACTTTCGTTGTCTAGATGAGGGCCTCAAGGATTATGGACACTTACTAAATGGCCAAGGTTATATACAACCAGTTGGTTACAGAAAAAACACTGTACAAACAAGTGTTCAGACTAGAACTGTGGTGCTCTCTCTACTTTGATCAATGGCTCATCTCCTACAACACTTCCATGTACTCCTTTCCACTCAAGACACATCAGCCTCCTATGTCCTCCTAAATTATTACAGCTAATGCCCACCTTGGGGAATAAAAAATGTCATGAAGAACCTAGGGGCCAGTCGGGAATAAAGACAGAGACCTACTAGAGAATGGACTAGAGGATATGGGGAGGGGGAAGGGTAAGCTGTGACAAAGTGAGAGAGTGGCATGGCCATATATATACTACCAAACATAAAATAGATAGCTAGTGGGAAGCAGCCCCATAGCACAGGGAGATCAGCTCGGTGCTTTGTGACCACCTAGAGGGGTGGGATAGGGAGGGTGTGGGGGAAGGAGACGCAAGAGGTAAGAGATATGGGAACATATGTATATGTGTAACTGATTCACTCTGTTATAAAGCAGAAACTAGCACACCATTGTAAAGCAATTATACTCCAATAAAGGTGTTAAAAATATAAGATAAAAAGAAAAGTAATTTTACCTCTAAAAAAAAAAAGTAACCATACCTGATAACAAAAAGTACAGATGAATAAAGATGAATAAACAAAGAAATTAACAAATAAATGTGAAGCATGAAGATTTGATGACTTATTTGAGGTAAGGTTCAAAAAGAGAAAAAGAGTGAGTCTAAAATTTATCTGGGTTTTGAGCCTATTGTCATCCAGAGAATGGTGGGGCCAAGAGGGGATTGATATCTCAGGTTGGGTGTCCTAGAAGCAGAGTCTGAGTTAGAGATTCAGGATGGTGTGATTTACTAAAGCAGTGCTCTTTCAGAAAACGTTGTATTGGAGTAAAGGCAGCAGGAAAGGGAAGGAGAAGGAAATGATGTAGCCTCATAAAATATGGCCTTGGCCCGATCAGGGGTGGGGTTGGGTGCTCAAGAGCATAACGCTCACTGTAGTTATTCCATAAGAGCAATTCTCTAGAGAAGGGGGGCACACCCGTGAGCCTATCATCATAAAACTCCCATTAACAGGGGGTGGGTCCATGGCAGGGCAAACAGTTCTTAGGTAGGGGTATCAAAATCATCTTACTACAGTAGAGGATCAGTTTTACCAGGCATATTCAATTTAATGTTCTAGTTGTTCATCTAAGTAGAAATGTCTAGTGTGTTATTGAAAATTCAGGAAAACACTGGGAAAATGATAAAAACTACAATTAAAGATTTAGATTCATCCACTTATTTTTCATTCAAAACAGTATCACAGAAACACTGAGGCAGAAGCTTGAGAGTAGAGAACTTATATTAGCAAAGTCATAAAAATACCGATTGGCTATAGAACCTCTTTTGTAGGCTCCATTAAAATTATATCAAACTTATTTTTTAAAGCATTTTTTTGTAAAAAGTTGGCAACTTAATTTTTTTATTTTGCTATGGGAATTTTTGCTGCAGATAGGGGAGACAACAGTCCTGAAAACACAACTGAGGACATTTTGAAGCAATTAAACAAGGAGAAAAAATCAATGTGAACCAAGCTGTGACAATTCTTTGGATATTTTGGCACCATCAATAGAGGTCTCCTCTGGTCCCTTGCTAAGTTACATAAATTTAGAGAGCCCTTAAAATTTATTTTCCAAATAATGAGAATAAAATTGAGAACTGCAAATAATTATGCTGGAGCAAAATGTATAAAATAGAACTGCCCTGGGTAAGCTAAGATTTAGGAACAAATAAATTATCATGTTAGTTCTCATGATATGAATCAGTCTCTCCAGTCCTAAGTGACTTCATAATGACAATTAACACTATTGTGCTTCATTTTAGATATTTTCTGTTGTAAACATAGAGGAAATGTTTGAAAGTGAACACCAACCAACAGAAAAGCATTCTTAATTCTTCTCTGAATAAAGACATGGCAGAAAAAGGAAAAGCAGAAGTGATGGAAAAGGGGAAAAAATCTTAAAGTAAGAATTTTGGTTCAGAAAAAGACAAACTTCCAGACCAGTCAATCTATCTCATGTTAAATATAGCTCTTGGTATCAGTAAGCTCAAGGGCAAAGTTCCACTTGTCTGCTAACATGTCAACTGTGAGTCTGAAATAATTACTTTAGCATAAAGACAATGACAAATGTACTCAAAATAAAGACAAACATACATATTTTATATTAATGCTCAAATATTTTACCACAGTTGAATTGTATATTGATAAGAACCATTACCCAAATAACAATAAACAAACTATGATGACTCACAGGGTTTCAATTATAAGATAAAGTGCATAAACACACATTCATTCATTTTCCTGGCAAGTAAGCAATTAACAGTTCTCTAGGGACTTGTCTCCATAGGCAACCAAGCAGGTAATCAGTGAAAGCTATGCTAAAAATCCACTTTACCTGAGTCACTGTTCCTTCCTGATCTTCTGAGTTACAGCAAGAAATTCCTACAGCTGCTGCTTTTGGATTTACATTAAATCTCCAGAATAATCACTGCCCAGTTTTAAGGTGCAGCAGAGTCCTACACAGCCTGAATCAATTCTACATGTCAAACAGTCCAGATGGAAATTGACCTAGATGGGTGGGATGGGCGGGGAGAGAGGTCCAAGAGGGAGGGGACAGATGTATACATACGGCTGATTCACTTTACTGTACAGCAGAAACTAACACAACATTGTAAAGCAATTATACTCCAATAAAAAAAATAAATTAAAAAAGAGGCTATCTAAACTTTGAGGCAACTTTACAAGACTGAATACTGTGGATGATCAAACTGCAAAGGCGGCAAATTATGTGATGAGGAAGGGAAGACCTTAATCCTAGCCTTGAGTCTCTCATTAATTAAAGAGGTCACACCTGTGACCTTGGACAAGGTGTATGTCATATCTGTGCTTTGGTTCCCTTAAATAAGCATAGATGAGATGGATTACCAGATAATTAAGTTCCTTCCAACTTAAAAAAATTCATCCAACTCTCTTAGATTAGCTGTTTTTTAAAGATATGTTTACACAAGTTGGAAAAATGTGCTCATCTTGCCATAAATAGTGCCCATACTACCTTCTTTCCAATTGGTTACTAGCAAAGAACATAGGCATCTCTTTGCAGTCTAAAGCCCCAAACCTGTAGACAACACCTAAACTTGTGTGTCTGCTTCCTAATACTTTTCTCACAGTTGCTAGCAGCCACATTTGCAGTAGTTTCAAATTAGTGGTTTTCTAAATCTTGGGGGCAATGAAAGTATCTAAGACCATTGTGAAAAGTCATTAAAGTCATGTGGCCCATCTCCTATATTCATACAACATGTACTAATAATTCTTCTTCCAAGTTTTTGTTTTTTTTGGAATTTTGTCTTTCCTTTTATCTCCCCAAGGGCTAATTTAAGGTCTCAGTTTTGTCACTGAGGCTGTTGGAATAGCTCTCTACCTCAATTTCTGACTTAATAACTTAAAACCTGTTTGACCACAGGTGTGGTACTGAATCTTTTAAATCTTAGTATCCTCATCATAGAGCTTTTTGTCAGGAGTAAATGTATAATGCATATGTAAGTGGTTTATTTGATGATCTAATTTGGTAAGGTACAAGAAAGTAACTTCATTTTTTGTCATAACTGCACTCTGAAACCCCTCTATATAATATTCCATTCCTTTATATGGATAAATTCTTGGCTAGAACCCACACTTTTCTTGTAATATTCAGAAATACTGACAAATAATTTCATTTTTGTAGCTATTATTAGTCAAATCCAGTCTAATATTTCATTTTGTTTCCACTGTATTTTATCATCTGTCTTCCCCCTAGATTTTAATCTCTTTTTAAACAGCGATCATACATTGTTATTAATGACAACTTCTAACATTTCCACAGATTCTGTTACTTCTAGGTAGTAATAGAGAAAATAAAAGTAGTTGACGAGTAGGCACAAGAGTGGAGAGGCATGTGATATAATGGTTGAAGTATAGACCCAAAGGTCTATAAACTGGTTAAAATTCTATAGGACTAGTTACAATTCGAGTTCTAATGTGTATTAGATGTGTGGCTTTTAAAAGTGACCTAATGAATCTGTACTTTAGATTTTAATCTGCATTTTGGAGATGATGATAGCACAAGCCTCATAAAGTCATAGTTAGAATATAACAAATCATTATAAATAAAGCACAAAGAATAACAAATGGCACTCAGTAAACACTATAAGTACTTCTATCAGGATTACTAATATTGATTGGGTTCTGAATGTATTATGCAGAGCACTTCATTGTGCTTCTAAATTTGAATTTCTTTAAATATATAAGCTAGAATTATCATTATACTCATTTTTATAAGGAAACTGGGGAATCAAGTGTTAAGTACTTTGCAAACAACCCTCAGATTCTAAATAAGAATTTGAACTTGAACATTAATTTGCCTCACACCAAGTCCGTATTTTTAACTTAATACTATATGTAGGTATTTTTCTATACTTCTATACAGACTTCTATAGCTTTAAAATTATTAGATTAAAGAATGAAAGAATGCTGAATTGAAAATAGCTTATTTTAAAGAATTTACTGGAGGTCAAGACAAAAACTTGTGAGGGCTGAATTCAGTTATTTGCCTACCAGTTTGTGATATCTGATTACTAACTGCTACAGAAAGAGAAAGAATAAAATTTAAAAAGAAAATAGAACCCAAAGTCTCCAGACACATAGTTTAATTTGTCCCTTTAAACCTTCAGATGGTTAAGGGGGATAATCTGTTGTCAGGGAGGCAACTCCAGGTTGAAATCTCGAGAAAAAGATAGTTTTTCTAGATGCATTCTTGTTTTGGACTACAAGAGCAGTATTACAAGGTTGGCTTCCCCCAAATATTCTCAAGTGTAAAAATGGAAACTGTGACCAGAGAGGTTGTTGTAATGATGTTGTGATTATGAATCATATACATATATGCTTTAGTATGTGATTACCACTCCTTTTTCTCTTTCACCAAAGAGATTATCTCTCTGTGGCTAAAAAAGAAATAAACAACTCTTCATGTCACTGTTACTATGAAGTCACAGCAGATAAACTTTTTGGGGTTTGCTTAGAAAATTCTATGATTGAATTTTAAGACACTTTGATAGACTGCCTAAGATAAACTTACCAGGACAAACAGAAAAATAAGTTCTCACAGAAGCACCCATGTCTGGGTATTGGGGTGATTATCAATGCTTCCTGTACTTGTGCCTAAACATTTGTGCCCTCTGAAGGGACTGATTTCTTTACCAAAGACATATTTAAATCTTATAAAAATCACCAAAGAAGATATCTCATTTTTCAGTGCAATATCTCAGATTGGTTACTGACACATCATAGTTGACGACAATGTCATAAAAGTTTTGACATCTGAAGTAACATATTTTTCTTTGATATGAATAAGATTTTTCTCACCCTGGCACTGTCATTTCTCCTGGAATATCTCAGTGATGCGCTCCCCTGATATATAAATATCATCGCCATATATCTGGTATTACAATACAGTATTTTTAAATCAGGTTTCTAAAATCTTTATCTGTGTCCTACTCTACATGATGAAATGTTTTTAGTTTTGGTCAATTTATAAATGTCTAAAATCTGGCACTTGAAATATCGAAAGCAAGCACACTAATGGAGATTCTTGTACAAATGCAAACACATTAAGACGGCAGGAAAGCAGAGTTTGAGTCAGTTTGTTGCACGGAAGACATCATTTTCCTGAAAACAAATGGTGTGTTAAGTTCACCTGCCATCACAGTGACTGGACAGACAGCTAAAGACAGAATTATCGCTAAGAGTTTCACTTTACGTGTTAATGATAGAAAGGAAATTTACTGTGTTACCATTGAGAAACGTAGGTTTTTAGAGCTTTTATTTTCCTAAAAGAAACAGCTACATAAAACAGTAATGTGCATTCATGCTTTCAGTAGTATTTATTTTATTAGGTAGCAAAATAGATCATAAAAACAAAAATAATCTGTATTTCATTTTATTCATGTCTTTCAATTTGGGAAAAAATCTTTTTCTAGAGACACAAAAGTCAAATATTTGAACTTTTGTTTCTCAGCCACACAATTTAAGAAAGGCTAAAAAATCACTTTCCTGGTCATATGCTGTTTTGTTCTCTATCCAGCTGGAAGCAAAATATCTTGGGAGGAGATAAGATGTCAAAATATGTGCCATGGTTGAGGAAAATGCATAGAGTAGTCGTGGCTTTCCCTGGCTTTTTTTGAACATGGTGTTCCATGTATACAAGTTAGCAGGTTTATTTATTGTCCTTCTTTATTTTTAGCCCTTAAGGATTGAAATAAGATTTTCAAGTTTATTTCTTGCTATTGCTATTTTAAAATGAAATATTTCTAAATTTCTTCAGGATATTTTGTCTCATTTTTTTGTTCTATTTAATAAAAATCCTTGAACCTGAGGTATTTAGAAAAGTGTTAGTGTGTACCCGCTCATAATAACACATATGTGTGTACACACACACAGTAAACTGGGAGACGAAAGAGTGTTGTTCAACCTATGTCTTGGGCCATAGTTTGGAGGTTATTGTACCAGAGCCTTGCAAAAGTTAAGCTATACTTCAGGTAATACAATTTAACTTTATTTAAAATCCAGATAAAGCTGGAACAGCTGAACTTTTGCCTGCCTCCAATATAAAACAACAATAACAACAAAAACACACACATGTATATATAGTTACATAGTTATCAGTAACATTTTTTCATGTATCACTCTGTTGAGCATAAATTTGCTTTCTTATATTATTGAGGCCACCAGTCTTTTCAGAGAGGCATTCTAAAGTGTAATATTCATTAATCAGTATCTTTCTAAGGGATTTAAAGATTAATTGGAGCTAGCTCTCTAACTAAAGAAATAAATCTCAAGTTTCAAGGAACGATGACAGATGCTCAGTATAATCTATTTTGACAGTTTTCTCCTGAGAATCTTTCAAATTCAAATTCTTCTATGTGGAGAGTTAGTTATCTTTCTTGTGTACAATGCCAGCAAAGAAGTCATTATCCAATATATTTCTCTTCCATAGTTTCTGCTTTTTCTCCCCCAGTTTCATTATCTATGTAGAAGATTTTCATTTGTAAGGGCAAAGCAGACATTTAAAATTTAAGCAATAAGATATAGATGCCCTGAGATCAACCCCATAGGAGCCAATCGCTTAGGACAGCTATTCAGGAAACTAGGGGAAAAATGAACCCTGAGATCAAATATGTGTGGGAAAATTGGGGGGTTTAAGAAGCTATTTTTATTTCCTATAGGAATACTCATCATTTCTGTGATAAAGAGTCTTTGAATTTATAATACGTCTAATACTCTACCTTTTCCTTCTCCCACAGAATGCCTATCAACATACCGAGAACATTTATCAGGGTTCTCATGAGTTCCATGGCTACTGGTAATGCAGAGTCTTCCCTGTTGTTCTCTGTTGAGGAAAAAATTTGCCTAATCTCAGAACCCAATTATTTTCACCAGCCACAAACCTTTAAGTGCTTAAAGTTCCATTATATTCCTCTATTACCTGCCAGGTCATTATGCTCAATGTTCTGAGAGAGATAATAAAATTAGTTTAATTCATCCATGATTCAAGAGCATTTCTAGTCTGTGTTTTTTGTTAGCTGTAGTGTTGTAAGTAGGCAAGTACAAGTATTAAGGCAGTTTCAGTAAATATGAATTTTCAACATATATAGCATCTGGTATTTAGGCATGAACAGATGGCTCAAGTACAGATGTTTTTAGATATTGGCTACTATTTCATTGTAGATCATAAATCATGGTTACATCCAAAAGTTCTTAAGCTAAAGAAGATGGATGTAAAGGTCTTTAATAGTAAGTTAAAAAACAAACAAAACAAAGAAACCCAACAACTAAATCTCCATTATTTAACTAGCTAGTTTTCACTAGTTTGATTCACTATAATTCACTATTTGATTATACTCAAAAGGGGAATATGGGACAAATTAGCAAATCAAACATATCCTTAAAAAGATGAGTATATTCATAATAAACATAACTAATATTTATTATGTGTGCCAGTCACTTCTCTAAGTTATAGATATAGATAATATATATATATTCTAGAGTTTGCTGTGTTATAAAGATACTGTGTAATGTGACTTCCAAAAAATGGCTTTTAAGTCATAATTTGCATGTTTCATTACATGACTACATGACTGCCATTGTAGATACAAGAACAAAAGATGGATGGATAGCAGAGATGTTCTGAGGGTAGACAGACAGTGACTTAAGAATGTCTTAAAGTTCCATTAAGACCTTCAGTCTTACAAGTGATTCACACATGATTTATATAATGTGACATTATTATTCAATTTTCATAATATCCTGATGATCTCAATGCTGCTCCCATCTCTCATATTTCTAACCATTATAACCTAAAATATCTTAATGACAGTTTAAGGATCTGGGAACATCAAATCTTTGGCATTCATAAGGTAAACTTCCAAAACCTTTTATGAATAAGAAGTGAATGAGAACATTGTAGAAATCATGTTTGCTGGTTAAGTGCTATTACCTCCTTAGCCCTTCCTTCGCTTTCATTATGAGCACGGGTATTTATATGAACTTATTATACCTGCCACATGGGAAAAGTTCACGAAGTAAGTCAGAAAGAAAAAGACAAATACCATATGTTAACACATATATATGGAATTTAAGAAAAAAAAATGTCATGAAGAACCTAGGGGTAAAACAGGAATAAAGACACAGACCTGCTGGTGAACGGACTTGAGAATATGGAGAGGGGGAAGGGTGAGCTGTGACAGGGCGAGAGACAGGCATGGACATATATACACTAACAAACGTAAGGTAGATAGCTAGTGGGAAGCAGCCGCATGGCACAGGGATATCGGCTCGGTGCTTTGTGACCGCCTGGAGGGGTGGGATAGGGAGGGTGGGAGGGAGGGAGATGCAAGAGGGAAGAGATATGGAAACATATGTATATGTATAACTGATTCACTTTGTTATAAAGCAGAAACTAACACACCATTGTAAAGCAATTATACCCCAATAAAGATGTTAAACAAAAAAAAGGTTTCATTGATTTTAGGACCAGCTGACTAAACTCTCAGTAAGTTTATGCATGCATTACTAATTTCACAAATTCTGGAAGTACACAGTGGTGAAATCATGAATTTGGGGGGTGTTGGGAAGAAGGGTCTCAAGCATGGGTTGCATAAGGTGGCAAATTGGAGCCACTAGTCCAAAACAAGGGCACAGGCAAGTTTTCTTTAGATTTCATAGCTTAAAAAAGCATTAATTGGGAGGTTTCAAATAAAAAATCTAGATTTCTGCTTTCTCAGGAAAAACCAAGAGATCTGGACACATGGGTATGCTTGTCTATAGTTGGAAATAAGTAACCTTTGCCCTCTTTAGAATGGTTTCCAGGTTAGAAGATTTTGGAAGAAAATCTTGAAAATTTTGGAAGAGTGTCATGCTCAGGAGAGGACACGGAAGCTCCTCAACCTTTCCCCATACCTTGCCCTGTACATCTCTTCCATCTGGTTGTTCCTAAGTTATATCCTTTTATAATAAACCTGTGATCTAGTAAATAAAATGTTTCTCTAAGTTCTGTGAGCTGCTCTAGCAAATTAATCAAACCTAAGGAAGGAGGGAATCATAGAAACCTCTGATTTATAGACAGTTGGTCAGAAGTACAGGTAGCGACCTTGACTTGGGTGTAGCACCTGAAGTCTGAGGAGGGGCTTGTGGGAATCCCCATCTATAGCTGGTCAGTCAAGTACAGTGACAAGATGGGCTTGTGACTGGCTTCTGACATAGGGGGAGAGGGGACAGCCTTATAGGAATGAACCCTTAACCTGTGGGATCTGACAGTATCTCCAGTAGATAGTGTCAGAATTGAATTGAATTGTAGGACACCCTGCTGGTGTCCAAAGAATTGATTGTAGGTGGAGGGAACCCCCCTCCCCAGTGTTGAAATTGGGTCCAGGAACCCCAAAGAGGCCCATTCTAATGACCTCTGTTAAGATCTTATCTCCAAGTAAGGTCACATTTTGAAGGTACTGAAGGTTAGTACCTCAAAATATGAATTTTGGGGGAAAATACAATTCAACTCATGATACCTACCCACGTGCATTACATTATCAAAGATTTTCCCCCATCCTTTGTTTATTTGTGTGTGTGTGTGTGTGTGTGTGTGTGTGCACTGTTTAGGCTATTTCAGGAGAGGATAAATGAGCACGAAGTCAAACCAGAACAGACAACATGGTCCTAACATAGACAATACTGTCCTTAACAGTTGCTTTTAAGAAACCACCACCCTGATATTTGGCTAAAAAAAAAAAAAATCTCTGAAATCTTACAAAACGCATTAGACCAGAAGGCAACAGAAATCTCTATGGAAGCATAATTCTGTTTGATTATATCATTAGATTTTACCAAAGACAGAATTAGAAACAAAAATCTCCCACTTTCTGTTCTGGCAGTGACTAAGCATACTATCATTTATAATGAAGGCAAACTCCCTACTAATTCCATATATTATACATAGTCATACCAAACCAAAAGCGAGGTTTGTCTTCCTATTTCCTTATAATAAAAATTCATTTCCATCTGTGCCCCAGCAAGGCAGGGCTTTCACTGTTTTATGCTAAATTTTGACAGCACTTATACCAGGGATCAATGGATAAAATAACACAGCGCCATATGATTATCATATATTTCACAAATAGAAATAACAATTTCAGTGCATTGGAAAGGAAGAACACTTGAAAACAAATGCAGGAAAGGAAACACACATATGCAAAAATATTGGATACTACTGTATTTAAAATATTCAGCACATCTGTTATTAATCTTTCTCTGCTATGCAAAAAAATTATATTAGCTACTGAAGAATTAGGAAAAAATAGAATCAGAATCCAGAGGGATACTGTAATACTCCATAAATATTCAGACCAGCTAGGCCAGTTTCACAGGCTTTGGGAAAAGCAAAACTTTATGTCTACTGTGAGTTTGGTGCTATTCTCCTGATAAGTGACCAATTAAAGGGGTGAGTTAAATAAAAGTGCAAACAACAGAACATATAATCCATTTTTAATCCTGAGGCCAGGGCTTCTATGTGCTAAAACTTCCAGGTAACTTGGCAAAGAATCAATAATATAATAGCTCCCTGCTCCCAAAGTGTCTGAGCTATTAAAAAAGACAGACCCCAGGATCATGGAAATGTCTTTAGCGTAGTTCCTACTAGAGATAAATGTTTTATATTGAGTAAAATAAGCTATATTCTAGTGGTAAATAAAACTCCATGAGAAACCTTGATTTATGAATTTTGTTTTCAATTTTGGAAAGTAAGTGTGCTGACAGAACTAACTGATAGAAAGTCTATTAAAAAAAAAAAAGAAGCAACATGAATATAGTACTTTTCCAGCTACCAGAATTTCAAGTCAGATTTTTTATGCCTTTCAAGACACTTATAATATTAATAATAAATTGATGATAATATCTTTAATCCTTAAAATTACTTAAATGCGTATCCTGGTCTTTTGTGCACACAGAATGGCATGCTGAATGTGTTCTGCAATATGCAATTTTGCAGGTGCAAGTTCATTGGGAATTTTTGCTAGCAAAACAAAAATCACAACATCATGGTGCTACAAACACTCTCAAATTTAAAACTGCTTAATTTGGACTTTTTTTTTTTCTTTTCCAGAATCACCTGGGAAGGTTATACACCTCATGGATGTCATTTGTAAAGAAGTTTCATAATTACATTTGTATTCCTTCCTTTTTTCCTGTGACAAAGATTCTCTCAACCCAAATCTAATCAGCCTCTTCTGAGCTCTTTGCAAAGAGGTCTCAACTTTTAGACTTCTGTGTTCACCTCTCTATTGTCCAGTTTTATTAACAGAAATGCTGCTATGTCAGTTTAGCCAGAATCCCCTACCCTGGATATCTGACCACCCTTGATATCTGACCAGATTCCTCATCCTCTACCACCCCCTAGATGATAGTTGATCACCCTGCCCTGCCTTCAGCAAGAATCCTTTTTTATCTCTTTTGCCAGAATCCTCCCCTTGCCCTTGATGTTTCCTCTTAATTAATTTTCTATCCACTGCACACTCCAACCCCACTCCCAGCTCCTTGGCTATAAATTCCCACTTTTCCTTGCTGTATTCAAAGTTGAGCCCAATCTCTCTCCCTCACTGCAAAACCCCATTACAATGGTCCCTGCACCTATCCTGATAGTTCCCTGAATAAAGTATGCCTCTAACAAGTGTCAAGAATAAATTTTTTCTTTAACAGCCCTTCTTTCCTTCCTTCCTCCCTCCAATCTAGTCTTCATTCAGTCTTTCCTTTCTTCCCATCTTTTTCTCTTCCTTTCTTTTCATCTTTCTTGTCATTAAAATAAGTGTTTATTAAAGGTTAATTTTCCACATAGTAACTATGGGTTACTACGTGAGAATTTTTTTTCTGTTTTCTTTTTTTTTTTGTGGGGGGGCGGGCTAAACATTTAAAAATTGATGTAGTAGATTTAACAGATCATGGAACTACTGATAGAGGAAGTCACATTAGGGAGATGGTTTGTACTAATATTAAGGGGCCAGAATCTGATTAATGTGTTCTAAAATATCTTATTCCAAAGAAGGAGTACCTGTAAATTCATAAGTTGATTCCCATCCAATATGACAAGACAATAAATGTAAAATTTGTCGTTTATTTGTGTACAATTTAATCTAATTTCAAGGTTAAATGCTTTTCTAGAAAATTAAATTAAATAACATTTATCAAAACCTACAAATGCTCTCCTGTGAAATTATATCTTGGAAACTTAAAGAGGAAAAGGACTTCAGGAGTCATCAATCCAGCCAGAACTCCACATGAAACAAGAAGAAAAGCATTTTATGTATTCATAAACCAATTACTATTTGATGTGCAAGATATAAGGTACAAGGTGTGGTATAAATATGAAACCATGTAATTACACAGAAGTCCTCTATCATATTGTATAAGTGGGGACAGTGAAAGAAAAACACAATGAAGCTCATTTCCAGTGTAAGGCAATTTATGACAATTACCAAATACTAATAGGGACAGTAAGTACCGCAGAATTCAAAGGAAGAGGAGGTCTCTGTTGGTCAAGCTGTCAGGCAAATAGAGACAGGGCTTGAGTTAGAATTTTAAGAATTGCTAAGATTTTGTTCATAATTTAAGTGAAAATATATTTTAGGCAAATTAAGAATATTCTTACACTCTACTGTAAGCTATAAAATAGCAAATTACCTGTTGCCTCCATCACCACCTTCAGTATATTTGCATGTGCAAAATGGTATATGTGACATAATAAGATATATATATATATATATATATATTGGCCTCTGCCCCCAGTTTCTGACATAGAGCCCTTGAAGCCTCTGTAAATTACTAAGTGATAGCACTAGGAGCACCTTTTGTTCCAATGAGGTGACTCTGGGTGGGCTCCTGGATGGCGGCTGGTCACCGGAAAGACAAAAGCCATGATTAGAAGCTTGAAATTTTCTCTATATTGAGGAGAGGAGAGGGGCTAGAAATAGAGTTAATGATCGATCATGTCTGTGTGATAAATCCTCCATAAAAATCCTAATAGTATGGGATTCAGAGAACTTCCAGGTTGCTGAATATATCCACATACTGGGAGGGTGATACACCCCAACTTCATGGAGACAGAAGCTGCCAGGCTTGGGACCCTGCCAGACTTCACCCTATGTATCTCTTCATCTCACTGGTCCTTTGTATCTTTTATCACATTTCTTAATAAACTAGTAAACATAAGTCAGTACTTCCCTGAGTTCTGTGAGCTGTTCTAGATAATCAGATCTAAGGGGTAGGAGGTCATGGGAACCTCTGATTCGTAGCAAAGTCAGACAGAAGTTGTGGGCAATCTGGGGACCCACAGCTTGCAGTTGACATCTGAAGTGGGGGGCAGTCTCCTGAGACCAAGCCCTTAACCTGTGCGGTCTGATGCTCTCCTAAGTAGACAGTGTCAGAATTGGTTTAAACTGCAAGACAGCCAGCTAATGTCTCAGAATTGCCTGGCGTGAGGAAAAAATCCACACATCTCAAGTCAGAAGTATTGTGAGTGTGGTAGTAGTGAGACAGTAAGAGAAACACATGGAAGGAGAGTGGGGTTGTCCAGCTCAGCATACAAATTAGGGGTATCGTCTCTTATTCAGACCCTCCCCCAAAGCCAAACAAACTAAAACAAAAGTATTTTGCTCTCATATGTCCATAATCTCTATCGTCTTTCTTATCTCAATAAATTGCTCTCTCAAAGCAATCTAGAGTGTCTAGGCTTTGTCACGCTTTTTCTGTGACAAATGTGTACTGTATTCATATAGGGTTTATTTATGATTATGTTTTAGGTTGGCTCAAGATAGATTACATGATAAGAGAATGAAGCTTTGTAGTATTAAAAATATGCTGAATTATTTTTATAGAATACTTATAAATTTTTATCTTATTTATTTCAGAGGATTCCTCTAACCTGTGATACTTTTATTTCTTTAAATACCCTTTTAAGCACTGAGTATGATTTTCTGTAAGATACTCTTTCTTTCATGATGCCTTTATAAGAATAGAATACATCACTAGACAAAAATGTACTTCCATATAATAGACAAGTATTTTATCATATGGACTGACATTTATATGGTGACATTTCCTGGTGATATTTTCCTGTCACCAAGAAAAATCTACATTGGACAGGTATTAAATAAGTAGCTGATGGAGAAAACTGAATATCCCTCTTTCAAAATAAAAACTCATCAAGGAGGTGAAAAAAGTTGCTCTTTTCCAGTGACTACTTATTTATCTGTTGGATATTCCACATATATCCCCCCAAACCATGCCACCTGGGTGTCAACATAAGTAAAAGAGTTTTCCAAAATATACTAGGGATAAATAGTGGTGGTTACAATTTGAAGCTCATATGTGCTAAGTGGCACTATCATATTGCTTTGGGTCCACATGTTGATTTCTTTCAGTTCTGTAACCAGAGATCCAAACTTTCATCTCCAATCTCTCATATCACTCCCATTTACCTTGCCGCATTTCACCTTGAAGGCAAATTTAATAACTGAGCTTTAAAATTGAAAGCTGGGGCAGGCCTTACCTTTAGCAACATGAATAATGTCATAATTCTCAAAACAAGAAAATGCCTTCAACTCAGACAGCAATATTAAATTATATATTTACTCTGGGTTCTGGACATAGAAAAAGTCAATGGGCTATTTCAAATCATCTTTATTAGCCATGCTATAAACATGTCATCCAGTACCATGTATTGTTGATGTCTTTCTTTATTGCTTTCTTTTCATACTGTGATCAATAACAGTAGTATGAAATTCCCTGCCAGTTACTTGGCCCTATGGGATGACATAGAAAACTCAAGAAGATATGTAATCGAAACGTTATATATCAGGATGTATCCTTTAGATGCTGAGCTAATACAGTACTCTTCTCTTGATTTACTAATGACATAAAAGTCATTGAAAGAGGAATAGCAAATATGCACTCAGAGTATATTTCCACAGCTTTTCTTTTCCCCTGGCTCATCATTTTATTACTGAACTGGATGGCAAAGACTAAATAGCCTTTGATTCTGCATCAGCAATTCTATAGCTACTTAAAATACATGTTGCCCTGCTCTTATTTTATTTTTGATCATAACCTTTTTTAGGTTCTGAAATAAATTTGAGGTTTCTCACTGGTGATCAAAAGAGCTGAATCTTCCTGGAAGAAGAGAGTGCCCTAGAAACATGAGGGTCAAATCACAGAGTCCACAGATAAGCAAGAGTTTCTTGAGTCAGTTATAATTTATTATTTGAAAAGTATAGTATCTTACTAAGACTCTCTTGGTTACATATTAGAGAAACATACTAAAGCTGATTTAAACTAAAACAATGGGAGTTACTAGGTGAACTGAGAAGTATCTTCTGGAATACAAGGAAAGAGATGAATCATTCCTCAGATAGACTGAATCTAGATGGAAAGTAATCAGAAATATTAGATGCACTTTCTCTCTGCTTTTTGGCTTTTTAATTTCTTTTTGCACACTGACTTCTGCTTCTTGGTGATCTTAGCCAAATTTTACCACTATACCACTCCTGAATTTACATACCTCAGTCCCAGACATGCATAGAGACCAACTGGCTTGCTCTGAATCCTGTTCTTAAATGCCATAATGTAAATGCTCTCTATTATGACTATGCTCGCCTTTTCAAATTCATCCAGTTTAACTTATCTGAAGGCATTATTTAACTTTTATGCTTATTATGATATTTTATTGATTCATATAATGTTAAATTAGTAAAAAAATTGTAAAGAAAATGTGACTGAGATATTTGAACTGGTTTTAGTTTGAACAGTGTGTGTATATAATATAGTTACATTTATTTGTATATTCATTTCTATTTTTACATATATATGTATATACTTATATATTCAGAAAAGTATCTTTGAAAAGTATATCGTATACATGATATTGGCCATGTAAATGAACTTCGAACTATGAACAAGTGGATTAAAAAAAGATAAAGTATACAGAATTTGTTTTGATGAAAATATGAGATCATTAAGCTCTTCAGAAACGTGGATTTAAACTATACTTTGTCAACATGACATTTATTACACTGACTACTATATAACTAAAATGACATTTATCCTTGAATAAAATTCTATATATTTGAACAAAGATACAGTCATTTCCCCAACATCAGCATAATTCATATAATTTAAGTATTATAATTAGTATAATTATAATTAATATATGTGTTATAATGATAATTAATATAGTATTATAATTAGTATAATTATAATTAATATAATATATGTATTATAATTAATATAATTTAAATATTGATAATTAATATTTTGGGGGCCCCAACTCTTGTACACAAAGTGTTAGGAATTCTATTAATCCAGAAATTCTCCTGAATTAATATATTTGTTTAATAATTAATACAAGAGAAGTCATGAATTACAGCTGTAAAATTATAGAAAGGAAGATAAATAATATTTGGTTGTGTTTCAACATTGATTAATTAAAATAAACATACTTAGGTTGTTCAATATAAATCTTAATGTAGAGAAAATCAGAGTTCAAGATCATTCACAATCAAAATACTAATCATGTTACTACAGGCAATTTAATTTTGTGAAAAAAAAACAGAATGCATGTGTAGAAAAGTCCTGAGAATACCCTAAGCATTCACCTCTAGCTGATGCCTAGGGTCAATGCAAGCAGAAAAAGGAAGACTAAGGCAGAATTTTAAAGGGCTTGGCTAAATACTGGAGGAGTGTCCCAACACACAGCCAGTCTACAAAGACAGGGAGAGTATTTTCTTATCTTTCCTTTCCTTTTTTCATTTTTTTGCTACAGGTATTTAAGGGAATCTCTATCAAACTTCTTTTTTGCAGTTCTTCTCTCTCTCTTGGTTCTTGGAGTCCAAGAAAATATCTGTAAAAATATCTGAACACAAGCTAAAGGAACAGATAATTCAGAGACTGCACATGACAAAGAATACAGACTTTTAAAAAATAACTTATGAAAGTTACTTAACAAAGAAACAGCAACAGCCTATAGCAACCAACAAAAACAAACGCTGGAAAGAGGAAATTTCTAAAGTCACTATATTATAATATTCAAACGTCAAGTTTAAAAATATAGCAATTTGCAAAAAATGAAGAATGTATGGCCCATCCACAGAAGAAAGTAATAGAAACTGTACCTGAAGAAGAACAGGTTAAAATTGCTAGTCAGAGACTTAAAATCAACTGTCTTAAATATGTTCAAAGAGCTAAGAAGACCATAAACAACGACATATAGGCAACCAGCAGAAAAATGTATAAACAAATAGAAAATATCAACAAAGAAAAAGAAATGATAAAAGAGACCCAAACAGAAGTTCTGTGGCTGAAATGTTTGATAACTGAAATGAAAAAGTCACTAGAGGGTTTCAATAGTACATTTGAGCATACAGTGGAAACAATCAGTGACTTGAAGATGGTCACTTGAAATTATCCAGTCTTAGAAATAGAAAGAAAAAAATGAAAATAATAAATAGAGTCTAAGATGTGTGAAATATCATCAGTGAATCAACAGTAACAGAATCAGAATCCTGAGAGAAGAGGAGAGAAATAATGGCCAGAAAGAAGATTTGAAGAATTAAGGACTGAAAATATCCCAAATTTGACCAAAGGTACGTATCTATTCTTTCAGGAAGCCAATGGACTCTAAAAAAGATAAACACAAAAAACCCATACAGCACTGAGGCACATTATAATCAAATTGTTGAATGTCAAGAACAAAAGGAGAATCTTGAAAGCAGGATCAGTTACAAGAATTCTTCAATAGGATAAACAGCAGATTTCTCATCAGAAGCCATGGTGGCTAGATGAAGGTGAGAAGGCATTTTTAAAGTGTTGAAAGAAAAGGGGGTAAAGAACTTGTCAAACAAGAGTTTTGCATGTGGCCAATCCATCTTTCAAAAATGAAGGATAAATTAAGACATCTCAAGATTAAAAAAAAAAAAAGAAAGCAAACTAAAGGTGTTATTTACAAGTAGGCCTGCTCTACAAGAAATGCTAAATAAGAGTCCTTCAGGCTGAAATGAAAGGATACTAGACAGTAACTTGCAATCAGATATAGAAATAAAGAACTCTAAAGGTAACTATTTAGTAAATATGAAGTATGGTATTATTTTACTTTTGGTCTGTAACTTTTTATTTTCCACATGATTTAAAAGATAAATATATAAACCAAGAGTTATACATCTATGATAATGTGAAAGTAGTGTATAAAGATGTAATTTGTGACAGTAACAACATGAGTTATGTGTGAAAGGACATGGATAAAACTTAAATGCATATTTCTAAGTGAAAGAAGACAATTTGAAAAGGTTTCTGTATGATTCCAACATTCTGGAGAAGGCAAAACTATTGAGACAGCAAAAATATAGGTACCTGCCAGGTATTAGGGAGGATGGGGAGAAAACAGGTAGATCATAGAACATTTTTATGCAGTGGAACTATTCTGTATGATAGTATAATGGTGGATGCATGCCATTATACATTTCTCAAAAGCCATAGAATATACACCACCAAGACAGAACTCTAATGTAAAATATGGATTTGGGGTTATAGCATTGTGTCAATAAGGTAGGTTGATCAATTGTAAGAAATGTACCACTCTGGTGAGGGATTTTGATAGTGGGAGAGCCTGTGCTTTCGTGAGGGCAGGGAGTATTGAGAGAAATCACTATATCTTCTGCTCACTTTTGCTGTAATCTTAATACTGCTCTAAAATACAAAATATATTTAAAAATATGCCACATAAAGACAAAACAATGTTTTATGAAGCTGAAGTAAAACTATAGAGACAAATAACTGTTACACTTTAGTGTTTTTGTGACCTTCTTTTGGTAGCAAGGAGAGAGGGATTTCATGTAGGCAAAAGGTAGAAGAGGCGGAAAAATGGTGCAGAGCAAATGAATCCCTCTCATGGAAGGAGATGTTGGTTTATACTCAATTCAGGGCAACAAAGGCAATTGCAGGTTCCCTAGTTTCAACTCTGAAAGCCAAACATATATAACCTATTGTGAGAGAAATGAAACAATCTTGTCTCTCATTGCTGTCAGCCTTCTTTCATAAAACCAACATCAAGTTGAAATCAGAAGTATACTAGGTTGGAAGATTTTGAGAATAGGACCCTTCTTCCATAGCAAGACAAAAGGCATTGTTTCTACTGAGTTTACCTTGGGAACAGCATATTCTCAATAGGCACCGTAGTGGCATGTACCTTGTCCTTGTACCCCAAAATTCAATCATTTCTGAGAGGCTACCAAGTCAGAGATAAATTCTTCTGTCAAACATCATGTCAGAGTGGTGGGATTTGAAGATATAACCTTTGTTGTTTTCCCAGTGAATTCTTTCCGAGATTCAAATGCCTACTGGGTCATTATAACAGCAGTATGCTTAAGGAAATGTAGAAATACATAATTAAGGAAAAAGCTGACAGTTATCTTTCTCTTAGATTTACACAGCTGTTTTTTGGAGTAGCGGTGGACCTCATGCATCAATTTACAGTTGATTTCAATCAACATTGATTGCCCAGTCTGGACCATTAAGTACATAAGCTGATTTCAGAGAAATGAAATATGATGGATGTAGAAATCAGTGCAGGGAAGCTAAAGAACAACAGGAAGAAATCAAGGGTCCTGAAGTAAATAAACCCATTTACAACTGTCTGCTAATTAGCTTTTTTCTTTCTTTTAAGTTGAGCAGTTTTGCTGAATCTGAAATGCAGTGCATCCTAAGGACTATGTAATGGTACATAAATTCATTCTAGTAGCATTCCCCAAGTTAATGACAGATCTACATACACAGGAACATGGGAGAAGTGGGTACTTCTGAAATGCCTCAAATACATAAAGATGGATTCAAGGGGAGGGAGCACCTAGAGATTTGGGGGCTAATGAAATTTTTTATACTTCAGAATAATCTTTTCATTTTCCTCATAACCTGAAATCTGAATGTCCTTTTTAAAGCCAGTCAAGTTTCCTTCCTACTTATATACTTACTGTTTTCTTCAAAGAACAAGGTGCAACTGAAACCCATCATCCTTTTATTAACAATCAGTAATAGCAAAAATAGAAAATGAAAGGCATTAGGAGTTTGGAACTTCTTAAGTAACTGTCCTCTGAAATTATATGCACACAAATTATTCTGGTTACCTTGTATATTTTGCCCTATTTCCAAACAAGCTTAAAACAGCAATGGCGGGAAAAAATGAGAGTCTACAAATTAGGTAAATGGCAGGAAAGAAAGGGAGAAACACTGATATTAAAAAAGGGAAACTGTTTAGATAGCAAGCTTCATATTTCCAACTGAACTAGTATTCTAACATATACAAGAAGTAGAAGATCCATTTCTTTTTCTTTTTTTTTCTTCCATCAAAGAGCTTACAAACTATTTAATGGTTTACAAGAAGCCATTTCAGTACTTTTATTCCTATGTTACAGGCTCTATGGCCTGGATATTTCCTTCACTTCATTAGAAAAGATAGTGATTCTTTATTTCCATGCTAATATTGTGTTTTTAATACTTTGTTTATATTCTTCAGATCAATGAATGTTCTTAGCCTTTGATTCCTTATTTATGTAATATAGAGCATATGTATTTAACTAGAGCCATAATTTTAATATTTATGTTGCATAATTATAACACAATTTTAGTTTAATGAACCATAAAATCTTGACGAGCAAAAGGTATAGGCATATTTTTGCAAAATGTATTTGTGACTCTTCATTGAACATTCAAAATATGGATTCAAAAACTGCAGTGGGATTGCAGCTCTACTGAAATAAACTCAGATATATGCAGAAAAAAGAACATTTTCTTTTCTCCAGAACTGAGCTGATCTCTTTTATAAGCCAGCACAGTGCTCTGTAGTGGAGAAATATGTCCTTGGTGTTTTAAATAATCTTTTTATTTGAAATATTCTTCTTTCCATGTAAACAATTCTTTTGGATAACTGGTTATGTAGTCAACTTCTCAAGTTCTATCCTTTCCATTTCTCCAAAATGGCAGAAGGTAGATGACGTGAATCACGTGACTAGTGATTGGTACTGACCATTGCCTGGGAACTTAAGTGGAGGGGAATGCCAGTCAAAGCACCTACACCTGGCCTCTCCACATTGACATGACTTCCTTAAAACTTCATGGCTGAGTACAAAGTTTATTCCAAGAGGGAGAGGATAAGGCAGAAGTGGCTT
Source organism: Phocoena sinus (assembly GCF_008692025.1). Classification (NCBI taxonomy): domain Eukaryota; kingdom Metazoa; phylum Chordata; class Mammalia; order Artiodactyla; family Phocoenidae; genus Phocoena; species Phocoena sinus. Next base: position 90,952,568 of record NC_045765.1, on the reverse strand, counting down.
TGTCTTTTTGAAGGTAGCTTTGAAATTCACAAATCATCATTTCCATGACATTGACTAGTTAGAAGCAAGTCATTAACACCAGGCCATATTCAAAAGGAGGGAAATTAGAATCCACCTTTTGATGGGAAGAAATGCCAATGAATTTGCAGACATGTTTTTTAATTACCATAATCTGCGAACTACTTATATATTATTCTCACATGTAAAATACAATTCCCTCTCCCATGACCCTAAGAAAGTCTCATATATTATGGAATCACGTTCAGCTTAAAGTTCACCATTTCATTATCTAAATTAAGTCCAGATGTGGAGGAGTCTTTTTCAGGTACAGTTCCTCCACTATAGCCATTCCCGGACAACTCCCCTGTACCTGAAGACCTGTGAGCTATAAAGACAAACTACCTAATCATCCCCCACTCAACACAAATAACACATCATGGTGATATTGGCCTAGGATGACATCTCACTCAAAAAGGGAAGGAAGTGAGGCACACAAAAATTACATGTATTAACCAACTGAAATCCAGCGAAGACCATGCTGCCAACTTCTTGATTAGTTAATTAATCTTATGGCCTGGGCATGATTCTGGATGGCTCTGGGATCCACCTTTAAGGTTGTTGATTCTACTATCTGAATTCACGTTTCTTTTCCATTAAATGGTTGGTATTTGCAGCTGGACAGTTTTCTCAGAATATTCCTTTGCCCATACAAGTTCAAAGGTCTAATAGACTATTTTCTTCTGCCTCTGTCCCTCTTAGTCCAAGCTGGCAATATTTCTGCAAATATATTCTCTTAAAGTTTTTGCAGGTTTTCCATGAGTATTAATAGTATTTGTTCCACTAGACAAAAGCCACACTCACAAATCTCATCAAGATAAGTCCATCTCTATTGTTAAAATGTAAACTGAGGCACATTAAAACGCTGAAGAGTTTATTTGACCAACAGGAATTTGAATTGGGAAGCACCAAAGGGAAAGTGGTTAGGAGCACTCCACTGACAGGAGTTAGGGGAAAGATTTTTATAGAGAAGATATAGAAGCAAAGCAAGGAAGTTATTTGATTGATTACAGCTTAAGCAGTTGCCTTATTTGAGAAAATCTGTGATTGGTTGTTCTTAATTTTCACTTCCTTGTATTTGAGCAGATCTTCTCAGGCTTAGGTTTTGGTTTGGGGCTACCAAGGCATTGACTACCACGTCAGTCTAATGGCCTCCACGTTTAATTACTTTAACACTGCTTTCTAGTAAGGTTGTATGGAGAAAGTCCTCAGGATTTTGAGTCTCTATTAGTTAATAACGAGGATCAGTGGGGTGTGACATTAAGATGTTTAGAGGAAGCGTTGTCTGTTTGAAGTACCAATGCATATTTCTGTGGTTGTAACAAAGGGTTTTATAGTCACGGCTTTAGTCTTCAAGACTGTATTTTCCTGGCAGTGCCCTGAATTTGATCTCAGCTCAGAAAATATTTTTAATTTTTCAGAGTCATTTGCTAATAGCAGAGTGTGTGGATAACAAATGGCTTTATTGTCAAACCCTGAAAGTTCTGGTTCATTTATGCTAAAAAAAACTGTTTGTTTTTTTTTTAAATCCTATCTCTCTTGTTTCATATTTTAAAATGAGCAACCAGAAGAAGCCAGATGGCAACTTTAACACTCTGTCTGGAATATTCTTAATTAGATCATCAAGTTCATTTTTTCTATTTTTCATGTTAACAAAGGTGACAATATCGTTCAACTTTCCACCTTCCAATAACATTTTTCTCATGTTCCTTTAGTCTCCCACCAACACCCTCCTGAAGTGCCACCAAGCTTCCACTAACAGTCTCTTTAGGCTCTTCAGGCTGTCACCAACGCTCTCCTCAATGTCCTTCCAGTTTCTCCCACCACCTGGGCTTAAGCCACTCTAACCTGTTCTTGGTGTTTTACTGTAGAAGCACCACTCCTGGTACCCAAATCTATTTTAGCTATGCATTGATTTAAGACAAACCAGTGCAATATTTAGTGTTCAGAACAAAACCTTTTGTTTTTTATTGCTCACAAATATGTAATTTGGGTAGGGCTTTTTTTTTTTTTTGCGTTACGCGGGCCTCTCACTGTTGTGGCCTCTCCCGTTGCAGAGCACAGCATCCAGACATGCAGGCTCAGCGGCCATGGCTCATGGGCCCAGCTGCTCCATGGCATGGGGGATCTTCCCTGACTGGGGCACGAACCCATGTCCCCTGCATTGGCAGGCGGACTCTTAACCACTGCGCCACCAGGGAAGCCCTTGGGTAGGGCTTTGAGGGTACAACTTATTTTTGTCTCACTTGGCATTAGGTGGAGATTATTGGATGCTAGAAGCTGGATGCTGGAATGATCTGAAGGCTGATTCAATCACATATCTCTTGGCTGATGTTGGCTGTAAGTTGTTAACTAAGATAGTGCTATTGGGTAATCTGACTTGTGCCTCACCATGTGTCTTGGTCGCCTCACCATGTGTCTTGGTCACCTCACAATATGATAGTTGGGTTGCCAAGAAGAACATCCCAAGAGAAAGAATCAGATTTTTTCTAACTTAGCATCAAAAGTCAAGCAGTTTCTTTAATATTAAGTCTATTTATTTGCAGAGGTTCACAAAAGTTGGCCTATATATAAGTGGAAGAGAATTAGTCTCCACTATTTGATGGACAAGTACCAAGCGGTTTGCAGGCATATTTTAAAATGAAACTCCTAATCTTGACCATAGCATACTTCTCTCTTTTATACTTCCAATCCTGGTTCATGGTACCCTAAGTAGCATAAAGCATTTAGAAAATATCTGTCCATTAAACCTCACTTTTGAAACTCTTCAAATCTCTCTTTTTTGTAATTAAATTTAAAGCTTGACCCATTCTCTCTTTTTATATTTCTGCTATAAAAAAATAAGCACAGCACATCCCCTCAGGAAGATAAGCAGATGGTGCTGAGAGGCGATCATTTAAAAGAAATGGAAAGGATAAATATACAATAATATATTTTAATATATATTGCTCCTGTCAACAATCCAAGCATAATCCTCAGAAACATGACAGAGAGAAAAAAAGCAGGGATAGATGATTGAATGTCACAATCTGCGGATGGGTGTTTTCCTGCGCTCTGTAGTTTCCAGACAGTTGGGATACTAGTTTGAATCACAGAGACTGATTTTACGATCCTCTTTTAAGATACTGTAGAAATGACAGTGTGAGATAGGCAAATGGATAGATATGTAGATCTGTGAAACCCAAGAGTAAGTTCAAAAATAGGTCAATGCAATATAAGGGTGCCACTACAATTTTATGGAGGAAGGAAAGTCTTTTCAACAAATGTTGCTGGAACAATTGGATTGCCATATTGCATAAATGAACTTTGATCTCCTACCTCAAGTCACACACACACACACACACACACAGAGACACAAACACATGCACACAATGATGGCAGATAGAATATAGATCTACACGTAAAAGCTAAAATCATAAGCCCTCTTAAAAATTCTACGTCTTACGTGAAATAGTAAAAATATTAACCATAAAAAATTAGATTTTATTAACATTAAAAACTACTTGTCATTAAAAGACAACACTGGTAAAATAAAAAGTTAAACCATATTTATAGTCCATATGTCAGACAATGAACTTGTACTCAGAATGTATAAAGAAAGCCTACAAATCTGTAATAAAATGAAATACAAACACATTCGTTTAAAACATGAGCAAATAATTTGAACAGAACTTTCATACAAGGAACAAATACATACATAGCCAAAAAACTCATGCTAAAACTCATGATAGCTGCATTAATTGTAATGAAAATGTAAATTAAAACTATGGTTAACTTCCAAGTTATATTAAAAAGAACAATAAGGATGGAGTGCTATCTGAATTCTCATACATCGCTTGTGTGAGTGTAATAAGCACAACCTCTTCATAAATTTTTTGGCAATTTCTAATAAACACTGTGCCTATTGTATAACCCAAATTTCATTCCTAGGTATTTACCTAAAAGAAATGAACAAGTGCACAAGAATTTATGCAAGACTGTTTAGAGCAACTTTAATAACTTCCAAATAATGGAAAAGAATAAATATCCATCAACAAAAGAATGGATAATCAAAATATGATAGATTTCTCTAAAAGAATATTCTTCAGCAATAAAAAAAGAAGAAAATATCTGTGAATGCAACAACCTGGATGAATCTTCAAAGCTTCCTGCTGATTGAAAGATGTCAGATAGAAAAGAGTACGTATTGTATAATTTCATTTATATGATGTTCCAAAGTAGGCAAAACTAAGTTATAGTCCATAAGAGTAGTTGTTTGTGGTGACAGTGACTGGAGAGGTGATCCAAGGCAACTTTCTGAGAGAAAAGAAGTATTTTATTTCTTGATTTGGGTATTGTTTGTATGGTTGAATCTGTTAGTGAAAAACACAGAAATATAAATATTTAATGTATATGTTTTTCTGCATGTAAATTTTATCTTGTTTTTAATTGAGCTGAAATTCATATAACATGAAATTAACCATTTTAAGGTGTATAATTCAGTTGCAATATATTCACAGTGTTGCACAACTACTGCTTCTACCTAATTTCAAACCTTTTCATCACCTCAAAAACAAATTACATACTCATTAAGCAGTAACTCCCAAGTCCCCATTCCACCCAGCCCTGTCAACCACCAATACGCCTTCTGTCCTATGGATTTACCTGTTCTGGATATGTCACATAAATGGAATCACAGAATATATGTGGTTTTGTGTCTGACTTCTTTCACTTAGTAAAACGCTTTCCAGGTTCATCCATGTTGTAGCATTAATCAGTACTTGGTCCTTTTTTATGGCTGAATAATATCCCATTGTATGCATGATGGTTAATTTTATGTGTCCACTTGGCTGGGCCACAGTACCCAGGTATTTGGTCAAACATTATTCTATATGTTTCTGGAAGAATTTTTAAAATGAGATTGACATCTAAATCAGTAGACTTTGAGTAAAGCAGATTATCCTTTATAATGTACGTAGGCCTCATCCAACTAGTTAATGGCCTTAACAGAAAGAGACTCACTTTCCCAAGCAAGAAGAAATTCTGCCAGCAGACTACTTTTGGACTCAAACTGCAACTCTTCCCTGGGTCTCCAGTCTGCCTGCCTACGCTGCAGATTTTGAATTTGCCAAGCCTTCACAAATTTGTGAGAAAATTCTTTAAAATAAATCTCTCTCTCTCTCTCTCTCTATATATATATATATACCCACACACATAGACACACACATACATACTATTTGTGTATCCATTAACCTGCTGATGGATTTGTTTTGTTTCTATATTTTGGGATAGTGTTGCTCTGAATACATGTGTGCATGTATCTGTTTGAGTATCTGTTTTCAGTTATTTTGCATATATACCTAGGAGTAGACTTACTGGGCCATATGATAATTCTACATTTAACATTGTGAGAAAACCCCAAAATGTTTTTAATAGTAGATGAAGCATTCTCACCAGCAATATATTAGGGTTCTGACTTCTCCACATCCTTACCACACTTGTTACTTTTTTAAATTACAGTCATCTTAGTGGGTGTGGAGTGATAATTTTCAACACTCTAATAACTACTTATGCTTATTGGAGCTCACTGCGATTCCATGTCAATTTGAGGACTGGCCTTTCTGCAAAAAAAAGGCCACTGGAATCTTAAGAAATTGCATTGAATCTGTAGATCAATTGGTTAGTATTGCCATTTAACAATATTATGTCTGCCAATCCATGAATATGAAATGTCTTTCCAGGTATTTAGGAATTCTTTCAGTGATGTTTTATAGATTTCATTTTATAACACTTTCGTTTCCTTGGGTAAATTTACTTTCAGGTATATTATTCTTTTGGATCCTCTTATAAATGAAATTGTGTTCTTAATTTCCTTTTCAGGGTGTTACTTTTTGGTGAATGGAAGCAAAAATAATATTTGTTTATCAAATGCAGGTCAAATGCAGGATAAGAACCAAGGAGTATTTTATTGCCATTTGCACTCTATATGCCAGCCATATTGAACTATCTTTGAACTTGCCTTGCCCTCAAATAGATGGTCCTCAATGGGGTGTTTATTTATCCTTCAATATTTAGCTCAAGTATTACCTGCAAAAGCTTTTCTGAGCCCTCTTCCTTCTGTATGAATTTAAGAGCTCCTTCAACGTCTAGTTTTGATAATATATACTATCTATCTATCTACCTCTGTCTATCATCTACCTATATTTATCTTATATCTATATCAATATTTGACTTTTTACTTTTCTGTTCTCCCTAGCCTAGTTGAATTCTTCAAGAAATGGGACTGTATCCCAGTTATTTTTGTATCCTTGGTGCCTCCTTCAGTGGCTAACTGATAGTGGGTGCTCAATAAATATTTGTTGGAGAAGCAATTGAATAAATACCTTTTAGAACTAGAAATACCATTTAATACACTATAATGTTTGCTCCTTATTATTTCTTTTAAATGACAAAGAAAATTCTTCTACAAATTATTGGACTACATCATTTCCCTCTACCTGTCATATTTTAAATATCATAATAGATACCACAATTTCTCACATTGGGTTCAATAATCTTTCTCTTGACCATCTGTTATTGAATCAATTTTATAGGTACATTTCACAGTGTAGTTTTCACAGTTATTGTAGGGCTTCCATTTTTATGCCCAGTAAGGTCTCCAAAAGGGGGCATATCTATTTGGAAGGATGTATTATACTCTTCAGTTGTCATACTCCATTCCTTTATTCCAATAGCCAAATAGCCTCCAACTCTGTATTTTGACAGCTTCAATTACACAGAATATACCTAGCTTCATCCATCGTGTTTTTAGAAGTTTTTGTAAATTCAGAGCACATCAGGAGGATTAGGCCTTTTAGGTTATTTCAGCTATTTTGCATTGAACAAAAACACACATTCATCAAATTAAATGGACACTGTCAGAGGCAACAGGAGGTTATGCCAAAAAAATAAGACTAACTAAAATCTCACATGAAAAGAAACATTTTATAAAAGTTTGTCTTGCTCATTTACCAAGTAGGAAAGAAGATACAGATATTTTATCCCAGTGTATGACAGCTATTATAACTTTCTAATATCTCATCTGCTTTACACAACCAATTTCATTTGACTACTCTACATTTATTTTTGGTATCTGAATAATATTCAACAATTTTTATTGTTGTAACATGCTACAAATCTACTTGAATACTGAGAAAAAATTGTAGTATAGAAATGGCATTCTCCCACTCTCATTATATGTATTCTATCTTATGAGACCATTATCTATTTCAGATTGGATTTATGTTGTTTCATCCATTCAGTCATGATTTTGGTTTCTATCTCTTTATCCATTATTTATTAAGAAAATATGCTCATAAGTGTCTAGAATCATATACATATATCTGGATTCAATGATATAAAATATACAGTGTACATGAATGTGTTTTTTTTCTTTCACATAAGCATATCTTCCCCTGGGATTAGATGATGTTATGAATACCTTTTGTTATTCCTAATTCAAAGGACAAAGTTGAACTAATTTAAATAAAAATTGCTAAGCATTACTCAGAGTAGACTGAGAATATAGGTATTTCAGGATCAGAATTGCTAGGAATGTGTCTTGAATTGAATTTTAACAGGTGTCACAGGGAAAATTTATGTATACAAATTTGAAATTTTGAGGGTCATTGGTGTAAAGGGTAGGTCAAGTATGCAAGTAGGCAACATGATGACAGCAGAGATCAAAGCAAGTACTAGATGAGGAAAACTCTTGAAGTAAAGAGAAGAGTCAATATGGATATAGAATTAAATCAGAAAAATATAAAAGGAACTTATTATAAATACAAAATTCTGATTTATCCAGTGGCTTTTAAACAGCTTCTTCTATGGTGTAGGCCAACTTGGCAGGAAGGCTGCCTTAGGTAGCAAGTAGCCTTACCCCTGCTCAACATATACTCAGTTTTCTTCATGAGTCTGTTAAAGATCTTGGTCAGAGGACAGAAGAAAGAAGAGACATATGAAGGAAATGTGAAAATAATAAAAAACTAAAGGTAAACTGAGTTGTTTAAGGTAGGTATCTGACAGCAGGGGAGAGGAGAAATCTGAGCACTACAGATGGAAAAAGATAAATCCTTATCTCTATTTCTATTTCTGTCACTGTTTGTATCAGGACTTCCCAGGTGGTGCAGGGGTGCTCCCAATGCAGGGGTCCTGGGTTCAATCCCTGGTTGGGGAACTAGATCCTGCATGCATGCTGCAACTAAGAGTTCGCATGCTGCAACAAAGAAGTCCGCATGTCACAACTAAGAGTCTGCATGCCGCAACTAAGAGTCTGTATGCTGCAACTAAGAAGTCTGCATGCTGCAACTAAGACCCACTGCAGCCAAAATAAACAATAAATAAATAAATATTTGTTTATATCATCTATATGCAGTGGTAGAAAGCAAACAGTTGAGGGAATGAGAGAGGGTGGGTGAGAGGAGTGATTTAAATCCTCTTTATGGAGTTGACAACATGTGTTATTTGATCAGTGAGGCACTACAGTTGGGAATAATAACTAAGTTGTGAAAATTGCTTCTAGTATCATGTCAGTTTTAAAAAAGAATATTTTCTACTATATTGAAGTCTAATGCAAAGTCTGCTCAGGCTCATGCTGTGCTTATTGGACCTTCCTAGGTCTGAATTTCTAATCAATTGAATTTCTAAAATAATGTATTAGAGCAACCATGTTAGTATGGCAAGACCACGTCTCTGTAACATGCCCTCCCCCCACAAAAACCCCCCACTCTTTTATAGGTCAGTTAACTTTTCAATGTGGCCAACAATTAATTAAGGGCAGGTGTCTCAAATCAGACATCACTACTGGATATAGCACTCTTTACCTTGTCTTGGTGTAATGGATTAATAACATCATTTTGGGAAATGCAGCATTAATAAATTACGTGATGGAAGCTAAAATCATGTAATGTGCTTAAAGATGAACATATTACCATAAGAAGCTACCTGTACACATACAATGTAACATATTCCTGCCTTCTCAAACTTTTATTATAAATGTGCCTTAAGAAACAAAAAACTGAGAGTGTTTAATTTTATTAATTGTGTATTCCTATATTTTTATGCATAACATTACCTATAATTTCTTTTCATCACTGGGTATGCTTAAGGAAGTGAGGAATAATGCAAAGTAACAACATTCATCAGAGCTGCCTGAATTTGTTAGAATTTAAATAGTGAACATGTTGGTTCATTTTAAGTTTGAAAAATTATTCAAAAATAAAATCCTATATCAAATATCATTTATATTTAGGTTATCTTACTTGAAACTACAAAATATTACATCTGACATTTCCTAAGCTGACTACCTTTTTAAAAATAATAATACCAGATAGCTGACAAATACAAGTTTTAAGATTCAACATTATTCTATATCTAAAATGCAAAAACATACGTAACAACTTTACTTTTAATCTTGGGAAGAAGGGGTAACTAGGTGGTTATAACCTAACATCTCCCATTAAATTAATGGCTTTACCTAATTCTTATGTCTGCTGAATGCAGCTCATTAAGCTTTATGTTCTTTTATATTCATTACAATAGCACTTTGTGAATTTTGTGGGTTTTTTCCTTTATGATCCTCCTATAAATCATTTGATAGGTGAGGAGGCTTAACCTACTTTCCCAAAGATAAAAATCTCTTCAAATAACTGGTCCAATATAATCTTGAAAATACTGTCTACTAGCGCCTAGAAGATTTGCATGGACATAAGGTAATATTTTAGTCAGCTTGGGCTGCCATAGCAAAATACTATAGACTGAGTAGCTTAAACAACAGAAATTTATTTTCTCACAGTTCTGAAGACTAGAAATCCAAGATCAGGGCACCAGTATGGTTGGATTCTGATGAGAGCTCTCTTCTTGGCTTGCAAATGGCCACCGTCTAGATGTGCGCTCACATGGCCTTTCCTCTATGTGTGTATGAAGAGGTGGAAAAAACAAACTCTCTGGTGCTTTTTGTTATAGAGACACAAATTGTATCAGACAAGAGCTCCACCCTTACGACCTCATTTAACAAAAATCACCTCTTTAAAGCCCTAGCTCTGATACAGTCACACGGAAGAGGACAGAGGTTCAATGTATGAATTCTGGAGGGACGTAATTCAGTCCATCCTAGTATGCATCATAGAACGACTGATACCACTAAGAAATCATCCTGGGTGTCCCTTTTTAGTAGTTCAATAATTAGTGACCCCATTCCATTAACTCAACAAGTAGTTACTGTTCCAGGTACTGTTGCAGGGCTAGGTATAAAGTGATAAACAAAGAACTGTTGCTCTTTTATATGTGTATGATACATGCTTATAAAGGAAAAGTTCTTGATATGAAAAGCTTGTGGGATGAGGAAAGGCTATTCTGAGAACATTGAAGGTGAGACTTAGGATGAATTGAAGGATATTCACAATGCCCTGCTGGACATTCACTCAAGAGGCTGGACCAGGGAGATTCTGAGCCAGGTTTTGCTGCTGCACAGCCTGCAGGAGTGCCACCAGCAGGTGTCCTACCTGCATATCAACCTGGAGCTGCCAGAGTGCATTTGTTTATCTGGTGTCTGCTTTCGAGATCCCCTACGTGGCTGCCATGGATTTTGGGGAGATACAAACATTCAATCTACAGCAGCTATCTATTTGAAACTCCATCTAACCTATATAAGAAAGAAATACTGGATTTGACATGGTTTAACTTTCCTTTTGGAGAACAGAACTCATAATCTTTGAGTAAATGATAAACACAAACTTTCAGTTGTTTAAGTTAGATAATTGCATGGGGGGAAATGTAAAAACGCTGGAACCTTACAGTGTTTGCCCATGACCCTGAAATAAAGCAATTATTTAAAAAACATACATACAACATATGCATATATTTATATAAAATACTAATGATGTTTGATGTCTTAGTTGCTTTTCTTTAACCAGATATCAGAACAAACTGGAACTGCAAAGCAGCTATCATGAAGGGCTTCATTGGTCCCTGCAATCAGTTGCTAGTACAATGAGGGTGCTAACAGGATATATTCATAATCTACCTTTAAATTCTGGGAAGAACTGACAATTGTGAATAGAAGGAATTGAGTCCCATAAAATCTCTATTGTGTTTAACACTATTTATTTGTTAAAATGAATTGATAAAAATATTGGATTGCTATTCACCTTTTAAAGAATAGTGGACAATTAAAAATGGTTGCAGTAAATGGTCAAGACCTCCTTTAATCTCTTTCCTCCACTCATTTGACAGTGAAGTATTGACATCTGCCCATTACTAGCCTGGGTTCTCTTTATTTTATGCACTAAATTTCAAATACCACAAATCTGTCATTTAGAGAATAAGCCTGGGACAGTGACAAAGGTTGACATTTGGAGGTAAATACAATAAAGTAGGTTAGCAAAGGATCCTTTTAGGATCCTGTGGTTCTTATTTCCACAGGAGTGAAAGGGCACTACATCATTAATTCCAACAATAACCTGTTAGTAAATATATCTTCATTTGTTTTGTCCATTTCCAAGTTTGCTCCCTAGAGAAGAAATTAAAATTATATGATCTGAAACAGTCTGAAACAGCAGGACAGTTCTCTTTTAGAAACTTTCTATTAATTTGAAGAATTCACATTGGTCTCATAATCTAGAAGTGTGGTTTCTGAAGCTCAACATTGAAAATAATGGGTCAAATATGTTATAAGCATCAAAGAAACAAGAACGGAATTTTTTGTCTAAACTCAGTAAATGAATTAAGAGAATGGGTTTCAAGAGATGAGTAATTTAAAGTACAATTAGTTCCACTATAATGCTTGTTTGGAAAATGGAACTTGTTCCATTGCAATTGATATCATGGGAACAGTTTAAACATAGGATGAATTTTATGTTTGTTTATAATTTTCTTCATGAGAAACATGAGGTGAACACAGAAAACTGCAAAAAAGCGGAACCCAACAGCATAGTAACACATAAACATACACATCTACCAGCTACTTCAGGGTACCACATGTGTTATGAGCCCCACCCATCCATATTCGGTGTCATAACTTTCATTCTGATTTCAGATTACCCTACTTCCACCACTTCAGTAACTCAGGAGTTTCATCTCTTCTGATGCCCATTTCCACAACTAAATTACAGTTCTTTTTCAAGGCAAAGAGACATATTTATTATAGTATTTATGTACTTCTTAAGAATTTAACATATATGAAACTGTGCTACCATTGTTATTAAGTTTCTATTTTCCTCTCTGTAAACCCAGAGTATTTTATTGCTCAATATTTCACAGCCAGCAATTTTAGGACTACATACGTAGGGTTATAGGAAAACTGACTGTATTATATTTAATTAATTAAAAACATCAATTACACTTGATAGGAAAAGAATAAATGAGGATAGAGTTTATACTTATCTTAGGGTCTCTTAAGAACAAAAGATTAATTAGCATCATTAAAATTAGCTGTAGGAGGACGAGGGAAAGATGGTGGAAGAACAAGACGCGGAGATCACCTTCCTCCCCACAGATACACCAGAAATACATCTACACGTGGAACAACTACTACAGAACACCTACTGAACACTGGCAGAAGACCTCAGACCTCCCAAAAGGCAAGAAACTCCCCATGTACCTAGGTAGGGCAAAAGAAAAAAAAATAAACAGAGACAAAAGGATAGGGACGGGACCCGCACCAGTGCGAGGTAGCTGTGAAGGAGGAAAGGTTTCCACACACTAGGAAGCCCCTTCGCGGGTGGAGACTGCGGGTGGTGGATGGAGAAAGCATTGGAGCCGCGGGGGAGAGCACAGCAACAGGGGTGCGGAGGGCAAAGCAGAGAGATTCCTGCACAGAGGATCAGGGCCGACCAGCACTCACGAGCCTGAGAGGCTTGTCTGCCCACCCGTCGGGGCGGGCGGGGCTGGGAGCTGAGGCTCAGGCTTTGGTAGGAGCGCAGGGAGAGGACTGGGGTTGGCGGCGTGAACACAGCCTGAAGGGGTTACTGCACCACGGCTACCCGGGAGGGAGTCCGGGGAAAAGTCTGGACCTGCTGAAAAGGCAAGAGACTTTTTCTTGCCTCTTTGTTTCCTGGTGTGTGAAGAGAGGGGATTAAGAGCGCTGCTTAAAGGAGCTCCAGAGATGGGCGCGAGCCGCAGCTAAAAGCGCGGACCCTAGAGACGGGCATGAGATGCTAAGGCTGCTGCTGCCGCCACCAAGAAGCCTGTGTGCGAGCACAGGTCACTATCCACACCCTCCTTCCAGGGAGCCTGTGCAGCCCGCCACTGCCAGGGTTCAGGGATCCAGGGACAACTTACCCGGGAGAACACACGGTGCGCCTCAGGCTGGTGCAATGTCACGCCGGCCTCTGCCGTCACAGGCTCGCTCCACACTCCGTGCCCCTCCCTCACCCCGGCCTGAGTGAGCCAGAGTCCCCGAAGCAGCTGCTCCTTTAACCCCATCCTGTCTGAGCAAAGAACAGACGCCCTCTGGCAACCTACACTCAGAGGCGGGGCCAAATCCAAAGCTGAGGCCCTGGGAGCTGTGAGAACAAAGAAGAGAAAGGGAAATCTCTCCCAGCAGCCTCAGAAGCAGCAGATTAAAGGACCACAATCAACTTGATGTACCCTGCATCTGTGGAATACATGAATAGACAACTAATCATTCCAAATTGAGGAGGTGAACTTTGAGAGCAAGACTTATGATTTTTTCCCCTTTTCCCCTTTTTGTGAGTGTGTATGTGTATGCTTCTCTGTGAGATTTTGTCTGTATAGCTTTGCTTCCACCATTTGTCCTAGGGTCCTAGCCGTCTGTTTTTTTTAAAAAAATTTTTTTCTTAATAATTATTTTTTATTTTAATAACTTTATTATATTTTACTTACTTTATTTTTACTTTATCTTCTTTCTTTCCTTCCTTCCCTCCTTTCTTCCTTCCTTCCTTGATCCCTCCCTCCTTCCTTCCTTTCTTTCTTTCTACTTCTACTAATTCTTTCTTTCTACTTTTTCTCCCTTTTATTCTGAGCTGTGTGGATGAAAGGCTCTTGCTGTTGCAGCCAGGAGTCAGTGCTGTGCCTCTGAGGTGGGAAAGCCAAGTTCAGGACACTGGTCCACAAGAGACCTCGCAGCTCCACATAATATCAAATGACGAAAATCTCCCAGAGATCTCCATCTCAACACCAGCACCCAGCTTCACTCAATGACCAGCAAGCTACAGTGCTGGACACCCTATGCCAAACAACCAGCAAGACAGGAACACAACCCCACCCATTAGCAGAGAGGCTGCCTAAAATCATAAGTCCACAAACACCCCAAAACACACCACCAGATGTGGACCTGCCCACCAGAAAGACAAGATCCAGCCTCATCCACAAGAATACAGGCACTAGTCCCCTCCACCAGGAAGCCTACAAAACCCATTGAACCAACCTTAGCCACTGGGGACAGACACCAAAAACAACGGGAACTACGAGTGCAGCCGGCAAAAAGGAGACCCCAAACACAGTAAGATAAGCAAAATGAGAAGACAGAAAAACACACAGCAGATGAAGGAGCAAGATAAAAACCCACCAGACCGAAAAAATGAAGAGGAAATAGGCAGTCTACCTGACGAAGAATTCAGAATAATGATAGTAGAGATGATCCAAAATCTTGGAAATAGAATAGAGAAAATGGAAGAAACATTTAACAAGGACCTAGAAGAACTAAACAGCAAACAAACAATGATGAGCAACACAATAAATGAAATTAAAAATACTCTAGATGGTATCAATAGCAGAATAACTGAAGTAAAAGAACGGATAAGTGACCTGGAAGATAAAATAGTGGAAATAACTACTGCAGAGCAGAATAAAGAAAAAAGAATGAAAAGAACTGAGGACAGTCTCAGAGACCTCTGGGACAACATTCGAATGCACCAACATTCGAATTATAGGGGTTTCAGAAGAAGAAGAGAAAAAGAAAGAGACTGAGAAAATATGTGAAGAGATTATAGTTGATAACTTCCCTAATATGGGAAAGGAAATAGTTAATCAAGGCCAGGAAGCACAGAGAGTCCCACACAGGATAAATCCAAGGAGAAATACGCCAAGACACATATTAATCAAACTGTCAAAAATTAAATACAAAGAAAACATATTAAAAGCAGCAAGGGAAAAACAACAAATAACACACAAGGGAATCCCCATAAGGTTAACAGCTGATCTTTCAGCAGAAAGTCTGCAAGCCAGAAGGGAGTTGCAGGACATATTTAGAGTGATGAAGGAGAAAAACCTGCAACCAAGATTACTCTACCCAGCAAGGATCTCATTCAGATTTGATGGAAAAATTAAAACCTTACAGACAAGCAAAAGCTGAGAGAGTTCAGCACCACCAAACCAGCTTAACAACAAATGCTAAAGGAACTTCGCTAGGCAAGAAACACAAAAGAAGGAAAAGACTTACAGTAAAAAACCCAAAACAATTTAGAAAATGAGAATAGAACATACATATCAATGATTAACTTAAATGTAAATGGACTAAATGCTCCCACCAAAAGACACAGATTGGCTGAATGGATACAAAAACAAGACCCATATATATGCTGTCTACAAGAGACCCACTTCAGACCTAGAGACACATGCAGACTGAAAGTAAGGGGATGGAAAAAGATATTCCATGCAAATGGAAACCAAAAGAAAGCTGGAGTAGCAATTCTCATATCAGACGAAATAGACTTTAAAATAAAGACTATTAGAAGAGACAAAGAAGGACACTACATAATGATCAAGGGATCGATCCAAGAAGAAGATATAACAATTGTAAATATTTATGCACCCAACATAGGAGCACTTCAATACATAAGGCAAATACTAACAGCCATAAAAGGGGAAATCGACAGTAACACAATCATAGTAGGGGATTTTAACAACGCACTTTCACCAAGGGACAGATCATCCAAAATGAAAATAATAAGGGAACACAAGCTTTCAATGACACATAAAACAAATGGGCTTAATAGATATTTATAGGACATTCCATCCAAAAACAACAGAATACACATTTTTCTTAAGCGCTCATGGAACATTTTCCAGGATAGATCATATCTTGGGTCACAAAGCAACCCTTGGTAAATTTAAGAAAATTGAAATTTTATCAAGTATCTGTTCTGACCACTACGCTATGAGACTAGATATCAATTACAGGAAAAGATCTGTAAAAAATACAAACACATGGAGTCTAAACAATACACTACTTAATAACGAAGCGATCGCTGAAAATCAAAGAGGAAATCAAAAAATACATAGAAACAAATGACAATGGAGACACGACGACCCAAAACCTATGGGATGCAGCAAAAGCAGTTCTAAGAGGGAAGTTTATAGCAATACAATCCTACCTTAAGAAACAGGAAGCATCTCGAATAAAGAACTTAACCTTGCACCTAAAGCAATTAGAGAAAGAAAAACAAAAAAAACCCGAAGTTAGCAGAAGGAAAGAAATCATAAAAATCAGATCAGAAATAAATGAAAAAGAAATGAAGGAAACGATAGCAAAGACCAATAAAAGTAAAAGCTTGTTCTTTGAGAAGATAAACAAAATTGATAAACCATTAGCCAGACTCATCATGTTAAAAATTAAGAAGACTCAAATCAATAGAGTTAGAAATGAAAAAGGAGAAGTAACAACTGACACTGCAGAAATACAAAAGATCATGAGAGATTAAGCAACTCTATGCTAATAAAATGGACAATCTGGAAGAAATGGACAAATTCATAGAAATGCACAACCTGCCAAGACTGAATCAGGAAGAAATAGAAAATATGAACAGACCGATCACAAGCACTGAAATTGAAACTGATTAAAAATCTTCCAGCAAACAAAAGCCCAGGACCAGATGGCTTCACAGGCGAATTTTATCAAACATTTAGAGAAGAGTTAACACCTATCCTTCTCAAACTCTTCCAAAATATAGCAGAGGGAGGGTCAGTCCCAAACTCATTCTACAAGGCCACCATCACCTTGATACCAAAACTAGACAAGGATGTCACAAAGAAAGAAAACTACAGGCCAATATCACCGATGAACATAGATGCAAAAATCCTCAACAAAATACTAGCAAACAGAATCCAACAGCACGTTAAAAGGATCACACACCATGATCAACTGGGGTTTATTCCAGGAATGCAAGGATTCTTCCATATACGCAAATCAATCAACGTGATACGCCATATTAACAAATTGAAGGAGAAAAACCATATGATCATCTCAATAGATGCAGAGAAAGCTTTCAACAAAATTCAACACCCATTTATGATAAAAAACCCTGCAGAAAGTAGGCATAGAGGGAACTTTCCTCAACATAATAAAGGTCATATATGACAAACCCACAGCCAACATCATCCTCAATGGTGAAAAACTGAAAGCATTTCCACTAAGATCAGGAACAAGACAAGGTTGCTCACTCTCACCCCTCTTATTCAACATAGTTTTGGAAGTTGTCGCCACAGCAATCAGAGAAGAAAAGGAAATAAAAGGAATCCAAATCGGAAAAGAAGAAGTAAAGCTGTCACTGTTTGCAGATGACATGATACTATACATAGAGAATCCTAAAGATGCTACCAGAAAACTACTAGAGCTAATCAATGAATTTGGTAAAGTAGCAGGATACCAAATTAATGCACAGAAATCTCTGGCATTCCTATACACTAATGATGAAAAATCTGAAAGTGAAATCAAGAAAACACTCCCATTTACCATTGCAAGAAAAAGAATAACATATCTAAGAATAAACCTACCTAAGGAGACAAAAGACCTGTATGCAGAAAATTATAAGACACTGATTAAAGAAATTAAAGTTGATACAAACAGATGGAGAGATATAACATGTTCTTGCATGGGAAGAATCAACATTGTGAAAATGACTCTACTACCCAAAGCAATCTACAGATTCAATGTGATCCCTATCAAACTACCACTGGCATTTTTCACAGAAGTAGGACAAAAAATTTCACAATTTGTATGGATACACAAAAGACCCTGAATAGCCAAAGCAATCTTGAGAACGAAAAATGGAGTTGGAGGAATCAGGCTCCCTGACTTCAGACTATACTACAAATCTACAGTAAATAAGACAGTATGGTACTGGCACAAAAACAGAAAGATTGATCAATGGAACAGGATAGAAAGCCTAGAGATAAACCCATGCACATATGGTCATCTTATCTTTGATAAAGGAGGCAGGAATGTACAGTGGAGAAAGGACAGCATCTTTAATATGTGGTGCTGGGAAAACTGAACAGGTACATTTAAAAGTATGAGATTAGAACACTCCCTAACACCATACACAAAAATAAGCTCAAAATGGATTGAAGACCTAAATGTAAGGCCAGAAACTATCAAACTCTTAGAGGAAAACATAGGCAGAACACTCTATGACATATATCACAGCAAGATCCTTTTTGACCCACCTCCTAGAGAAATGGAAATAAAAACAAAAATAAACAAATGGGACCTAGTGTAACTTCAAAGCTTTTGCACAGCAAAGGAAACCATAACCAAGACCAAAAGACAACCCTCAGAATGGGAGAAAATATTTGCAAATGAAGCAACTGACAAAGGATTAATCTCCAAAATTTACAAGCAGCTCATGCAGCTCAATAACAAAAAGCAAACAACCCAATCCAAAAATGGGCAGAATACCTGAATAGACATTTCTGCAATGAAGATATACAGACTGCCAACAAACACATGAAAGAATGTTCAACATCATTAATCATTAGAGAAATGCAAATGAAAACTACAATGAGATATCATCTCACACCAGTCAGAATGGCCATCATCAAAAAAATCTACAAACAATAAATGCTGGAGAAGGTGTGGAGAAAAGGGAACACTCTTGCACTGCTGGTGGGAATGTGAATTGGTAAAGCCACTATGGAGAACAGTATGTAGTTTCCTTAAAAATCTAAAAATAGAACTACCATATGACCCAGCAATCCCACTACTGGGCATATACCCTGGGAAAAACATAATTCAAAAAGAGTCATGTACCAAAATGTTCATTGCAGCTCTTCTTACAATAGCCCGGAGATGGAAACAACCTAAGTGTCCATCATCAGATGAATGGATAAAGAAGATGAGGCACATATATACAATGAAATATTACTCAGCCATAAAAAGAAACAAAATTGAGCTATTTGTAATGAGGTGGATAGACGTAGAGTCTGTTATACAGAGCGAAGTAAGTCAGAAAGAGAAAGACAAATATCGTATGCTAACACATACATATGGAATTTAAGGGAAAAAGTATGTCATGAAGAACCTAGGGGTAAGTCAGGAATAAAGACACAGACCTACTAGAGAATGGACTTGAGGATATGGGGAGGGGGAAGGGTAAGCTGTGACAAAGCGCGAGAGAGGCATGGACATATATACACTGCCAAACATAAGGTAGATAGCTAGTGGGAAGCAGCCACATAGCACAGGGAGATCAGCTCGGTGCTTTGTGACCGCCTGGAGGGGTGGCATAGGGAGGGTGGGAGGGAGGGAGATGCAAGAGGGAAGAGATATGGGAACATATGTGTATGTATAACTGATTCACTTTGTTATAAAGCAGAAACTAACACACCATGGTAAAGCAATTATACTCCAATAAAGATGTAAAAAAAAATAAAATAAATTAAATGGAATATTCATTACTGACAAAAAAATTAGCTGTAATATGTATTAAGTCCTTGTACTGTGCACGTTTGTAAGTAGAGTATGTTTAGTAAAAAAGTTGATTTATAAAAGTTTATTTTAAAAAAGTATATAATAGACCCAGTTATCTGGTATTTATCATTCTTTTTGTTTTTACTTGTTTTTCTGAGTTAAATTTAAAATAAATGTGATATATATTAATAAAATAGTGTTTTAGAATATTTTATTTCCATAAAATCCTTTATGCATTAACAGCTAACTAAATGTTCATATGCAGATGCATATGTAAGTCCATTAGATTCACAAATGTCATTGCTTCTTTTGAGCTGGTGTGATATTTGTGTTTAATATTTCTTTTTTGGGTATCAGCAGCTGCATCACCAACCATTAAAATTACTGGCTTAAGATAACAACAATTCACTATTTCTCACAATTCTGAGGATTTCCTTGGATGATTCCTCTGCTATTTTTCCTGCATTTATCAAAGGGTCAGCTGGGCTGGACAAGATTTCTGATGTCCTCACTCACTTGTCTGGCAATTGTTGCCGGTTATCAGATAGTGAGCGTTGATTCTCCTCCATGTGGCCTGTCATGATCCAGTAGTCTAGCCAGTCTCCTTACCTAATACTCAGGGCAGCATTCCAAGAGATCGAAAACAGAAGCTACAAGTCATCTTAAGGCCTAGGCCAGAAAGTATGACTTCACTTCTGCCACTTTGTATTAGAGTAAGTCAGAAGACCATTCCAGATTCAAGGGGAGTTTAGATAGACTCCACTTCTTGATAGGAGTGTGGCAAAGTCACGTTGGAAAGGATCATTAGGGGAATTTTTTCACTCATATTTGAAAACAATCTACCATTACATGTATTTTGAAATATGTTACTGGAGAAAATTATATGAACCTTTTAAAAACAGAAACAGAAAGAAAGATTGCTATAGTTAAAAGAGTTATGAGTTGAATTGGTTAATGTAAACAAAATAAAACAAAAATATAAGTAGCTGACCCAAACTGGAATTCATACAAACTGTAAGTTTGTATGCAAGAAGTTCCCAACGTATTGCTATATCGGAACAAGTACAGAATGGTGTAAACAAATAGATGACATAATTTTGGTAGAGTGATGGAAGTTTCTCATCTGGGATAGTATAAAATGAATTTTGCAAAATTTCAACTGTCTTAATATGTGAATTTATTGACTTGTGGCAAAAAATCTAACAGTGGTACAAATTTCAGGCAGTTTCAATCAGGACTTCTGTGTCTTTTTTTCCTAATTATTTCAGTTTTCCCTCTTGTATATATTAATTTTAACATGAGATTGGCTTCCCTTATGGTCACAAAAGGATACTCATAACAATCAGAACTGTATGGTTCTTGTATACATTTGGTGAGCATCTTAATCAACTTGGGCTAGTATAATAAAATACCATAGACTAGGTAGCTTAAACAACAGACATTTATTTATCACAACTCTGGAGTTTGGGAAGCCCGGACCAAGGTGCTGGCAGAATAGGTTCTTGCAAGAGCCCTCTTTCTGGACTGCAGATGGCAGCCACCTCACTGTGTGTTCACATAATTTTCTTTGTGTGCATCTAGAAAGAGAGTTCTCCTATCTCTTCCCTTTATAAGAGCACCAGATCTTATCATAATGGCACTATGCGCATGACCTCATCTAAACCTAATTGCCTCCCAAAGGCCCCACCTCCAAATCCCATCATATTGGGGATTAGACTGACAACAAAATTAAACTTTACAAATATCATGAAGCTCAGATGCAGAATTTAAAAATATCCATAATTTTTCTATCCCACAATTATATTTACTATAATACTTACATAAATACACACGTTTACTATAAAATTAGTTTTCTTTTCTTGTTTTTCCTTTCTTGAGCCAATCTACTTAAGCATAAAACAAGGAAAAAAGTTGGTCACAGAGACAATTTTATCTTTAGCGTTAATACATAAAACATTTAATAATTTTACTGCAATACTTGGTAACTCATATTGAGCTTAACTTCCTTTAGTTATCTCCTATTATTTATGTTGAATTATAATGCACTTACTGACTTTAGTCTTTACCTACTCATTATTGCAGGTCCAATGTCAGTGTCTCAACTGTGATAGGTTGAGATATATGTTAGACAGTTGATGATTAATCTATTCACAGGTGACCAAATTATTGGGAACTGATTCAGGATGAACCAATCTCAAAAAATAGTAATATAAAAGAAAAAATGAAATGCCTAATTTGGCATTTTAAGGAAAGACTTTTAAAAAATATAAGCAATGGACATGTTCTCTTTTCCAATGATCAGTCCATTCTCTCCACGTAGGACAATCTCTATGGGGTTTGCTTCCTTTAGTGGACATTTGTTACATCATTTCTGTGAAGGCTGAAATCATTTTGCTATTCATGCCAATGTTTTGAATCCTTGAAAGCACCCTACCATTTCTTAGTCCATTATAAGAGTAACCAATCTCATTTTCCAGATCCATAAGTGAGTCCTTACCTAGGCTTGGACAATAATTTTAACATTTTTCATCCCTTATAATAATATTTATGGAGTGCCTATAATGTGACAAGCAGTATCTTATGATGCTGGGAATACAATGATATAATAAGACAGAAAAGGCCACTGATCTCATAAAGAATACACTGTAGTAGAATACATGTGCATTTTACTTTTCCCCCTTACCCCCAGCTCTACACATGGGGTTCAAGGATGGGCAAGTGATTCAAGCTAGCCAAATGAAATGAAGCCCTGGGATTTCTGATAGAAATATGGGAAAACAAAATGACCTCAGCCACTCCATTCAGTGTTTAAATGACCGAATGTAAGCTAGTGTTCTTGCTGCCACATAGTATGAGGCTGCCTAAATGGAACCAATTATAGTCAACTGGATCCAGCTGTTCCTGAAGCCTATCAGTCAGATTTTCTGTTATGAGACATTGTTTCTCTCCTTTTTTTTTTTTAAACCCAAAAATAGTTTGATCTTAATTTCTTTTACCTGCAACTGACAATGTGGTGAACAAAGAAACAGAACAAAGGATTTAGTGAGGTAATCTCAATGTAGTGACACCAGGATACAACCACCAAATGCCCTCAGTTAAAGTGTTATTTGCTACAAAGGCCCACACACTTCCTCTCCTCTGCACAGTACTGGAAGCACTGACACAGACTCTTTTATGCTTCTTTCCCTGATCAAACCCTTTTAATTTCTCAATAACTTAATCTTCATTCAGATATGTGAATTATATAACATTAAATTTAAAGTTACTTAAAGTCTTGTATTCTAATGTGACCCTGTAA
Source organism: Phocoena sinus (assembly GCF_008692025.1). Lineage (NCBI taxonomy): Eukaryota > Metazoa > Chordata > Mammalia > Artiodactyla > Phocoenidae > Phocoena > Phocoena sinus. Next base: position 90,929,547 of record NC_045765.1, on the reverse strand, counting down.
TTTATGCTCTAGTCCACACTACTTATTTCTTAGTTTAACTCTCATAAAATCAATCTTGTACATTTATTCCTAGAGTTTTTAGGCCCTTCCAAGGGATAGCATTTCCTATAGACTTATACAAACTTAGCCCCTTTTTTGACTTGACTTAGAGATTCCTGTATAAAGGAATGTTTAAAAGAAATGAGCAGCAATTCACACGTGGAGATATCAAGAAGCATCAAGAGACCGATCCCTAGTGAAGAGTATCTAGGGGATATGTAAAGAGTTGGAATAAACAGTAAGAAATCTTAAGAGATTTTTTTTTTAATTGGCTATGGTAGGAGGAAAAAAAACTTTTCCATTTCATATACACATTTCAGAACAGTATTCTACCAAAGGTTATTTTCTTTCTTTTTTGGGTCATGAAAATATATTCCTCCAAGTGGAAATGGTAAGGTAGATATTTTCGAATTCAATTACTAGGTTAGGTGGGTTATGTTTATATATATATGTTTATATATATAAATGTTAGACAATTGATTAGACAGTCTAACATTAGACAGTAAGATAATTTCTCTTTACTTTTATACAGTGACTATATTCACTGGTCTGAGGGGGAAAAAGTATTTAACGGCATGAAGAATGAACAGAATTTTATTATACAGAGTGTAGAATTTAATTATATTGGAAATAGGGATAATTTAATTATCAGGCTCTCATTATTGACTTTAATTAAAATGTGAAAATTAAAATACTATATATCATTAGTAGAGAAAAATGAACTAAAATTGTTAAAATTAACTTTCCTGAATTAATATAGCCTTCCAAAGAAAAGTGAACTCTGGTTGTTTACTTATTCTATAGTAATATGGCTAGTAAAGAGTGATATGCAGAGAGATCTTTCTCTTGAATGTACAAAATTGAGTATTGGATGGTCCATATTTTGCTGATATAGCATTATGTATATATATATCAGTATTGAAATATTCATGTGAACACATTTTTTTAGAAAATCCCAAATTGAACTATGTTAATGGTCTAGTGGTCTTTTTAAAAACAAGTTTGTATGGGCAGATTTTCATTTTGATTTGCTTTACACACACTCAAAAACAAGCATGTTAACACTTTTGCAAATACTTCTAGTATCTAGAGAATATTTCAGCACTTCTTTTTGGTAATCATTTGAGAAATAGATCCACATCAAAAAAATTCTCATGACATTTATAGTGAAAATGATTTTGTCTTTTGTTAGAATTTATCTTATCTTGACTAATATCCTCTTTATTTTAATAGTCTAACTCAAATCACTGGAACATCATCACTTGATGAAATGTAGGAATAAGTATCTCTGCTTAGAAGTAAGTTAGTTTATAATTTGATTTGAAAAGAAGCTTATTTTTGCTAAACTTTATTTCTATCCTTTTCCATTCCTCTACCTTGTTTGTCACATTTATTTTCTTCTTCTATTTTTATATTTCCTCATGATATTTGGTTTGAAAATTCAAGCCCCTACTTGAAATTGATGGAATGAATTCACATATTTACTCTTATTTCCTCCCAATGTCAACACAAATAAAAATAAAGGGACACTTTAAAGCATAAATCTGAAGGACAGAAAACAGGGGAGTTGATAAAAGTAAATATTGGATAATAGATAGCAGAAAAGTAACTGCTATTAACTAGGGATGGTAAAACAAAGGGTCAATTTCCTAGGAGACAACATAAAATTTTGAGGGCAGCCTTGTAATTCTAAAAGAATGAAATTAAAGGAAAGTGTGTGTTAAATGCTCAATCCCCCCTTCTACCACAGCTAACAAAATCCTGGCTGTCTGACATATTATCTAGGCAGGAAATGTGTGGATTCTTCCATGTGGGCTCTGACCACTATAAAAAGGACCACTGACATTAAAAGTTCCCCATGAATTGGTCTGTTCAAATAAGCATATGATTCTCTGCACAACCTCTCATGCAGCCCTCCAGTGTGCACAGAGAATTTAAGACTTTTGAGTACCATGATCTTAAATATGAGCACAAATCCAAGATCACCAAACATCTGAGGAAAACCTCTAATACTGACAGAGAACAAAACAAACAGTAAAAAAGTAAAACTTGGAGGGATCATAGACTACACAGGGAGAAACAACACAAAACAAACAAAACCCTGAAAAACCTATTAGACATTTGCCCAGGAAGATTTAAAAAAGATACTGTGTCCATTAAACACGAACTAGATATTACGGGAAAAAAGAACAATCTGAGAATATGAAATATATTTTGTAAATTAATATGAAAAAAATAACTCAAAAGGAAGGTTGAGGAAGTCCTCAGAAAATAAACAGAATGAGGAAAAGGAAAATAATAGAGAAAACAGTAGTAAAAGAATCATCGACAAGTCAGATATCCTACTCATGTGGATTTGAAAGAACAGACCAAATGGAAAGGAAGAATTATTCACAGAAATATTCAAAAAAGTTTTCCAGATTTGAAGGACATGCACTTCTAGATTGAAAGGATCCATTTAATCCACCACAATGTGTGAAAATACACCCATATCAAGTCATGACACTGACATTCCTGAACACTGAAGAATATCCTAAAAATTCCAGCAAAAGTGGCGAGGGAAAAATCACATATACAGTAGTCCTCTCTGGTAGCGATTCTTTTCTCTGTGGTTTCAGTTACTCAGGGTCAACGACAGTTTGAAAATATTAAATGGAAAAGTCCAGAAATGATTCCTAGGTTTTAAATTGTGCCGCTGTTCTGAGTACCGTGATGAAATCTCGCGCTGTCTTGCTCCCGCCCGCCTGTTAGTCGCTCAGCCGCCATCTTGCTTACCAGATCTACTGTCGAGGTATCGCTGTGGCAGCGCTGTGTTCAGGTAACTCTTATTTGACTTAAAAATGGCCCCAAAGTGCAAGAGTAGTGATGCTGGCAATTCAGATTTGCCAAAGAGAAGCCGTAAAGTGCTTCCTTTAAGTGAAAAGTGAAAGTTCTCGACTTAATAAAGAGAAAAAAATCATGTGCTGAGGTTGCTAAGATCTATGGTAAGAATGAATGTTCTGTTCCTGAAATTGTGAAGAAGGAAAAAGAAATTCATGCTAGTTTTACTGTCACACCTCAAGCTGCAAAAGTCATGGCTAGTGTGTTATAAGTGTTTACTTAAGATAGAAAAGGCATTACATTTGTACAATAAGGTATTTTGAGAGAGAGAGACTATTCACATAACTTTTATTGCAGTATGTTACTATAATTGTTCTGTTTTATAATGAGTTATTCCTGTTAATCTCTTCCTGTGCCTAATTTATAAATTAAACTTTATCATAGGTATGTGTGTATAGGAAAAACAGTATGTATAGGGTTCGGTACTATCTGAGGTTTCCGACATCCACTGGGGGTCTTGGAGCATATCCCCCGTCATGAGTTGGGGGACTAATGCACATTACTTTGAACTTTTCAACCACATATCTGGAACACAGAGGACTTGTGTTCTGTGGTTATCGTGTTTTACTAAGAAATTTTTGTCTTCCCCAAGGTTAGACATATTTTTTCCTGTGTTTCCTTCTAGAAGTTTTATTATGTTAGATTGTACATTTAAACTAATCTTTTTCAAGTTGATGTTTGCATATTGTATGAGGTAAATTCTTACAAGGTTTCGTTTTTCATGCTGTGTTTGATCTTCTGTCAGATAATCCATCCATTTTCTTTAAGGAATATATCCATTTTGTTTATGTTTTTTACTTGATTTGCATAAAGTTGTTCATAATATTCCTTTGTTATTCTGACCAGGTTGTTCTATATCCTCACCAGAAATTGGTATTGTCACGGTTTTTTTGTGATTTTTTTTTTTTTTTTAACTTCTAGGCCTTCTATTAGGGTTATAGTGGTATCTCACTGTTGTTTTAATTTGTAATCCCCTAATAATGAATATTTTAGCATATTTTCATATGATTATTTACTGTCTGTATATCTTGTTTGGTGAGGAGCCTATTATATATCTTGTTTGGTGAGGAGCCAAACAAGAAATCTTTAACCCATTTTTTAAGTGGATTGTTTTCTTATTGTTGAGCTTTCAATATTTTTTCTATGTATGTATTTTGGCCATACGTTCTTTATCATATACATGTTTTCCAAATATTTCCTCTCATTCTATGGCTTTCATTTTATTAACAGTGTTTATTACTGAGCAGAAGTTTTTAATTTTAATAAAGTCCAACTCATTATTTTTTTCCCTCATGGATCATACTTTTGATATTGTATTTATAAATGCATTGCCAAACCTAAGATCACCTAGATTTTCTCCAACACTTCTACTGGCAAAAACAGAACAGGTTAAGAAAGCTATTCACCTGGAAACATGGGTCATTTCTTTCAGAAAATGAAGGATCACTCTGAGGTTAAATCTGGGAACCTTGAAGAACAATTGCCTGGCCACAGAACTGGGTCTGAATTAAAAGAATTGGTGACTGGTTGCTTTTCAGAATCCTTGTGGAGCAGTAACTACTATACTATATACCTCCTATTATCTGCCATTTTGAGTGGAAATAGCTATTTTGTTGTCTTTGTTACTGGCTCAGCACTATGTTTTGGGTTTCTAGAAGGCGTTTATTTGCCTGTTAAGTTTACTGGTCATTAGGGCAAGAGAATCTGTACTTGAGGAGCTTCATTTGTATACCTAGACCTGATTTAAATGATGAAATCACAGGCTTCAAGCCTGAGCTGATGCCATAATGGGTTGCTGCTTTGGGGATATTGGAAAGAAGGTAAATGAAACATGAATCATTAGGGGCTGTATCTCAGCCTACAGCAGACTGTTGGTTTGTTGACCCCTAGGAGACATGCTTCAGGGTCTACACACAATGGTTTAAACTACCCCTTTGATTATGGCCTGGCCCTGTGACTTGTTTAACAAATGGGAAGTAGCAAATACAACACTGTATCCGTTTCTAAATTAAGACTTAAGAAAGAAGGTCTGGGAGCTTCTGCTTTTGCTTGCTGTGGGAAACCAGCCAACATGTAATAAGTATAATCCACTTGGGAACGCTATGCTGTGAAAACCTTATTTACCCAAATTGTTAATCCTTATGCAAAAGAACTGAAACCCAGACCAAGTCCCTGGTGAGGTCTCACCCATCAGCCAGAACCAATCTGCCAACCATATGAGTAAATTCATTTTGTGGGTGGATCTTTCAGCTCTATCTGAGGCACCCCTGTTACTGCCAAGTGGAGGAGAGACAAGATATCTCCATATAACCCTGAGAAATTTGCATAATCATGAGCAAACAAATAAAATGGTTGTGTTAAGCCACTGAACATTGGGATAGTTTATAACACAGCCTGAAATAATCAAAACACTATTTTTAATTCTTTTGCTGTTCTATGTCCGTTTATCCATTTGGTGGCTTGTAGAAAAAATTTCAGACTAGGTATTTCTCACTAAAACATCACAAACAATTGAACATCCTATCCCTATCACTATTTATTATTGACATATTATCTTACTCTGACACACACATACACACTAATATAGATAAATATATGTATAAATATATTTTTGACAATTAACTATCTAATATTTAAAAAATAAAATTATTTGTTGATTCAGTAGCAAATATGTAGTGATAAAGTTAGGATGCTACAGCGTGATTTTTTTTTTTTTTTTTTTTTTTTTTTTTTTTTTGGGGTACGCGGGCCTCTCACTGTTGTGGCCTCTCCCGTTGCGGAGCACAGGCTCCGGAAGCGCAGGCTCAGCAGCCATGGCTCACGGGCCCAGCCGCTCCGCGGCACGCGGGATCCTCCCGGACCGGGGCACGAACCCGCGTCCCCTGCATCGGCAGGCGGACTCTCAACCACTGCGCCACCAGGGAAGCCCATACAGCGTGATTTTTTAAGAAATAAGAAATGACATTCAGAAGAAGACAGAAGTGACAAACATAATCAGTTTTGCTACTTAACAGTCAACACTTATATTTATGCATGGTGATTTGTTGGGAATAATTTGTCACCAGTATTTTCCAAAACAAAGCATCACATTACAGATTCATAGAGTTGACTCTCTGAGAGTCCTCATACATATCTATGCTTTTTTGAAGAACTGTATATAACATTCTCACCCTCTGCCAACCCAAGCAATTAAAACCCTCAATAATCTCATTATGTAGAAGCTTACTGACTGTTAATTTAAAATGATCTTACAGATTATTAATAGGTATTTTGGTACCTATTTATCATATATAATAAAAATTATTTGTGATTTTGGCTATACTTTTTCATGGCAAGACATTGAAATGAAGAAGTTGATTCTGTTATCTTTTCTATTTGCTCAATTCCTATCTTAAATTATTAATTATTGGATTCTTTAGGTTCATTAGGTTATGAAATGATAGAATCATTTACCTAAATTCAATGCATATGGTAAATATTAGTTGAAAATATCTTTGTAGAATACAATGGAAAAAATATATTCTCCTATGTAAATAATGAATCCATGGGTAATGTCTCATTTAAACTGCAGTTCTAGATATCTCAGAAGCAAATATTTTTGGACCTTTTCTATGGTAATATAGACAATTCTATTAACTTCACTCAACAAATCTCTGCCTAAATCTGTTCCCCAATATGCTATTTTGTAATTTTCTTTACACATCAGAAAGTGCACATCTCATAAATATACAAATTAGCAAACTTTTAAAAAGAGAAAAGAGCTATGTAGCCACCAATGAGATTAAGGACAAGAATGCAGGCTACTCCATGCATGGCACAGGGAGACCAGCCCAGTGCTCTGTGACCACCTAGAGCAGTGGGGTAGGGAGTGTGGGAGGGAGATGCAAGAGGGAGGGGATATGGGATATATGTATACGTATAGCTGATTCACTTTGTTATACAGCAGAAACTAACACAACAGTGTAAAGCAATTATACACCAATAAAGATGATGTTAAAAAAAAGAATACAGGCTACTCCAATCACCTGTTATGCCCCCTTCTTAACATTACAACCCCCCCCAAAACATCTACGAAAAGAAATCACTGTCTTAATTTCTAACACCCTTATGGGCTGTAAAGTGTACCAAAGTAGAATCATCAATAAAGTATTCTTTTCTCTCATGTTTCTTTAACTTAACATTATGTTTGTGAGATTCATCCATATTATTTTATATAGTTATAATGTATTCCTTTCCATTGCTGCATAGCATTCCATTTTGTGAATACACCAAAATGTGTTTTCCTTTCTATTGTCAAAAGATATGGATATTTTATATTTCAGTGCTTATTAATAGTGCTGCTATTAGTAATCTGATATATGATATTTTGTGATAATAAGCATGCTTTCTTCTTGGCATACACCAGGGTATGAAATAGCTAGTTCTACAATATGTTACTTCTATAGTGTAGTTTTCTTTATGGTAAATTTTGGTATTTGGTAGGGTAAATTCTCCAAATTTGTTGTCCTTCCTCAAGACTGCCTTGACAGTTTTTTGTCTTTAACATTTCCATTTACTTGTCAATTTCCATGAAAAAATATGCTGAGATCTAGATTAGAATTGCATTGTATCTAAAGATCAATTTTGAGAGTGTTGATATGATAATATTACTAAATCTTCCAATTTATAAATTGGTATGTTCCTTCATTTATTTAGTTCTTCTCTAATTTTTCTCAATGATATTTTGTAGTTTTTAAGTATAAACATCTTACAACTTTTTGCTATACTTATGCAGAGGAATACAATGTTTTAAATATTATTGCACATGGTATTTTATATCAATTTTATTTTTCTATACATATATGGAAATAAATTAATGAATAATTCACCAACCTTGCTAGATTAATCCTTAATTTTATTATTGTACAGATACTTTTGTATTTACTGTGTTTAAAATCTCAAATAACAAGAGCTTTATCTCTTTTCCAAAATACCTCTTTTTTATTTCCCTTGTCTTGGATTTTTTTATATCCCAAAGAATTATAGTCTCTTTTACTCTAAGCTGTAACACCTTCTTTGATTTAGCTCTCCCATTATTATGTGGTATTTCAATAAATTTGATTTCAGTTTACTCTGTCAAAAACCACATGCACAAGTCTGGTCTCTATGTCTGATGCAGCCCAACTCCGGCAAATTTCAGAACCCAGCCCAGGGGGAAAAACGTGCTCCAAGTCTGAAAGTTCTTAACACACAAGCTATGGATGGAGGATTGGAGTGAACTTACCCACCTCCTCCAGAGGCAGTGAGAAAGCGACTCAATGGGCTCTGCAGTAGACCTTCCCCAAAGAGGGAATTTACGGCAGTCTTATTTCCCAGAAGTTACCTGGATCTTCGGATGAGCTGTTCCTTCTGTTCAGTAGATAAAATTCTGCACATATGAGGATGGGAGAAAGGGCCACTGTCCATGGAAAAAGAAAGCAAGACCTTCAAAGGAGATGCGCTGCACACATGGTCTGCTGAGCTTCTACAATCCTGCACAGCCCTCTTCTCCTCCATGCACAGTGGTTGACCTTGCCCAACAATGCCCTGCATCCTTGTCAGGCAGGAAGGCTTAACATATTTCAAGCCGTGTGGCTGACAGGGTCTTGGTGTTCCGGCCAGGTGTCAGGCCTGAGACTCTGAGGTGGGAGAGCCAAGTTTAGGACATTGGACTACCAGAGACCTCCTGGCCACCGTAATATCAATCAGCAAGAGCTCTCTGAGAGATCACCAGCTCAATGTTAAGACCTAGCTCAACTCAATGACCAGCAAACTCAAGTGCTGGACACTCCATGCCAGACAACTAGCAACACAAGAACACAACCCAACCTATTAGCAGAGAGGCTGCCTAAAATCATACTATGTCCACAGACACCCTAAAACACACCACGGGACATGGTCCTGCCCACCAGAAAGACAAAATGCAGCCTCATCCACCAAAACACAGGCACCAGTCCCCTCCATCAGGAAGCCCACACAAGCCACTGAACCAACCTTACTAAGGGGCAGACACCAAAAACAATGGGAACTATGAACCTGCAGCCTGCAAAAAGAAGACCCCAATCACAGTAAGTTAAGCAAAATGAGAACACAGGGAAATATGCAGCAGACGAAGAAGCAAGGTAAAAACCCACCAGACCTAACAAATGAAGAGGAAATAGGCAGTCTACCTGGAAAGAATTCAGAGTAATGACAGTAAAGATGATCCAAAATCGTGGAAAGAGAAAGGAGAAAATACAAGAAATGTTTAACAAGGACCAAGAAGAACTAAACAGCAAACAAACAATGATGAACAACACAAAAATGAAGTTTAAAATTCTCTAGAAGGAATCAATAGCAGAATAACTGAGGCAGAAGAATGGATAAGTGACCTGGAAGATAAAATAGTGGAAATAACTACTACAGAGCAGAATAAAGAAAAAAGATTGAAAAGAATTGAGGACAGTCTCAGAGAACTCTGGGACAACATTAAATGCACCGACATTTGAATTACAGTGGTCCCAGAAGGAGAAGAGAAAAAGAAAGGGACTGAGAAAATATTTGAATAGATGATCATTGAAAACTTCCCTAATATGGGAAAGGAAATAGTCAATCAAGTCCAGGAAGCACAGAGAGTCCCACAGAGGATAAATCGAAGGAGAACCATGGCAAGACACATATTAATCAAACTATCAAGAATTAAATACAAAGAAAAAATATTAAAAGCAGCAAGGGAAAAGCAACAAATAACATACAAGGGAAACCCCATAAGGTGAACAGCTGATCTTTCATCAGAAACTCTGCAAGCCAGAATGGAGTGGCAGGACATATTTAAAGTGATGAAAGGGAAAAACCTAAAACCAACATTACTCTACCCAGCAAGTATCTCATTAAGATTCGACAGAGAAATTAAAACCTTTACAGACAAGCAAAAGCTAAGAGAAAACAGCACTACAAAACCAGCTTTACCACAAATGCTAAAGGAATTTCTCTAGGCAAGAAACCCAAGAGAAGGAAAACACCGACAATAACAAATCCAAAACAAGAAAATGGTAATAGGAACATACATATTGATAATTACCTTAAATGTAAATGGATTAAATGCTCCAACCAAAAGCCACAGACGGGCTGAATGCATACAAAAACAAGACCAGTATATATTCTGTCTACAAGAAACCCACTTCAGACCTAGGGACACATACAGACTGAAGTGAGGGGGTGGAAAAAGATATTCCATGCAAATGGAAATCAAAAGAAAGCTGAAGTAGCAATTCTCATATCAGATAAAATAGACTTTGAAATAAAGACTATTACAAGAGACAAAGAAGGACACTACATAATGATCAAGGGATCAATCCAAGAAGAAGACACAATTGTAAATATTTATGCACCCAACATAGAGGCACCTCAATACATAAGGCAAATGCTAACAGCCATAAATGGGGAAATTGACAGTAACACAATAATAGTAGTGGACTTTAACACCCCACTTTCACAAACGGACAGATCAAACAAATGAAAATAAATAAGGAAACACAAGCTTTAAATGATACCTTAAACAAGATGGACTTAATTGATATTTATAGGATATTCCATCCAAAAACAACACAATACATTTTCTTCTCAAGTGCTCACGGAGCATTCTCCAGGATAGATCATATCTTGGGTCACAAAGCAAACCTTGGTAAATTTAAGAAAATTGAAATCGTATCAAGTATCTTTTCCAAACAGAATGCTATGAGACTAGATATCAATTACAGGAAAAGAACTGTAAAAAAATACAAACATAGGGAGGCTAAACAATATGCTACTGAATAACCAAGAGATCATTGAAGAAATCAAAGAGGATATCAAAAAATACCTAGAAACAAATGACAGTGAAATCACGATGGCCCAAAACCTATGGGATGCAGCAAAAGCAGTTTTAAGAGGGAACTATATAGCAATACAATCCTACCTCAAGAAACAAGAAAAATCTCAAATAAACAATTTAACTTTATACCTAAAGGAACTAGAGAAAGAAGAAGAAACAAAACCCAAAATTAGTAGAAGGAAAGAAATCATAAAGATCAGAGCAGAAATAAATGAAATAGAAACAAAGAAAACAATAACAAAGATCAATAAAACTAAGAGCTGGTTCTTTGAGAAGATAAACAAAATTGATAAACCATTACCCAGACTCATCAAGAAAAAAAGGGGGAAGACTGAAGTCACAGAATTAGAAATGAAAAAGAAGTAAAAACTGACTCTGCAGAAATACAAAGGATCATGAGAGATTACTACAAGCTACTATATGCCAATAACATGGACAAACTGGAAGAAATGGACAAATTTTTAGAAAAGCCCAATCTTCCGAGACTGAACCATGAAAAAATAGAAAATAGAACAACACCAATCACAAGCACTGAAATTGAACTGTGATTAAAAATCTTCCAATAGGGGCTTCCCTGGTGGCACAGTGGTTGACAGTCTGCCTGCCGATGCAGGGGGCACGGGTATGTGCCCCTGTCTGGGAAGATTCCACATGCCTCACAGTGGCTGGGCCCGTGAGCCATGGCCACTGAGCCTGCGCGTCCGGAGCTGGTGCTCCGCAACGGGAGAGGCCACAACAGTGTGAGGCCTGCATACTGCAAAAAAAAAAAAAAAAAAAAAAATCTTCCAACAAACAAAAGCCCAGGACCAGATGGCTTCACCGGCGAATTCTATCAAATATTTAGAGAAGAGCTAACATCCATCCTTCTCAAACTCTTCCAAAATATAGTTGAGGGAGGAACACTCCCAAACTCATTCTATGAGGCCACCATCACCCTGATACCAAAACCAGACAAAGATGTTCCAAAAATAAACTCAAAATGGATTAAACTCAAAATGTATGGTCACCTTATCTTTGATAAAGGAGGCAAGAATATACAATGGAGAAAAGACAGCCTCTTCAATAAGTGGCGCTGGGAAAACTGGACAGCTACATGTAAAAGAATGAAATTAGAACACTACCTAACACCATACACAAAAATAAAGTCAAAATGGATTAAAGACCTAAGTGTAAGACCAGACACTATAAAATTCTTAGAGGAAAACATAGGCAGAACACTCTATGACATAAATCACAGCAAGATCCTTTTTGACCCACCTCCTAGAGAAGTGGAAATAAGAACAAAAATAAACAAATGTGACCTAGTGAAACTTAAAAGCTTTTGCACAGCAAAGGAAACCATAAACAAGACAAAAACACAACCCTCAGAATGGGAGAAAATATTTCCAGATGAAGCAACTGGCAAAGGATTAATCTCCAAAATATACAAGCAGCTCATGTAGCTCAATATCAAAAAAACAAACAATCCAAAAATGGGCAGAAGACCTACATAGACATTTCTCCAAAGAAGATATACAGATTGCCAACAAACACATGAAAGGATGCTCAAGATCACTAATAACTAGAGAAATGCAAATCAAAACTACAATGAGAGGTATCACCTCACAGCTGTCAGAATCGCCATCATCAAAAAATCTACAAACAGTAAATGCTGGAGTGGGTGTGGAGAAAAGTGAACCCTTTTGCACTGTTGGTGGGAATGTAAATTGATACAGCCACTATGGAGATCAGTATGGAGGTTCCTAAAAAACTAAAAATAGAACTACCATATGACCCAGCAATCCCACTACTGGGCATATACCCTGAGAAAACTCTAATTCAAAATGAGTCATGGGGCTTCCCTGGTGGCGCAGTGGTTGAGAATCTGCCTGCCAATGCAGGGGACACAGGTTCGAGCCCTGGTCTGGGAAGATCCCACATGCCGCGGAGCAACCAGGCCCGTGAACCACAACTACTGAGCCTGCGCGTCTGGAGCTTGTGCTCCGCGACAAGAGAGGCCGCAACAGTGAGAGGCCCGCGCACCGCGATGAAGAGCAGCCCCCACTCGCCGCAACTAGAGAAAGCCCACGCACAGAAACGAAGACCCAACACAGCCATAAATAAAATAAAAAAAAAAAAAAAAAAAAAAATGAGTCATGTACCACAATGTTCATTGCAGCACTATTTACAATATCCAGGACATGGACGCAACCTAAGTGTCCATTGGCAAATGAATGGATAAAGAAGATGTGGCACATATATACAATGGAATATTACTCAGCCATAAAAAGAAACAAAATTAAGTTATTTGTAGTGAGGTGGGTGGACATAGAGTGTGTCATACAGAGTGAAGTAAGTCAGAAAGAGAAAAAGAAATACTAACATATATATATATATGGAATCTAAAAATATATATATGGTAACATATATATATGGAATCTAAAAAAAGAAATGGTTCTGATGAACCTAGGCGCAGGACAGGAATAAAGACACACACATAGAGAATGGACTTGAGGACACAGGGAGGGGGAAGGATAAGCTGGGACGAAGTGAGAGAGTAGCATTGACATATATACAGTACCAAATGTAAAACAGATAGCTAGTGGGAAACAGCTGCATAGCACGGGGAGATCAGCATGGTGTTTTGTGACCACCTAGAGGGTTGGGTTAGGGAGGGTAGGAGGGAGACGCAAGAGGGTGGAGATATAGGGATATATGTATATGTATAGCTGATTCACTTTGTTATACAGCAGCAACAAACACAACAATGTAAAGCAATTATACTCCAGTAAAGATGTTTTAAAAAAACAAAACACATGCACAATTTTCTTCTATAATCTCTCTCTCTCTATCTCTCTCTGCACCCTACTCCAACCATCCTGTATGTAATTATAGGTACTTTGGGCATATAGACTTCCAGTTCTCTTTCTAGAGTCTCTTTGAAGAGCTTAAAGAATTGACTAGTTAGCAAAATAATACTTTCAGAGGTTTTAACAATAAGGTTAAAGCATTCACTTAACTTTTTTGTTCTGAGGCTTTCTCGTAATAGCCGTACAGTGGATTTCATCTTTGTCCCAAAGCTGTCTTTGTGACAAGTTTAATTTAATGAGAAGCGTTTTCATGTTTTTAATGTTGAAATTTCAGGAACTAATAAACTTTCTATTTTACATTAATTATGTTTGCAGACTGAACTCATTTTTTCTTGTAATACTTTATACATCAGATAATAAGTCAACCTCCAACCAATATTTGGCCTCAAAACTTACTTGTCCTACTAAATGCATTTTTATTTTATGCATTTTTATTCCCTCCAATTTGTTACAGGTGGTATTTTTACCAAATGTTTCACCACTATCATATGTATGCACCAGCAAATGTAAGTAACCATTCTGCAGTTTCTCACAACATTTTCCTTATACTTCCCTCCCAGTTGTAAAGCTATTTTTTTTTTTTTTTTGGTTTATTGAAGTACCTCATTTCTAGGTGCCAAATCTTGTTTTAGAAATTTGTTGCTCTAAAAATAGCCTATAAAATAAACAACTTCAAGTATCACAATGATAAAACAAGTATTTATATTTCATTCACAGGTCTGCAGAAGGCTAGGAGGTCAGTCAATCAAGACAGACCAGCTAGGATTCTATGCTTTAGGCTATGTATTGATTGGACTTGGCTTAGTGCTGAAGGTTAGGGTTTAGAACTGCTCCATTAGAATTTTTGTAGCTCAATAATAAAAAGAAAACTATCTGAATTAAAAACGAGCAAAATTATGAATACACAGTTAACCAAAAATTATATATAAATGGTAAACAGGCATGTGAAAAGATGCTAATCATTGTTGGTCATCAAGAAAAGACAAACTGAAATCACAATGGGATAACCACTACACTCTACAATGGGTAAAATTTAAAAAAAATTATTACTTAGTGTTAGTGGAATTCTCCAATATTTCTGGCAAAAATATAAAAATGGACAAGTACTTTAGGAAATGGTTTGGCAGTTTCTTATTGCTAAATATGCAGTTACTATTTAAACTAGAAGTTCTGTGATATGTGTTCTAGGGCTTGCTCACACTGGCCTCGTGAGTGCTTTCCAGGCATATCTCTTCTTGACTCTGCCTTTAAGGTGTAATGTTTGTAGTGTGAAATCATTCACGGTGAGAATATTTACACTGTGGCAGTCAGCAAAGACTACAATCAAAGTTTTCTCCCTCAACATCCAGAAAGCTGGCTGTTAAACATTTACATCATGCCTCTATGGCAATTCCACTCTTAGGTATTTGCACAAGAAATTAAAACATATATCCACAAAGATTGTACACAAATAATATAGCAGCATTACTAATAATATGAAACATGTAAAGAATGCCCATCAAGGACTTCCCTGGTGGCGCAGTGGCTAAAAATCCGCCTGCCAATGCAGGGGACACGGGTTCGAGCCCTGGTCCGGGAAAATCCCACATGCTGCAGAGCAACTAAGCCTGTATGCCACAACTACTGAGCCTGCACTCTAGAGCCCATGAGCCACAACTACTGAGCCCATGTGTCACAACTACTGAAGCCTGCGCACCTAGAGCCTGTGCTGCACAACAAGAGAAGCCACCGTAACGAGAAGACCATGCACCGCAACAGAGTAGCCCCTGCTTGCCACAGCTAGAGAAAGCCTGCATGCAGCAATGAAGACACAGTGCAGCCAAAAATAAGCAAATAAAATAAATAAATTAAAAAAAAAAGAATGTCGATTAAGACATCTATCAAGAGGTAATGTCCATTAAGAGGTAAATGGATAAACAAAATGTGGCATAATGTTCTGCAATAATAAATGGCATAGAATAATGATGTAGAATGTAGCAGTAATAAACAATGCAGGTGCATGCAACAACATAGATGAATCTAAAATCATTATCCAAATTAGACAATCCAGACATTTGGACTATATACTATATATGTCCACTTACATGACATTCTAGAAAAGATAAAATTATAAAAATATAAACAAGAGCAGTAGTTGCTAAGGGCCAGGGCTTGGGGGAAAGCATTGACTGAAAAGTGTTCCCCAAACTTTTTGTGGTGAATGAAATGTTCTAGCTTGATTTTAATGAAGTTTATATGCCTATGTACACTTTATTAAAGCTCATAAAACTCTACTCTTCAAATGGTGTATTTTGATACAAGTAGATTATATTTAGATTAAGAAAATATTTTAAAAATTTAGCACAGTCTAATCTTGGGAATCTAAACAATGAATTTATACTGCATACCTGATAGAATTATAATTTATGTACAAGTGGAAAAATGGTAAACAGGGGAAATTATCTAGGCAATTTACAATAAAGAATTACAGAAATAAAATAAACTTTTAAAAAGTAATTAAAATGTTAAATGGTCCCTGAAAATATAATCATTTCTGCCTGTGTTTATTTATATATGGAAAAGATTTTAGTTCTATGAATATATACAAATGGCCTCTAGATTTGATTTACACCAAAGCATGACTCTGTAATTTAGGAAAAAATTTTACTGTTAAAAATTTTTTTTTAAAAAGCCCTGCATGTTAAAAGGGAATTAATTTGAGAAATAACACTTTTCTTTATGTGAAAATAGGTCCAGTGTCACAAAATCATAGAAGGCTCAGTCAGTATTTGTAGAATAAATCATGTACTTAATATGAACTCCTAAAAAGTATTCCTAGATTCACATTCTCCTTATTAAATATGAAAGATCATGTAAAAAATCAATACTGGACATAAAATGTTTCCATTAATATATTTGTGAAAGCAGTTCTTATGCTTCACAGTTCAAGAGATGCAATAGGCATAAAGAAACTCCACAAACCATGGTGGAATTTGCTTTCAGTCCATTATCAAATTATCAGCTGTATACAATCATTATTACATAATCAGCATAATGATGTTTACTTACTTTCCCAACATGACTATTAAGAATCTAAGTATTCAGTAAAATGATTTTTTTCCTTTAGAAATACATAAGTATTAGTTATGAAACTGTTGATGTTACAGTCCTTTTAAAAAGTTACATTACTAGAAGTGTTATCAGAATCTCAGGTTAGTGATCCAATTCTTATACAGAGTTTGATATAGTCTAAAATAAAAATGAAATAAAAATATAATAATCATCCCAGAAAAATCTACTCTAACAGTTTCTCTTAGTTCATGGTGCTTCTTGTAGTAGATACCCAAATTCCCTTGGTTTTAATATAACCATTTAATTTGGCTATTCAAATTTGTATACACTAATCTTTAAATTGATAAGAACTACAAATTTGAAAGAAAATGTGAAAAGCCTCCTTCTTATAGATGGGAAAGTGGGCAATACACAATGGAATTACCAAACCAAAATCGAATTAGGGTAAAACTTATTAAGTAAGCTAAAGTTGATATCATTTTTATCCTGAATAGCATTGCAAAGTCTGGTTACATTTTTTAATGTAAACATTTCTATTAACATATTATATACACAAAACAAGTTAAATATTTTAAATATACAATTTGTTGAATATCCACAAAGTCAACATACCCATGTAACTAAAATCCAGATCAAGAAACAGTACATTACCAAAACATGAGAAGCCCTCTCCTGCCTTCTTAGTCACTACCTGGCTTACCCTTCCAAGGGCAACAATTGTCCTGAATTCTAACACCATATATTAGTTTTGCTTACTGTTAAACTTTATATAAAAGAACATTCAGTATGTACTTACTTGTGTCTGGCTTATTTTATTAACTGATATATTTGCCATGTGTATTTGTAGTTTGTTCATTCTCATTGCTGAAGAGTATTAAGCTGTATGGCTACACTACCATTCTACTGTAATGACGTTTAGGTTATTTTTAGTTTACACACTCTGAGAATAATGTTGCTATAAGGATTACTGTACAAACCTTTTGGTAAAAATGAATATGTTTATATAAGTGGAATAGATGTTCTTAGTATTACACATATTTATTTTTAGTAGTGTCAAGAAATTTTCCAAAATGTTTGCATGATTTTTATTTCCACTAGCAATGTACAAGGGCTTCAGCTGTTCCACACTGGGTATGGCCTGCCTTTTTCAATTTAGCCATGATGGTAGATGTCTAGTGGCTCTTACTGTGGCTTTATTTTGTATTTTTCTGATGACTAAAGAAATTAAACACTTTTTTCATATGTTTGTTTAATTGCCAATCTGTTATCCTCTTTGGTGAAATTTATTACCTTTTAATACATTTTCTTCTGTCCATTCTTCTATTTATTTCTCTGCTCTTTTCTTACTGATTTGTAAGAATTTTCAAATATTATTTACACCAGTCTGTTGTACTGTATATACCAGATATCTGTATTACAAGTACCTTCTTTCAATCTGTGTGTTGTTTTTTCACTCTATGAATGGAGCCTTTTGATGATCAGATGTTCTAACTTTTAATGTAGACTACTACAGCAGATATTTTTCTCTCATGATGTGTTTTGCTCATGTCAAGGTCATAAAGATATCTTCTAATATTTCTTTTATATTTATTGTTTTAACTTGCACATTTATATTTGCAATCCATCTGCAACTGACTTAGAAAATAATTTAACAGGTTCTGTTTCTTTTTCCCCATATGAATATCCAATCAACCCAGAATTATTTGTTGAAAGACTATCCAGACTATTGTTGCTCTCAAAATTTTAATGGCACCTTTATCCTAAATCAGGTGACCATAAATATGTGATCTACTTCTGAATCTCCGATTTTGTTCCATTCCTCGGTTTATCTATCTATGTATAATGGATTGTAAGTTCATTTGAATTCTCTGCATTTATGTCATCTCTGAATAACAACTGCTTTATGTATTCCTTATCAATAATTATTTTCTTTTTGATGTACTCCAGTAGTTATGTCCTCTAATAAATTTTTTTTAAATAGAGGTAGCAGGAATATTTGTCACATGCCCAAACTCAGGCAGAAAACTCAATAATTTGCCATTTTATCTAATACCTACTAGACAGTAGATGCTCAACAAATATGCAGATATGAGTCTCCTCAAGGGAGCAGTGCTGTATAATAATTTGTAACACATCCTGAATCACAGAGATATGACTATGAATACTATATCACTTTAATTTATGAATTAGAAGAAATTACTTTGATCTATGCTTTGGTCAAACATTTGTAAGACAGGTATAATAACTAGTAATCTGTTTCTTAGAATTAATGTTATAATTAAAATGTGAAATCCTTAGCTTAGTGCCTGTCTAGAGTAAACACTCACTGTATGTTAGTTTAAATACATTTATATTTACATGGTATGTTTATATACATAATGATTCTAGGATGAATATGTGAACATAGTAGTCAAATTTCAAAAATAACTGACTTTTTAAATATGAAACCCCTTTCTCACAAAGAATAGTACCAGGTTTATAACAGAACAACAAAAACACATTTGAGAATTGAGATTCTATTTCCCCTTCAGATTGAAATTCATCTGCCACATTTTGATGTAATCAAAAATTTGGTCTCATTTTGACCAATTTCCAAGTACATTCCTTGCTTTTAGACAGCTGGTTTACTCAGTCTCTTCTTAAAGTAACCTGTACTTCTCTGAAGCAATTCATCCTACCTAGAATATCCTCCTTTCTTTGTTTTACTTCTGCAAACCTCATATACACTTGAATAAGACCAAGATCAACCCTTATATTAAAACCTTCCATAACTCCTATACTTTGTAATAAACTTTTCAATTTATGATACCCCATTAGCACAAGCTTTGGTTGAAATTATCATCTTCTCAATGAGATTTCTAAAGACAACTCATTACTTTCCATTACTGCCATTATTGGCATATTAATACCCCTTACTCTTTCCTGCTTGTTCCATAGCACTTATTCCTTTTCAACACACTCATGATATTTATGTGTGTATATCATTTCGTATTGTCATAGTTATGTAAGTACATGTCTATATCTATATAGATAGGTAGGTAGGTATTTATTTGGTTTACTTTTTTATCTGACACTTCCACTAGAATGCAAGCTACTACAGTGCAAGTATTTCGTCTCTTTTCCTCATAATAATTCTCCCCAGTTTATGACATACAGTTGATACACAAGAAATATTAGTAAAATGAATGAATAAAAGAACATATATTAATCTTTCCTCGTATGTATGTTACAAAATGACCTGATAATAACCACTGTGTCTTTTTATTCACCATCACAACAATAAAATTAAATCCCTCAAAAAGTAGAATTCTTTAGGATAGTCACCATTTCAAAAAGAGACACATCAAAATCTTAAAAATACAGTGGGGTCAGGATGTTGGTAGTTAATGGTAATATAGAGAAGATGGGAAATGGGGTAAAGGATGTAGTAACAATAAATGTCAGAAAGGCCTGAGAATGTAGCAAAACCCCTAGCCTTTGCAAGTCTGGTTTCAGAATTGACCTATGACTCAGAATATGCTGGGCTGTGGATACTTGCAAGGCTGAGTGAATAAATAGCACTGCAGTTTGGGAAGGGGAGTGGGCCAATATAATGCGATGGTTCAGAGAAGAATTATAATACCAAGTTCAAATCCTGGCTCTGTCACTTATTTGTAGTGTGAGCTTGGCAAAGTCGATATTCCTCCTCTGTTCCACATTTTCCTCAATTGCAATAAGAAGATGAGAACAGCACATGTCAGTTCTTTTGTGTATATATCCAGAAATGCAATTGCTCTATCAAATGATAATTCTATGTGTAAAGTTTTGAGGAAACATCATACTGTTTTCTGCAGCAGCCACACCATTTTCAATTCCCACCAGCAATGCACAAGGGTTCTAATTTCTCCACATTTATGTCGACACTTGTTTTCTGCTTTTTCTTTTAGTAATAGTAATCCCAATGGGTGTGAAGTGTTATCTCATTGTGGTTCTGATTTCCATTTTCCTAATGATTAGTGATGGTGAGCGTTTTTCATGTGCTTATTGGCCATTTGTATACCTTCTTTGGAGAAGTGTCTATTCGTCTTTGCCCATTTATGAAATGGGTTGTTTTATTGTTGTTGAATTTTAGGAGTTCTTTATATATTTTACATATTAATTTCTTCCCAGATATATGCTTTGCAAATATTTTTCCTCATTTTGTGGGTTGCCTTTTTACTCTGTTGATAATGTCTTTTGATTCATAAGTGTTTATACTTTCGATGTAGTCCAGTTTGTCTTTTTTTTTTCTCTGCTTCTGCCTTTGGTGTCATACCCAAAAACACAACATGGCAAAGCTATTCTCTGATTTGTTGGCATAAATAACACAACAATCCTGGAGCCAGAGTTGCAATTCCCAAGTCTTTCCATATATTATTTCCAACCTATAGTTATCACTGACTTATAGGTAAGGCAGACTAGTACTTGGAGTAATATGGGACACATTACACAGTCAAAGTTAGGCCAAGGGAGTGAGTGTCATATGTATATTATATATTACAGATTTCATGAAGGCATTAGGCATGAAATGTACAGGATTTGAAGCCCAACAGACCAAAAGCTAGTATATCTATTCATGGCACCTTGGGCAAGCTTTGAAATCTCCCAGTCCCAAACCCCAAGTACCCAAACTCTAAAAATGACAATAATACTTACTCAGAGTTATGTAAATAACTTGTGCAGTTCTTGGAATCTACTACTAGGAACTCTACTGATGGTAGCTAAAACAACCATTAAAAAATGATACGTACGTCTCAAGTATTCTCCCATTCTGTGTAGCATATTGGTTGACATATAGGAGTTAAATAAATGCTGTGGTTTAAGTATATGTATATCACGAGCTCACAGTGAAATGACTCTACTGCCTCTATCCAGAGAAAGGAGACTCGATTTCTCAGTTATCACCTATGCTCTGTTTGAGGTCCTTATAGTATGCATGTGAAAAACATATGAACTAAAAATACTTGAATTTGCTAGAACAAAAGATGACAAAGTATAGTTGTAATAATCACAAAGTCATTGTAGTTGTATGCTTTCTTAAATACCAAAACAATTTTGCTGCTTAAACTGGAGGGGGCACTTGGGGACCACACAAATAATACATAGAAACAAAGGAGGAATTTAACTTGATGCAAAATTGCATTGAATTTGGATAATTTACATTTGCTTTTTAATTGAACAGAAACTGACACTTTTAAAGAAAAACAAATATAAAGCTATTCATTGGGCTTCCCTGGTGGTGCAGTGGTTGAGAGTATGCCTGCCGATGCAGGGGACACGGGTTTGTGCCCCGATCCGAGAGGATCCCACGTGCCACAGAGCGGCTGAGCCTGTGGGCCATGGCCACTGGGCCTGCGCGTCCAGAGCCTGCGGTCCACAGCGGGAGGGGCCACGGCAGTGAGAGGCCCACGTACCGCAAAAAAAAAAAAAAAAAGAAAAAGAATAAAAGATATTCATTAACATTTTATCTGAAAGCGGTATGGGAATATAATCCAATGTCTTCTTTTGACTGTTATTTTTGCTAAGAACAAGTGAATTGTCTATTTCTTTATAAAGCTTAAACTGCTTTTTAATCAGAGGACTATTTTAAACATGGTGAATTCTTTTTCCTATTGTAAAAGTAATATACGTACATTGTTGAACAAGAGAGAGGAGTGAAGAATAATAAAAAATAATAATAAATAGAAAATAGTGACAATTATTAATGTGTTAGTGTGCCCTCTTTCATTTTTCTTCTTTTTATAAGTTTTAACATTTTAGTATCAACTAATAGACTCATATTGTTTGTATCCTCAATTTTCATGTAATATTATAATGTAAACAATTTCCTAGGCCATTATTTTTAAAATCTGATTTTTCATAGTTGCATAAAATTCCATTATATGAAAGTGCCATAGTTTACTTACTATGCTAAAGCTGGGATTTCACTTTTGTTGCTATTACAAATACAACTGTGAATTAGTCAAAGTCTTATTTTTGAGCAACAGAAATCTAACTCAAATCAACTTAAGCAAGAAGCAGACCAAAATTATTTTATTTGAAAAATACTAGTATATCTCCTGCAGATGAAGGATGACTTCCACCAACAAACCATAACAAATGTATGAGTATGGCAGGGTCTCATGAATCACTGGGACTAGGGTTTCAATTCCTCCAAGATCCATCTCTCACTCTGTATGATATTGTGATTTATAATAAGAAATATATATTTGGTCTTTGTCCTTGTTTCTGGTACAGGGCCCCTAAAATCTTTGAAATTTCCTGAGTGATAAAAGGTGTGTTGTTATGTTAATGGGGTTACTTTTGGACCTGTGGGAGCTGGTTGCCAGGAGAACCAACCACATGATTAGAGGGTTGGAAATTTCAGTTCCACCCCAGATCTCTGGGAAGGGGAGAGGGACTGGAGGTTGAATCAGTCAACAATGGCCAATGATTTAATCAATTATGCCTATGTAATGAAGCCTCCATTAAAAACCCAAAGGGAGTGGGTTTGGAGAGCTTCCAGGTTGGTGAACACGCGGTGATTTTGGGAAAGTGGCATACTTGGAGAGAGCATGGAAGCTCCAAGCCCTTTCCCCATACCTTGCCATATGCAACTCTTCCACCTGGCTGTTCCTGAGTTATATTCTTTTATAATAGACCAGCAATCTAGTGAATAAATGGGTTTCCTGAGTTCTTTGAGCCACTGTAGCTAAGTAATCAAACAGCAAGGTAGCAGGATACAAGATTAACATACAGAAATCAGTTGCATTGCTTTACACTAACAATGAAATATCAGAAAGGGAATGTAAAAAAAAAAATCCCTTTAAAAATCACATCAAAAACAAATACTTAGGAATAAACCTGACCAAGGAGGTGAAAGACTGAGAACTATCAAACATTAATAAGGGAAACTGAAGATGATTCAAAGAAATGGAAAGATATCTCATGCTCTTGCATTGGAAGAATTAATACTGTTAAAATGGCCATACTACCCAAAGCAATCTACAGATTTAATGCGATCCCTATCAAATTACCCATGACATTTTTCACAGAACTAGAACAAATAATCCCAAAATTTATCTGAAACCATAAAAGACCCAGAATTGCCACAGCAATCCTGAGGAAAAAGAACAAAGCAGGAGGCATAACCCTCCCAGACTTCAGACAATATTACAAAGCTACATTAATTAAAACAGCATGGTACCGGCACAGAAACAGACATATGGATCAATGGAACAGAATAGAGAGCTCAGAAATAAACCTATGCACCTATAGTCAATTAATCTTTGACAAAGGAGGCAAGAATTTACAATGCAGAAAAGACAGCCTCTTCACCAAGTGGCATTGGGAAAGCTGGACAGCCACATATGAAAATCAATGAAGTTAGAACACACCCTCACACCATACACAAAAATAAACTCAAAATGGCTTAAAGACTTAAATATAAGATGTGACATCATAAAACTCCTAGAAGAGAATATAGGCAAACATTCTCTGATATAAATCATACAAATGTTTTCTTAGGTCAGTCTCCCAAGGAAATAGAAATAAAAGCAAAAATAAACAAATGGGACCTAATCAAACTTACAAGCTTTTGTACAGCAAAGGAAACCATAAAGAAAACGAAAAGACAACCTACAGAATGGGAGAAACATTTGCACAAAATGTGGCTGACAAGCACTTGATTTCCAAATATACAAACAGCTCATACAACTCGACAGCAAAAAAACAAGCAACCCAATCAAAAAATGGGTAGAAGTCCTAAATAGATATTTCTCCAAAGAAGAAATACAGATGGCCAACAGTCACATGAAAAGATGCTCAACATCACTAATTTTTAGAGAAATGCAAATCGAAACTACAATGAGGTACCACCTCACACCGGTCAGAGTGGCCATTATTTAAAAATCTGCAAATAACAAATGCTGGAAAGGGTGTGGAGAAATGGGAACCCTCCTATACTGTTGGTGGGAATGGAAATTGGTGCAGCCACTATGGAAAACAGTATGGAGGCTCCTCAGAAAGCTAAAAATAGGATTACTATATGATCCAGCAATCCCACTCCTGGGCATATATCCAGACAAAACTATAATTCAAAAAGATGCATGTACCCCTATGTTAACAGCAGCACTATTCACAATAGCCAAGACATGGAAACAACCTAAATTTCCATCGACGGATGAATGGATAAAGAAGATGTGATACATATATACAATAGAATACTACTCAGCCATAAAAATGAATGAAATAATCCCATTTGAAGCAACATGGATGGAACTAGAGATTATCATGCTAAGTAAAGTAAGTTAGAAAGAGAAAGACAAATACCATATGGTATCACTTACATGTGGAATCTAAAACATGACACAAATGAACTTATCTACAAAACAGAAATGGACTCACAGACATAGAGAACAGACCTGTGGTTACCAAGGGGAGGTGGTAGGGGAGGAATGGATTGGGAGTTTGAGATTAGCAGATGCAAATTATTGATATTATTTATAGAATGGATAGACAACAAGGTCCTTACTGTATAGCACAGGGAACTATGTTCAATATCCTATGATAAACCATAATGGAAAAGAATATTAAAAAGAATGTATGTATATATGAATATCTGAATCACTGCTGTACAGAAGAAATTAACACAATATTGTAAATCAACTATACTTCAATAAAATAAATTTAAAAAAAGAGAGAATGAGAACCAAAAAATAAAAATAAATATAGTCAGTCAGTCAGAAGTACAATTGATAATTTGGACTTGTGATTGGCATCCTGAGTTGGAGGGGGACATTGGAACCTCCAGTTTGTAGTTGGCTGGTCAGAAACACAGCTAACAGCCTGGGCTGGGACCTGTGTCTAAAGTGGGTAGCAGTTTGGTAGGACTGAACCCTAAACCTGTGGAATCTGATGCTATCTCCAAGTAGGTAGTGTCAGAATTAAATTGACTTCTCCGGCAACCTGCTGGTGTTTGAGAGTTGCTTGATGATGTAGGAAAACCCCCTCTTCCCAATGGAATTGGTACCAGTACCCTTTTATTCCCTCTCCTGTCATCTTGTTTCCTTCCTTTTTCAGTTTTTTTTCTTACCAGATGCAGACTGATTTCCACCACATGGCAAGATGTTCATTGATAGTATCAAGCCTTATTTTCCTAGTTTCTTCCACAAATAAACAACCCAAATTGCTTTACACAGTTTTGGTGAAGGATTTTAATTGGCTTATCTTGGTTCTAGGCAGATGCTACCAAAGCCATGAGGAAGTGAGCTGTGGTGGGGAATGGTGTCTAGGAGAAATGAAGGGTACACTGCTGACCACAGTATAGTGATCCATTCAGTGTTGCAAAAAGCATCTTGTGCACTTCTCTTTCCCCATATCCATGATTATTTCTCAGGATAAACTCCTAAATGGGAACTACTCCTTCAAACCAAAAGAGTGCTTTTAAGGCTTTTGATACACATTGCTAGGTTGACTCTTAGTAATGTGTCATCAATTTTATACTCAGTAAAAGTGAGTTTATAATGAAAGTTTCACCAATGACATCTTAGCATATTTAAAAATTATGTCAAATTGATAGATGATATTTGTGTATTAGTTTTTTATTGCTGAGTAACAAATTATAACAAACAGTAGCTTAAAACAATTACTTGTTATCTTACAATTCTGTAGGTCAAAAGTCCAGATGTGCTTAGGGTCTCTCAAGGCCAATAATAAGATGTGGACCAAGTGGGACTCCTATTTAGAGGCTCTGGGAAGAACTGCTTCTGAGGCCATTCAGGTTGTTGATACAATTCAGTTCCTCGTGATTGTTGAACTGAAGTACACATTTTATGGCTTGATGTCATCTGGGAATTGCATTTGGTTCCTAGAAGCTGTTCTTCAGTCTTTACATGTAGCTCCCTCAGTCTTCTAGCTGGCAGTGGTATCAGAAATCCTTCTCATATGTCAAATCTGTCTGACTTCCCCTTCTGCCACCATCAGGAGAAAGCTCTCAAGATATTAAGGGCTCATCCAGCCCACCTGGGTAATTGATCTATATTAAGGTCAACTGTGACATACAAAATTAATGTAATCATGGGAGTGATAGCTCATTATATTCAAATTCTAGGGACTAGAGCTGGGTATCTTTGGGGAAACATTTTAGAAATTCTGCTTACCGGATACAGAATTTTACAGGTTTAAATACATGGTTTTGTGAAAAGTAATACTATAAGGAAGTCAAGATATTTGATATCTAGATCTGACATATCCACTAGTTATATGTGTCTCCATGAGCAATATATTTACCTGTCTAACCTAAGTTTTCTCCTATGCAAAAAAATTGTATTATATAATCCCTAGCTTTCTTTCTATTCAAAAAGAGCCTAATATTTGAAAGACTAATATGGATCAGTAAACTAAACAATACACTATAGACTCTATAGGTTTCTTTGTTTTCCAGAGATATATCCCTACACTCTAGTTTGACCTATATCACAAAGCTGGACTTATCCTTCCAATCGGCTTTCTCTCCATAGTATTATATCTGCCAGTATATCCATCTCTTCCTTTGATATCCAACTCCTATGCCACTAACTTCACTTCTTATGATGATCTAGTAGTAGGAATCTCAGATTCTTTACAGGTCATAAATGGGCAAAAAAATCTTCATCAAGAGGGGAGTGTTTTGTTCTGGCTAGCTGTGGGAAGAGAGAGAATTAGGAAAACAACAGATCAGGAGATAAGTGAAGAAAAAATGAGGTCTCATTGTTTAGACCTTATTCCATTTGGTGACACATCAAGAAGTTGGCAGGAAGGTGACAAATTTCTAAAACCGATTCATCAAAATTTTTGTGAGTTGGGTACTCTTAATCAATTAAGTGATGCCTCTGAAAACTGTATGCAGTATTGCACTCCATTTCAACATATTCTTTATGCCTTAGAATAAATTCCTTATTGTACTCTAGAGGACTTGAATGAAATTTTATAAGACTCTCCTGACATAAGTTGTACACAGGGCTCTTATCTCAAATATTAGTACATCTCGATTAAATGTAAAATAAAATCTTAGAACAAGTGGGATATCTTATATAGAGAATAGGTCCGTATACCTTCTATGAAAAACTAGGGGTGGATTTTTTTGAAAAGAAGCATTCTATAATTAGAACTTTGTAAATGTATCAGTATGTTTCCTTTGAATAGATTAGTTTTGGTAACTTACATAAATGTGCAGAAGACGGTATGTTTGTGCTACTGTTCTGAAAGCAAGGGGATATTCTTATTAGCTTTATCTCCATCTGTGTATAAAATAACCAGACAGCACTTGTTAATAATGTCAAATTATCTTTGTGAAAATTTGACCAAGGAGCTCTCTTTCAAAACCCTTTAGCTAGTATCTTTCAGAAAACTGAATGCCATCTGCTGATGTGAGACCATGTAACATAGCAACTACAGCTCTTTAGCAGGAAGATACTACACTAGCCAGACAGCTGACTTTGGTTGGGTAATAACAAATAACCATTTGTTTTTAAGAGAAACCATGTTCAAATATTTCAGTTATTTTCATGCTTTCCAGAAAATTATCAGACTTATGGTATCTAGTTTGCTTCCCTTTAACTGGGAATGTATTATATTTATAGAATGAAGAAAATCATTTACACACATAATTTATCTACTTTTATAATTCAGAGTATTTCACTGTACTTGCATTTAGAATTCAATTCCAATACAAATTATGAAACCAAAAATAATTGACTTATCAAGCACTACCTGAGTGTGCCAATAGTTATATTTAATGTGCCCTGTGGATCACTGGACTGCAGGAAACAGATATTCCTCTATACTTCATCATCTGAAAATAACAGATTATATTACGACTCTTTGGTTTGGCTGTGGTTGGTCAGCCCATCTATCTATCTATCTATCTATCTATCTATCTAGAAAGAGAGGGATAGGGTTTTACAGATTTACACAAGATGAACAAAAACATATCATGAAGAAAAAATACATATTCAATAGCATTGATTCATACTGAGCCTGCTTAGCCTACTCCTACCTTAAAATCAACAGCAGATTTTTTTCCCGCTATTCTTGCTTAAATGTCTGTTTTCCATTCTCAACTCATGCTTACTCAATTATTTTATCTCTTCGTGCCATAAATTAACACTTGAAAATACCAGTACATTACATAGCTGATAAGTATATCCGGGTAATCTTTTCCACCAATGTATTCTTCTAGCACCTTCACAGACAGCATATTTATTGTGTAAAGAAAAAGAATGAAAAAAAGAAAATAGACAGTTGTAGCCATATTTATTGTGTCTATGTGTACCGATTATCAAGTCATAGAGAGTGAATGTCCTTTTAATGGTGCCTATATTGAATTAGAGAATAGCGACGGGAATCGCTATACTGCAAATCTAGCAGTATAAAATTTACTCTGATAATAATTTATCCTAATTGCTAGGCTACCACTTAATCCAAGTGGTCTGAAAGACTTACTGCACTTTTCTATTTATATTACTGTCTAGGAATAAGTCATAGCTGGATGAAAGAGTTCTTAAATTTTAAAGAACCACAGAAGAGATCTACCCAACTTATTTTGATCCAGAAAATGATTATTACAACTATAGTTGATATATATCAGCTTTGGTTGCCTTTGATTATGAAATAAGACATGTTCATATATTTGCTAAATTTGCTAAATTAAAACTATTTGAAGCTCTCAACAGGTTTACTCAGAAACTAGCCCAACTTCAAGGGGCCCTTTTATTTTGGGGGGCCCCTAAGACACAGTTCACACTTCTACAGGTCAGTCTACCAGCTGCTCCCACCACGTTATGCTACACTTGATAACACATTTTCTTTATTTAAATTTAAAATAAATTATATATTTTAATCTATACAACAAGATGATTTGTTATACACATACATAATGAAATGATTACTGTAGTCAAACTAATTAAGGTGCTATTACAGGAGTGGTTTTTATGGTGCAAGTGTGCCTCAGCTTTTCCTACCATTTTGATGTGGGTATTTTCTTAGTAGCCCAGTGTAGTGTGTAGAAGTCTCTCAACTAGTTCTGGATTTCCCTCAGAGGGAATTGATCTATGCGTAGCTGTGTATTCTGTGGGTCCCTGGGAACAGGGAAAGTCAGGAGCCTACTATTCTGCCATTTTCTTGACCCATTAATGTATTTTGTTTTCTTGCTTCAGCTACTATTTCTTTAGAGCCATAATGCAGATTTGAGGGTTGAAGATTTGAAGAAAATTGACCAGACTATTATACACATCACAGGCAATCTTCTAAAGAGATTACAAAAAAAAAAAAAGGAAATCTTACACTTTCATATGGTCAGGCAGATATAATCTATTACATATGTGTTAACTGTCTTTATCCAAAGGAAAGATAAAACTTCTTCATTTTCACCACCAGCAGCAGACTACTACTTGGAGCCTGGCATCTACACTAAATTCCCACAATGACAAGGAGACAGGATGCTAGTCTCTTTAATAAACATATTTAAAAAGATGGTTCTATGTCCCCCAAGAAAGACATTTCTGGGATGCAGAACTGGCAAGAGTCTTATTTAGCTTTTGAAAAGATTTACATACAACTTAAAGGGACAGACAAAATATTTACAATATCAAGTTCTCTAAAGAAAATACTAAAAGAAAAAGGAAGTGGAATTCCCTTTCTCTTTTGACAACAGAAAAAAGTTCTTTATTTGTTTGTTAGTTTTAGATTTGTATTTTCCCTTACATGATCCTTTCACCAATCTGTGCTACAAATATCACTGGAAATGAAGCAGTTCTGCTTAGGGAGGTTTACTCAAAATTATACACAAAATTGTTTAGTCAGTTTATACCCTTAATTCTCCTAATTTGGGGGGTTGAATTAAGGTCTTGAGGCAGATAGTAAAGAGATGCCCTTCTGTGCCCTCCTTTTTCCTCTTCTCTGCACCAAGTCAACTTACCTCCTCCTGTGGTTACAAGCCCCCCCTGCATGACGCTGGAGTCAGGCTATAGTGGTGGGGGTCATAGGATCACAGACCCAAGAGATTACCAGCCTAAATATGCTATTAGATGGCAAAAAGTGGAATAAGGCATATTGGTATACAGAGGAATTTCAGTCCTTTTATAAAATCAAAAGGTCTGTAAATAATTTATGTTACTGAATGTGTGGTTTCCTATTTAATGTCAGTTTGTATGTGTATGTGCAGAAAAAATTACTTTACTTTGAAAATATGTATAACTCTTCTTTTCCTGTAACTGAGTTCCTCATAAGTTAAATATTGGTCTCAAGACTCCTAGTCTACTCTGTTAAGAACTACTGCAGTACTGTCATTTATTTAATCAAAACTACAGTGAGGTACCACTTCACACTGGTCAGAATGGCCATCATTAAAATGTCTACATATAACAAATGATGGAGAAAGTGTGGAGAAAAGCGAACCCTCCTACACTGTTGGTGGGAATGTAAATTGGTGCAGCCACTATGGAAAACAGTATTGAGGTTCCTCAGAAAGCTAAAAATAGAGTTACCATATAATCCAGCAATCCCACGCCTGGGCATATATCCAGAAAAAACTAATTCAAAAAGATACATGCACCCCCTATATTCACAGTGACACTATTCACAATAGCCAAGACATGGAAGCAACCTAAATGTCCAGCGACAGATGAATGGATAAAGAAAATGTGGTACATATATACAATGGAATACTACTTAGTCCTAAAAAAGAATGAAATAATACCATTTGCAGCAACATGGATGGAACTAGAGGTTATCATACGAAGTGAAGTAAGTCAGAAAGACAAATACCATGTGATATCACTTACATGTGGAACCTAAAATATGACACAAATGAACTTATCTACGAAACAGAGATGGACTCACAGACATACAGAACAGACTTGTGGTTGCCAAGGGTGAGGGAGTGTGAGGGAGGGATGGAGTGGCAGTTTGGGGTTAGCAGACACAAACTCATATATAGAATGGATAGACAACAAGGTCCTACTGTATAGTACAGGGAACTGTATTCAATATCCTGTGATAAACCATAATGGGAAAGAATTTTAAAAAAGAATGTATATAAATATATATATATAAATATATATATGTATAACTGAATTACTTTGCTGTACAGCAGAAATTAACACAACACTGTAAATGAAACCATACTTGAATCAAAAAAGCTTAAAAAGCAAAAAGTAAAATAAACTTGATTTATTGTATATGTATATCGTTCACGTATGTTTAAGACCATATAATGTAGATTTTAATTGCTAACTAGTTATAAATCTGAAAAGAGTTGAATATAAGTTGCTCAGGCTAAATTCTGCAAGAATGATTTTACCTAAGGGTAGTGCTGACAACCAGCAGTCAATATTTTGATTTAACAATCTAGACCTGTAGTGTCAAATAAGATAGCCACTAGGCACGGAGCACTGGAAATGTGGTTAGTGCAAACAGGGAATTGAATTTTTACTTTTTTTTACTCTTAATTAACTCAAATTAAAAGAAACAGAGTTTCAAAATGGTTGTGCTATTTTCTTTCTCACTAATATCACACTGCGTATGAAAGAGATTAACTTGAAATAGCAAGGGAAGGAAAAACTGATTTGTGACCTGACTAGACAGGTATGAGAATTCATGTTGAAACTGAAACTTTTTATAATATGACAGATCAATAATAATGATTTTATACATTTTTCTAATGTGAATCAATATACAGAAAATTTTAATTATAATCAACAGCATTATGTTTATTGGCTGTAAAAACTACATAATTTTGTTTATATTGATAAAATTATAGTTGCTTTTCAATTTGATATTAATAATCCTGAGTAGACTCAACAGTGAGGGAATTTTTCTCTTGCTAGTCTTCTCTCCTATGTAAGGGTTACCTTGTGAAGCATATGAAATAATAGTCTTTAGGCTTTCTTCTTAGAAAAAACAGGCAGAATAGTGAGAAGTTAGAGCCTCCTGGAAAGACTGCTTTGAAACCTGACAAATTTCCTCATATATTCAAGGACTAGAACAATGGTTAAGAGGACACTGAGAAAGCATGAACATATAGAAGAAAACCAGAAGTAAGCATGAAAAAGAAAATACTTTCTATGCAAATCAATATAATTTTTAACCTAAAAATTCACTTTAAATTTATAATATTTAAATTTGGCTTTTTCTGGGTTTCCACTAATATCCATAACACTTTCCCTAAATGCATAACTGCCATCTACTTTACTTACTATTTGTTTCATTACATTTGAACAGTGGTCCTTCAAAGGAAGGAACCCAAATCCAAAATATTATACACATAAAATTGGATTGGGATATTTAAAAAAGACATTTCTCTGAGAACACTATAGGCAATATTGCCAAACTGAATACTCTCTAGTGAGGAATCCATGTCCTCATTCTTATGCTATTTTCTGATTTTTCTTTTCTCTTGCTAGAAGTATGGTCACATTTATTTCTAATAAGGCATTGCTGTCTGTCTTTGAATTCTCGTGGATTGATTTTTTTTTTCTTCTACTGGCTCTCTTTTACCATGGTTTCTAAATAGTCTCTTACAAATATGGTTCTCTGATTTGCTTTTGCTTCTCCTGTTAGCTTTCTTATAAAGGACTAGTTTCCCAGCAATGCTACTAGGAGAAACATCCCTCAAACATGTGATCAAGCCCTCTACAGATGATATTGCTTGGTTCCTGCCTTTGAAGACCTCTGTTCATCAATGATGCAAATACCAGGAAACACAGAAGTAAATTATGATTTTGAATTTAAGAACATAACTTTAGATTTAACTCCTTTATGTGGTAACTACCCTCAAACAAAAATCGGGAGCATTCCAAAATGTAATCTGGAAGTATCTTAAGCAACACTTAGTAAGTTTCAGGCACAGGAACAGTTAGAAACACATTCAGTATATTTAGACATTTTATTTTACTTCTTCTGGAGTTAGTTAGAACAGAAAAACTGAAAGCAGACCCTCTATGTGAAAGGACTTACTCCTGATAATTTTTGTTTTCTTGTACCTTCTTCCCAAAATAGATGGCATTTTTGCAAAAAAGTAAGCTATGTAAGTCAGTAACAAAATGAAGGGAAGGCTGAAGAGAAGCTAAACATATTTACCCCTCACTGGAGATCACACATACATAAAGACAATGAAAGAAGTTTAGAGCTAGAAAGGAAACCAGTGACCAACAAATTTGATGATTTCATTCTGAATATGAGGAAAACAAGACCCAGGGTCGTTAAATAATAACTAGAAATTTTAGATCTAACTATTGCTGTGTCCAAACCTTATCCCCTTTTATCCTTAGCTTGGGAATCAGAATTGATGGTTCAAAGGCCCTCAGACATACCAAGGGTTCTACAACCTGGCTGCATATTAGAATTACTTGAGGATCTTTTAAAATTAACTATGATTGGCCCTGCTCCTTGAAATTGTTGTTGTAGAGTGAGGCGGATATATCCAAATATTTCAAAAGCTTTCTGTGTTTCTCTAAAGTTCAGCCAGAGTTGAGATCCATTTCCAAGGGACCTGAAGCCTTTTTACACCAAAGTGGTCACCAACTTAGAATTAGTGATCTATTAGCTCAAGTTTGATAGTATTCGTAATTTTTGTAATCTTTAATACACAACATATATTTCTTTGTGGAACCCACTAATTCATCTAGATATACTGGATTTTACTTTAAAAAAATCTCCATTCAAAATCCATTACCTGTTTGACACATTATTTATAACATCAGACTCTGATATGCTGGGTTGAAGTTCAAAATATTTATCAGCTGATAAACTTCCATGATGAATGAGACAGGAAAGAGAAATCTTGCACAAACATCTTTCTCCCTCTGTTCATAAGCAACACTGTCTTTTCTTCTAGTAGATTATAAAGATATATCAAAACAATTTGCCAATAAAATATACCTGAATGATATAATGTTGGCATATGGCCACATTATATTGAAAAACTAAATATGTTGAGAAAATTATTATTCCCCAACCTTGAAACCTTTACAGACTGTTGAACACTAAAATAGGGCAATATTTCTTTAAAATAGCTAAGAACAGTAAGTAAAGTTAAATAATATATCCTCCATCAGCTCTCAAGGAAAAATAAATCTGCTTTGTCAATTCACCTCAAGAGAATAGTTTAATTATATTTCCATTGTAGCTGTCCTTTCTGAGGTTATCATATCTGAAAGAAACTAGCCATAAAGCCTGAACTAGGCATCTTCTGGGAGCCCTAAAACATACGAACATGGATACAGGAATCAATGAGATTTCTTTCCTGATCCACACTCTTTCCCAGAAAGTACAAAATAGTGCCCTTATATTCCAAACAGTGGAAAATGTAGTTTCTTTTTAATCAAGATATGTCTTTAAGCAATAAAATGCACAAGTCTTACGTTCAGGTTGATGAAATTGACAATTACATAGCCCCAAATAACTACCATGCAATAGAAAATATAGACATTTGCATCACCCTGGAGTTTTCCTCAATGTCCCTTTATAGTTATTTTGCCCAACCTTGTCCACCCAGTGGCAGCAACTTTCTAATCTCTACCACCAATAGTTAGTTTTACTTGTTTTCTCAAGTTTGGCTTCTTTCATTCAAAATTATGTCTTGAGGTCTTGAAGTTCAGTCATCAGAAGTTCATTCCTTTATACTGTTAAGTAGTATTTCATTGTATGGCTGAGCCATACTTCATTTATCTATTCTCTTGTTAATGAACAACTGTTCTTCTGTTTTGTTTTGCCTTTGTTTGTTTCTGCAGTGCTAGCTCTTATGAATAATGCTGCTATGAATATACTGTTATGAGCATATATTTTCATGGAAATTAATTGCAAAGTATAGTGTAAACATACGTTTAAAAGAAACTGCCAAAGAATTCTCTAAATTGTATTACCACTTTTACATTCCCAGCTGCAGTACATGGATTCCATTTGCTCTCTATCCTCACCAACATTTTGCGTTTTAAGTCTTTTTGACTTTAGCCCTTATGTTTTGCAATGACAGGGAAGACTTAAGAGCTGCTATAATGTGCAGTTTTTGTGCAGGCATTTTTGTGCAGATAGTATTTTTTTGCAGCTTTTTCTATAGAAATTGGAACACAGTAGAATGTAATATATTTTTTATATCAATTATTACTTAAATAAAAATTATTACTCCTGGCAGGAGAGAGTTAAATATTTTGAGCATAGCTAACATTTTCAAGATTTCTTAAACTATGTGAGTGGGATATAAATATTTCTGACTTTAATCATGTGGGTGTGTATTTTTCTCCTCTAGTTGTCTACAGCTCTTATTTAGAAACTGCTGCCACGATTACGTGAATCAAAGTGTTAAAATAAGCATATATTTCCAAAGCTAAAATATGTATTCTGAAATACTTCTTTGCTCTTACCACACAGGACACTAACTTACTAATAGCAGTGACTGAAGCAAATTACTATCAAAGCCTGTTGAGCACCCTTAGCAGATAATTTTGTTCTTAGGAGAAGTCACAAGTGTGCTATAAAAGACTTTTTCCCTTTGTGCACTGATATTTCTTGGCTCCACTTTCTGTCCCAAACTGTGGTACTTTCTTAATGACCTCAATTGGGGAATATTTGCTTTGTAAAGTTGTTTTTCTCTGTTTGTCCAGTGTGTTCTGTATTTAACATTTTGTCCTTTTCCCTTTGGTTCCAGAACCTACTTATACATTTTCCCTTTTAACGTGTTGTCTAAGGTCATAGGCTAATTCCAGGATACACCCTTGTCTAGTCATTCCTTCTGTGAACAAATGCTGGATCACAGATTTTCCATTCTTGCTTGCCTGAGAGTGAAGTATAGAGGTTTTTCTCTGAAGCCAGGGTTCTATGTCTGGTTACAGAAGTCACAAATGGCAAGCAAGGTGACCTTAATATTCCTTAATTATAATACTACCCTTCATCTATAGATTTTCCATATGCAGCTGAGGATACTTTTTGCTAAAACTGACTTTGCATATTCTCCCAACCACTGTACCCTCTCAATGGAAGGCGACTGGAGGCATGGAGCAATTGAACTAATGTTCAACTTAGACTACTCTCATGCACTTGACACGGAAAAAATCGTCAAGTTCATGATGCTGTCAGTTCTTATACAAGTTATCCTTTAGGACTTATTCTCACATTGTGAGTATGATGGTGCGAGTAGATTCAAGCTTTCTTTCTATGACAACTTACTCCCCTTCTCTTTTCAACTTTTTACTGAAGTATAACATACATATATAAAAGTACACAAATCACAAGTGTGTATAGTGCAATACATTTCACAAAGTAAACAAGCCTCTGTAACTGCTAATAAAAGCAAGAAATTGAATATCTCCATTGCACAAGCAGTGCTCCTTGTATGCCTTCTAGTCAACACTACCCCCTGCCCCAAAGATAATCCTAAATTAACTGGGACACCAACTATTTGATTTGCCTCTTTACTAAATTATAAATAAAGGAAATCTTACAATATGTCAAGCTCCTTTTAGTCAACATTGTTTTTGAAATTAATCCATGTTTTAGTAGAGTAATAATTAGTTTATCTCGATGCTATACAGCAGAGGTCAGGAAACCTTTCCTGTAAAGGGCCAGATACTAAATTTTGTATGCTTTGCAAGCCATATAGGTTGTGTTGTAATTATTCAACTGCTGTTGTAGCACAAAAGAAGCTGCAGATATATGTAAACAAGAGTGTGACTGTGTTCTAATAAAACTTTATTTACAAAAACAGGTAGTAGGCCAGCTGGGCCAGATGGTTTTAATTTGCTGATTGGCAAAATCCCCTTGAAGGGGGACTGCCCAGTCTCCTTGAAGGCCTGGTTTCTGAACTGCCTTGGCAGTTACTTGGCTGAGTGATGAGATGTGCAGTTCAAAAGGAGTGTGGCAGGTACCACAGACAGGACCAAAGCAAAACAAGCCATTATCCTGCCAGGGTCTGGGTTGATTTTAAAGACTGCTCAAAAAGTCTCATACTGAGACCACTGCCAATTTTCAAGTAGTTGATAAAAAAATTTTATAGAGTTTTATGGAAATAAGGCAGAAAAAACATATGTATTGATTTTTAGAATAATAAAGAATGAAGATACCCCAATACCTTTATAACTAGCTAGTTCCTTTCTTTTTTTTTTTTTTTTTTGTGGTACTAAGGCCTCTCACTGTTGTGGCCTCTCCCGTTGCGGAGCATAGGCTCCGGACGCGCAGGCTCAGTGGCCATGGCTCACGGGCCCAGCCGCTCCGCGGCATGTGGGATCTTCCCGGACCGGGG
The DNA here is from genome assembly GCF_008692025.1 of Phocoena sinus. Classification (NCBI taxonomy): domain Eukaryota; kingdom Metazoa; phylum Chordata; class Mammalia; order Artiodactyla; family Phocoenidae; genus Phocoena; species Phocoena sinus. The sequence continues at coordinate 90,891,587 of NC_045765.1, read as the reverse complement.
CGCGAACCCGTGTCCCCTGCATCGGCAGGCAGACTCTCAACCACTGCGCCACCAGGGAAGCCCTCCTTTCAATTTTTGAAAAGCTATATAATAAATCGTATTGCCAGATTTGCTTGTTGATGTTGAGTTAACATGAGCAAAAGAAAACTATTTGTTCCATCATCAAATTGCTGAGCTCGAAATATTTACTTCTATAGAATCCACAAGCCTATGTTGACCATGGGTAATTGCCTGTTTTATGATTTGAGTCACTCTGATTAACTTTATAATTGACTAGGTCACCCTAATATAAAGTTTCAGCTTTTTAAAAAAGTCTAACACTTTTTTGTTTTAATTATAGTTTTACTTCATATCTCAGGGGAAATTCCCAGCCCTTTTTTTTAGTTCCATATTATTTTAATTTTATTTTATGTTAGAATAATCTATGTAGTATACAGTCAATGCTCTTTTTCTAAAGTTTTAAAAATGACTTAAAAATGTCTGTATTAAAGATAAAAAACTTGAATATTTATCCATTTTCATAGTTAGTTTTAAAATACATCAAAGTATTGAATGACATGTGAAAAACACTAAGCAGAGCTCATCATTATTATCTTTGTTTCATGAATAAATTAGCAAGTGAAAATTAGGTTTCATGAATTAATATCAAAGGATTAGTCTGTTCCTGACAATAGGTTAATAGATGGCAGAGTAAGCTACAAAGACCTTGCTTTTAAATAATTGGTATCATCTATTGTATACTTAGATATAGGAATTTATTCTATGAATATATTTCCTTGGAAATCTACTGAATCAAATGTAAAGATTTATGTTGCAAGATGAATTATTTTTTCCTTTCAAATAATTTTCAAATGTAATATGAATGGGTTACCAGTTACCATCAGTTGGCAAAATAAAATGTATTAAATGTCATAAAAGGTAGGCAATACAGTAAAATATCACTGAAAGCAAGACATAAAAATTAATTTGTTACTCTAACAGCTATAAATTATAAAATAGTTGAAGAAATAGTTTTTCAATGCAATCATATCAGTAAATACTTACACTTCATCTGTTAATGTAATCTCCTAAAGTACTTGGACAAGTTTTTCATTGTCATAAATGGTTTAATAAACATTACTGTAAACATATTTATAAAACTCAATTGCTGAGTAAAACTTGTAAAACACATGGAACAAATCCCAAGATGAACTACACTTTCCTGTTCTGTTTTAGTTTTCTACCAGAAGACTGAATTGATGCTGCTTTATTATTTATACAGTTTTAATTCATCTGTATCAACTATACTTTCTTAAAGTTGCTTTAGTTCCCAAACATTATATCTAAAGAGTTACAGACCTGGTATTTTGAGCTGTCCAGTTCTTCACAGGAGCTTATAATTAAAACATAGAGCAAAACCTGAAATCAAGGACTACTCTGGTAACTCAGTGTCCAAGAACCTCCAACTTGCTTTCTGAGAAAAGGAAGGAAACAGTGCACTAGACACAGTACATTGGAGGTGTCTCTGGACTTGTATTTTCTGCTAAAGGAGCTCAGAACATTTAGGAAGAGCCACTCAATCATTAATGTACTATGGGCCAATCCAACACCACCTCTGACATTGATTAATTAAAATAATTTTTTTGTTTCATTCATATGTTTAAGCACTTATTTTTTAATAATGTTTTTAATAATGTTGCCTAATAATGGAAATAATGGAATAGAAACTAAGGATTTTTCTGTTTATTTATGCATTTCAGACATATTTATCCAGGTGAACAAGCCCATGGATAACTACATTTAACTCTATACTTAAATCTCTAAACAATGCATAAAACAAATATATTTCTGAAAAACATTTTTTGCTTCTTTATTTCATTATTTATAAATGGAACAATAATTTTTTGTATAGATCCTGGCTATCTATAGATCATAGATTTTATTGACTCTGATCAATAGTAGCCATTAAATTATTAATTTTCTCTGAAAGTAAAAGAGAGTGATTATCAAGCTAGCATTGATAGGTTCACAATAAGTGAAAATATTGGAAGCTGATTTAAAAGTGAAATGACATAAGTTGTGAAAAGACAGATGTGCAATAAATTGGAAGAAAAAACTACACTTAAGTATGTGGAGAGCATGCATAAAATTTTTTAAAAGTCATTTCTGGGCTTCACTGGTGGCGGAGTGGTTGAGAGTCCGCCTGCCAATACAGGGGACACGGGTTCGTGCCGCGGTCCGGGAATTCCCACATGCTGCGGAGCGGCTAGGCCCGTGAGCCATGGCCGCTGAGTCTGTGCGTCCGGAGCCTGTGCTCCGCAACAGGTGAGGCCACAACAGTGAGAGGCCCACGTACCAAAAAAACAAAAAACAAAAACAAAAAAGTCATTTCCACATAGGTTCAAATACAGCATTTTCTTTGCAGAGAGTATGAGTTAGTACTACATTTGTTTTTTAAACATCTAAAAATAGGCTGGTATCCTGTTAGTAAGGACTGAAGTAAGCCAACCTCTGTTTTAGCTGCCATGATAATCATCAGAGAATAATGTTCCAGTTTGAGACCCTGTATTTTAATAATAGCAGAGAAGAGAAATCATGATTAATGACTTAAGAAACAAGACCTATAAGATAGATAAAAAGAACTAATTTTATTAATCTTGGAGGCAAAGAAAGAAAATATATATAGGTGAACCTGAAATACAGGTTAAACAAAATAATTTCCTTGGTCAAAAAAGATATACTTGAATAAAAATAGGTAGGATTCAGCTCATTATTTATCATTTGTAGGAATTTTTCTTTTCAGAAAATATGTATTTAAATAAAACTAGCTTCATTTTTTCCATAGTTGAATATATATTGACCTTAATGTGCTAGTTCAGAAACTTAATCTTAATGCAAATAAATCAGTGAATTTTGAGTTTTTTTCAGTGAATGACACATTTCCTGTTCCTCCTTTTTGTTTCCGTGTACTTGAAGTTCTGGGTGATTTGGACATAGAAGGGCAACTGACAATTAATCAACATATTCTTTCCCTGCTGGCTTTGACTGACATTTCTATGCAACCCTCTTGTTCCCATGCAAGCCATTATGCCTCCTGTTAATCCCAGACATGACCCTTCTTAGAGCCCCTGGTCCTCTCTCAGATACTTCCATACTCCTTTAACAGAAATATTTAGATAATCTCTTATAACAGCAGTCCCCAACCTTTTTGGCACCAGGGACCACTTTCATGGAAGACAATTTTTCCATGGACCAGGGGGTGGGGGGATGGTTTGGGGCTGATTCAAGCACATTACATTTATTGTGCACTTTATTTCTATTATTAGTACATTGTAATATATAGTGAAATAATTATACAACTCACCATAATGCAAAATCAGTGGGAGCCCTGAGCTTGTTTTCCTGCAACTAGATGGTCCCATCTGGGGGTGATGGGAGACAGCGATACCCGAAGTATGTTGCTTATGTCCAGTCTACTCCATAAAATGCAGCTTAATTGTCACTTGCCACTCACTGATAGGGTTTCAATATGAGTTTGCAAGCAATTTATTTATTATGGTCTCTGGGCAGTCAAACCTCTCTGCTAATGATAATTTGTATTTGCAGCCGCTCCCCAGCACTAGCATCACAACCTCAACTCCACCTCAGATGATCAGGCATTAGATTCTCATAAGGAGCGTGCAACCTAGATCCCTTGCATGCACAGTTCACAGCAAGGTTCATGCTCCTATGAAAATCTAATGCCGCCACTGATCTGAGAGGAGGTGGAGCTCAGGCAGTAATGTAAGCGATAGGGAGCAGCTGTAAATACAGATGAAGCTCCACTCAGTTGCCTGCCACTCACCTCCTGTTGTGCAGCCCAGTTCCTAACATGCCACGGATTGGTACCGGTCCATGGCCCAGGGGTTGGGGACCCCTGTCGTATAACATTCTGAGGCATGAGCAACTTGTAAGGTGTCGCAGACCTTTCTCTTTCACTGAGCCAGGGATGTATTTCTAGCCTTCTGTTGCTACAATGGAACTTTGGGAAAGGGACCAGTGCCTCCCAAGTTTTACATTGAAAGGGAAGCACCTGTTTTCATTGTTGTTTCATTCTTTCCATTAACAGATTCTAAAATTTAACTAGGATTCTAACTTACCCTTATTCCAAGTTGTGGATTAATGAGATGGGTTTGGTAAAAAAGATGTCTTCCCTCAGGGACAACAATACCTTGCTTTAAATCAACATTTAGCCCCTCTCCTATCAATGCCCACCATTTCATTTCTTTCACTGAAATAAAATAGAATCTTACACCATTTTTCCAAATATTTGTTTTTATGCCATAAATTTCATTTGTGAAATCCTTCAGATATTTTCTTTTCTAATCAGATGGCAGGCTATAAAGACTCAAATCCTCCTCTCCCACCCCCAAAAAAATCAAAAGAAGATTAGTGAGTTGCACTCAGTGTTTTTCTCAGAGATGCAAGTTAAAAAATATTTGAAGTTCAATTATATAATTGACTACATTAACAGAATTAGCGAAAAAATAAAGATTGGTTTCATTAGGGGCAGAAAAGGCAATTGAAAAATCCAACATTCATTCATGATAAAAAGAAAAGAAATCTTACAGATTTGGATTAGAAGGAAATTTCCTCAACCTAAAAAGTGACATCTAAAAGATGTTATAGATAAATTATTCAATAATTGGTGAATTATTGAACTATTTAAATCCTTCTAAGTTAAGAACTAGTCAAGGATATCAACTCTCCCTCTCCTATCCAACATTATAAAGAGATCTTAGTACAGTGAGAAAAAGAAAAAGTAGTATAAACTTAGAAAGGAAGGCATTAATCTGTCTTCATACAACATAACAGTTCACATAGAAAATCTAAAAGGTTTACAGAGTTTGAGGTCAAGATTTAAAATCATTAATATTGCTGTATATTAGCAACAGACAATTGAAAAATAAAATTTTAAAAATTCTATTTACCTTGACATCAAAGTCATAAAAAATCATATGCTTAGGCAGCTTTACCAAAATATAAATAACTTTATTGAGAGAAATTAGGAATGAAAATAGCTTAATGGTTCGAAAGAACACTCTTCATATGTCAATTTCCTCAAACTGATTTATAGATTCAATTCAATTTCAATGAAAACAACAGACTATTTTGTAGAAATCGAGGAGCTGAATCTAAAATTTACAGATTAGGGAAAGCACTGATTTTAGACAATATGATAGGATCATTCCCTGGTGTCACCCTAAATATATATTTTATTCTTTTGTCCTTTGCAGGCAGAACTCTATGCCAGGTGACTTGAAGAAAGAAGTAGTGTGCACATATTTAAACAACTCTTTTAAGACTTTATAAGACTACCAATTCAAAGACATATTTTCTTTTATTTCTAAACTTGATCAACTTAATTATGATTTGACAGTTGTAATAACCCCAAAGTTACAAATCTCCTCCCTATATTTTCTTGTTCTAAGGTTAAATAAAATATGATTACTGCAACTCATACAGACTGTTAAAATTAGGAAATTAAATGTTCCTATGGTCAGAGCACTTTGGGATAAAAAAAAATTCTTCAACATTTTGAGAGTTTATATTTCATTTGATAGGCTATTAATTTTTAATAGCCTTAATATTTGAACACAGAATTTGCTCAAAAGAGGTATTCAAAATGAGAAAATATTACATTTTGAAAGACAACTAATTAAATGTTAATAAAATTTATTCTAAATGTTATAGTTTGTGAAATTAGCACAATGCTGTAAATCAACTATACTTCAATAAAAAAATAGAGAATAAGAAAAAGAATTTTTTAAAATTATTAACTGAGCACCTACTAATGCTCATGTACAGTTTTAGCCCTTGGGCTTCAGCTTGTGGAGGGCATAGAGTGAAGGAGATGACCCCTATTTATTCTTTAACTCAAGCACCTAACTCATTTGCCAAATAGTGCTATCTTTTCCGGATAAATTATTCAAACCATATTTTTTAAAGTATATTTAGTCATAAGGTTAAGCATGAACTAATGTGGGATAGAAATGCAGACAATATGGGGCAACACAAACAAATCCCCCCAAATGAAAGTATATTTTGGAAAGTCCATGCAATCTTCTCTCTCTGAATTCCACTTACAACTAACATCTCTGTATTTTCACTGTTCTCAACTGTTCAGGGTATAGGTTTGATATTTACACAACTTACTGGAAAAACATCTTAAAATGTGAATTTTTTTTGTTTTATTCAAAGAACATGACACTGAAAGATGAGAATTCAGCAACACCGTCTTGCTAATCTGAAACAATCATACTAATTTTGGAGGGGAAAATCTGGTTACTTGAGCTCAGAAAAACAGCATATTTACCACAAAAATTCAGAAGGCATACTTTAAGCAGATAACATGCATGGTTTCATTCAAACTTTTCCATAATTTGAGTAAATGCATGTCTAATAAAAGATGTGTGTGTAAATACGGAGTTTAATTTCATATTGCACTGCTCCACTGACTGAATATTCAAGTGATCACCTGCTCAGAAATTTCTGGTTAGCTCATTTGAGAGCTTCTGACCTATGAAACTTATTACAGAAAGCTGAATCATGTGGCCCAGAGTGGCAGTATTAATTAATGTCCTCATAATGATCATTGGCTTAATCACACATATAATTTAACTTTAAGAAGTCCTGTGTCAGCTTTTATCAAGGTGTTTAGAGTTATAGCACAAAGAGTTATCCATGCAATATTTGATTAGTAATCTCTAACAAGCTCACTTTTTTCTTTAATTTTTTTCTTTTCAGATTTCCATTTCCATTTGAGGTTTCTTCCAATAATAAAAGGCAAAAAACATTGTAAAGGTAATAATGATGAACAAATACATTCTTTATTACTGTACCCATGTTTTGTATCAGCCAAACCTGTCCATTATAAATAGGTTAATACATAAACAACATTGCATATATACTTAAATAGATATTTAACTAATCAAAAACTAAATACATAAAGAAATTTTAGTGCCATCCATCAAGAGCATACTGTCAGACACTCTGTTAGGTGCTTAATATATATTATGTTTAATTCTCACAGCAACTCTACAAGGTTAATGAGAAATCTCATTACATATAAGAAGACTGCTTGAGCAGTTAATGGAAACTCGTTTGAGCCCACACAGCTAACAGAAAAGAGGCCCAATTAAAACCAAGTCTTTTGGCCCCAAATCCTGTTCATCCTGTTATGTTATGTTGCTATCAGGTGCTATGAGGTCAAAATGCAACAGATTAACTCTTTTACATGTTTTATTTTGTTTTATTGAGAACAAGGTTTTCAAAGTCCAGTATGTGTTCACAAAAATTCGAAACAAAATTTTCATTTTGCATAATGATACAAGGACAGTAACCCCGACACTCCTTTCCATGGCAGTATGAAAATTATGCATTCCTAAGGTGATCCTCAAAATTAGTAGCATTAGGACTCAAAGCCTTCTTCTTTTTTTTTTTATTTACAGCTCCACTGCATAAAACCAACACCCACCCCTACCTGCTCCCAAAATGACCTTGATAAGAAACAGATATATTAACAAATACATTTTCCCTCTTCCTATCTTCTAAACTTTCTACTCAGTTGCTTCTGTTTTGAACTTTGCAAACAGGGTTTGGGCTTTCTGTGTTGCAGGACTGGTAGAAAAATGAGAGGAACAGAAATAAGAGAAAGCTCTGGTGAATGCTATAGAGTAAAGTTGAGGGAGCAAAAGAAGCTAGAAATTCTCAGCATATAGAAGGTATGGAAGTGGATGAAGTTCAGTGGGGTGAGGTTAAAGTGTTGAGATGTCTGTGAGAACACAGCCTGGAACATGATTTTCTAGACATTGAACAGTGAAAATCTTAGACACTTGGAAGGAGAAAGAATTTTTGAGTTAAGAAAAAGGGATTTTTATAAGTTCCATGGATTACATGTTTGGTTCTCTGGGTCACAGAGCCCTTATAACTGTTTGATGGGCCAAGAAATTGTTCATTTTCCCAGAGGCAGTGCTTTCTCCATCTTCGCATATCTAAATCTGTTAACCATCACTGAGAGAGCCTGTTTAACAAGTATGCTTTGTAATATCTCTGTTAGAGAGCAGAGGGTGCCTACGTCTCAAACCCCAAAGAGAAAAAAAAAGGTTTTATCTGGTTATTATTTCTGCCAATACCCTAGCATATAAAAGATGGAAATGAGTTACTTCACTGACAGAGGAGAAAGCAATGAGTAAATCCGTTGGGTTGGCCAAAAAGTTCAAAACCTGAACTAACGTTTTGTCCAACCCAGTATTTTACTGTCCTAAATCAGTGCTATGGGTGGAGAGTAACAGAATTGTTTGAATCACTGCTCAAATTTCTGTAACTGTTGAAGAAGAGTGACCTCATCAGTAGAGAGCTGAAATACCTGTGTAGGTCAGATCTGATACTCACTATCTGCTAAATTAAGAAATTAAATATTACTACGGTCAGAGCCCTTTGGAGTAAAAACGTTTTTCAACATTTTGAAAGTTTTAATTTTATTTGATGAACTGTTGTTAACTTATTTTGTAATTTCCTATAACATTTCAACAAAGAATATTCTCAAAAATGATGCTCAATATGAGAAAATAATATGACACTTTGAAAGACAACGAATTAAATAATATGTTAATAATATGTATTAATTCTATTGAATTATGAGATTTTTTATTTATTTATTTTGCCGTATGCGGGCCTCTCACTGCCGCAGCCTCTCCCGCTGCGGAGCACAGGCTCCGGAAGCGCAGGCTCAGCGGCCATGGCTCACGGGCCCAGCCACTCCGCGGCATGTGGGATCCTGCCGGACCAGGGCACAAACCCGTGTCCCTTGCATCGGCAGGCGGACCCCCAACCACTGCGCCACCAGGGAAGCCCCGAATTATGAAATTTTATTGCATATTTCTTCTCTGTAGGAGATGCCAACATTTTATTTACTGACTTGTTTTAAAAATAATTATTAATTAATGTATATCATAGCAAAGAGAAAGGAATCTCTTCTGATCTCTAATTTGAAAAAATGTCCAAAAATAATCCTTTTAATCCTTAACATAGTATATTTTGTTAGCTTATTTGAAGTCAAAGTCATTAACTTTGGGGATCTTGATGCTTATATCTTAGAAAATACACCTGACTCAGAGAAGTTGGAGGGCAGCACCTCTGTCTTTGGAATAACTCAAACAGTCAGGGTGCAGATATGGCAGAGATGTAACATTTGCTCTGTCTCATCTAGTTTGGCCTATTCATTCATCATCATATAAGTGATGACCAAAACTTAACCTTCAGTTGTTTTCAGAGGAGACATAAAGAAATAGATTTTCCAGCACTCAGTAAAACGGAATTTCATATTAGCCTAATTTTCAAGGCTAGTAAAAGTAAAATATAACAAAATCTTCCATAAAACACTTGGAAAAGCACAAGCTTTATGAAAGTGGTTGATAACAATAATTTTCTTTTTGCTGAAAGGAATATAAAGTGCAGTAAACAAAGCTATGTTTTTAGTGCATTAAAGTAACATGCAATGCACACTCTGGTCCATTGGATGTCCTACATTCAACAAATTAATTGGGACAAACCACTTCAGGAAAAAAAACCAGTATGCTGAAAATTACTTTATTTCCTTTTAGTTATGCTTGAAAGACACACTGATAAAAAGGTTTTCCAAAAGCAAGGTTGTTAATTTCCAGGGTTGTTCTGCTCTCAGATCACATTTAAACTGCAATTACTCTAAAAGCAAGAATATAGTCACTGCAGTTGCCCAGTTCTAAACCTATATCAACGGGAAGGTTTTATAAGTATTAAATGGATTGTGACTTCACTGTTTTCTCTAATTATTTTGTTTATTTGGGAAAGGAAGATAATTGTCATAAAATTAAATGTCTAATCACATAGGCTCAACTGACAACTTGCAACTAAACTATTTTGTAGACTAAAACGATTTTACAAATGCACTTGGTCCTAAAAAATAATGTCTGTGTTGTATCTCTCAGACTTCAATACCATTCTAAAGCAGAAGAAGATTGTATCTTAAAAAAAAATGGGGGAGGAGAAAATATGGTTATAGTAAGTCAATTTTCAAGGTGCTCATCATGTTCTGTGACGGACTACACTGCCCTCATGAGTTCATGGGAAATTTCTTACAAATTTTATAATATTTTCTTTATAATATGCAACATGTTAGGATATGGAGAAAAAAATGTCACATGAAGAAAAAGTCAGTAATCTGTCTCTCTTTTACATCATAAAAACAGAAAAATGCCAAGCAGAGCAAACTAACACTTCTACCTCATTGAGAAAGTATCTTACCAAACTTAGACTCCACAGTTCTGAATTATTTTACTATGTTTTACTATTCGTTGTAACCTTGAGTTTCTACCTATTGTATATGTTTGGTGGACATGTTATATTAAATGGTCTGCTACTGCACTTATCTTTGCAACACCATGGTCAGTGATGTCACAGTGATAGCTTGGCATCTGCCATGGTGGAGTATTTATATTACAAAAATTAACACATGGTACAAATCAAGGCTTAATTTATTGTCTTGGTTCTTCAGACTTTCAAAAGTGACAATAATGCAAGATTAAACTTAAAAGTGTATCCTGTCTGTAACTAGTGCATTGTGACTAGCACAAAATTTTAAGAAAATGTTCTTCCAGCATTTAACAACTATCAATTCATCAAAGAAGTTGTTCACATCATTGACAGAAGAGTAAAGGTGTGACATATGTTTTTTCTTATGCTGGTCTTATAAACGAAAATATCAACAAACATTTATGTTAGAATTATACTTGTTCATCATTTGCAATCATAATTTGGCTCCAGATGTAACAGTCTGGCAAAAAGCAATGATGGCATTTAATGAGAATAAATTGGCTATGTGGAATTTATTGTTTTGTAGAGTTTAGTATTAAAATTTAGTATTATTTAAAAATTGTATTCTACATATCTTGTATATCAATACAGTTTACAACATAAATTATATATACATATATAAATTATATATGTATACATATGATTTTTTGAAAGGTGATTGTTAAACATTTAACAGCACACTGCTGATTCTAACATATTGTATCAATAATTACATAAGATATGAGAAGACAAAAACCTCATTTAAAAGACAAAGATGGTCAGAGTTGATCGAAAATAATGTGGAGCCTACTATATACTTCTTTGAAGATATTAATCTTACACATAGTTATATAAAAATAATGAAAGTAAAAATATGTTCAAAAAAACATAATATGT